>NW_024609794.1:135000-435000 GCF_018296145.1 Oncorhynchus tshawytscha
AGGACTGCTCCTGCATCTCCCCCACTCAGGTCCAGCCAATCAGCATAGAGGACCAGTATGAGGACGTCAGCCACCAATACCTGGTCAGTACAGTGCTGTGTCCACTCTGTTAGCATCCAATCGGAGCACTGAAGCCCACCCGGCCTTGTCTTTATGGTGTGGTCAGCCTAGTCCTATTCTATCAGGTCAGAGGTCAAAAAGGACCACTAGGACTGTTGGTTGCTCCTGTTGGTCAGCCCTGTTGGTTGCTCCTGTTGGTCAGCCCTGTTGGTTGCTCCTGTTGGTCAGCCCTGTTGGTTGCTCCTGTTGGTTGCTCCTGTTGGTCAGCCCTGTTGGTTGCTCCTGTTGGTCAGCCCTGTTGGTTGCTCCTGTTGGTTGCTCCTGTTGGTTCCTCCTGTTGGTCAGCCCTGTTGGTTGCTCCTGTTGGTTGCTCCTGTTGGTCAGCCCTGTTGATTGCTCCTGTTGGTCAGCCCTGTTGGTCAGCCCTGTTGGTTGCTCCTGTTGGTTGCTCCTGTTGGTTCCTCCTGTTGGTCAGCCCAGCCCTGTTGGTTGCTCCTGTTGGTTGCTCCTGTTGGTTGCTCCTGTTGGTCAGCCCTGTTGGTCAGCCCTGTTGGTCAGCTCCTGTTGGTTGCTCCTGTTGGTCAGCTCTGTTGGTCAGCTCCTGTTGGTTGCTCCTGTTGGTCAGCCCTGTTGGTTGCTCCTGTTGGTTGTCAGCTCCTGTTGGTCAGCCCTGTTGGTTGCTCCTGTTGGTTGCTCCTGTTGGTCAGCCCTGTTGGTCAGCCCTGTTGGTCAGCCCTGTTGGTTGCTCCTGTTGGTCAGCCCTGTTGGTCAGCCCTGTTGGTCAGCCCTGTTGGTTGCTCCTGTTGGTTGCTCCTGTTGGTCAGCCCTGTTGGTTGCTCCTGTTGGTCAGCCCTGTTGGTTGCTCCTGTTGGTTGCTCCTGTTGGTCAGCCCTGTTGGTTGCTCCTGTTGGTCAGCCCTGTTGGTTGCTCCTGTTGGTTGCTTCTGTTGGTCAGCCCTGTTGGTTGCTCCTGTTGGTTGCTCCTGTTGGTCAGCCCTGTTGGTCAGCCCTGTTGGTCAGCCCTGTTGGTCAGCCCTGTTGGTTGCTCCTGTTGGTCAGCCCTGTTGGTCAGCCCTGTTGGTCAGCCCTGTTGGTCAGCCCTGTTGGTTGCTCCTGTTGGTCAGCCCTGTTGGTTGCTCCTGTTGGTCAGCCCTGTTGGTTGCTCCTGTTGGTCAGCCCTGTTGGTTGCTCCTGTTGGTCAGCCCTGTTGGTTGCTCCTGTTGGTCAGCCCTGTTGGTTGCTCCTGTTGGTTGCTTCTGTTGGTCAGCCCTGTTGGTTGCTCCTGTTGGTCAGCCCTGTTGGTCAGCTCCTGTTGGTCAGCCCTGTTGGTCAGCCCTGTTGGTCAGCCCTGTTTGCCCTGTTGGCTCCTGTTGGTTGCTCCTGTTGGTCAGCCCTGTTGGTCAGCCCTCCAGCCCTGTTGGTTGCTCCCTGTTGGTCAGCCCTGTTGGTCAGCCCTGTTGGTCAGCCCTGTTGGTCAGCCCTGTTGGTTGCTCCTGTTGGTCAGCCCTGTTGGTTGCTCCTGTTGGTCAGCCCTGTTGGTCAGCCCTGTTGGTTGCTCCTGTTGGTTGCTCCTGTTGGTCAGCCCTGTTGGTTGCTCCTGTTGGTCAGCCCTGTTGGTTGCCCTGTTGGTCAGCCCTGTTGGGTTGCTCCTGTTGGTCAGCCCTGTTGGTCAGCCCTGTTGGTTGCTCCTGTTGGTCAGCCCTGTTGGTTGCTCCTGTTGGTTGCTCCTGTTGGTTCTGTTGGTTGCTCCTGTTGGTCAGCCCTGTTGCCCTGTTGCTCCTGTTGGTTGCTCCTGTTGGTTGCCCTGTTGGTCAGCCCTGTTGGTCAGCTCTGTTGGTTGCTCCTGTTGGTTGCTCCTGTTGGTTGCTCCTGTTGGTCAGCTCCTGTTGGTTGCTCCTGTTGGTTGCTCCTGTTGGTCAGCCCTGTTGGTTGCTCCTGTTGGTTGCTCCTGTTGGTCAGCCCTGTTGGTTGCTCCTGTTGGTTGCTCCTGTTGGTCAGCCCTGTTGGTCAGCCCTGTTAGTCAGCCCTGTTGGTTGCTCCTGTTGGTCAGCCCTGTTGGTTGCTCCTGTTGGTTGCTCCTGTTGGTCAGCCCTGTTGGTTGCTCCTGTTGGTTGCTCCTGTTGGTCAGCCCTGTTGGTTGCCCTGTTGGTTGCTCCTGTTGGTCAGCCCTGTTGGTCAGCCCTGTTGGTCAGCCCTGTTGGTCAGCCCTGTTGGTTGCCCTGTTGGTCTGTTGGTCAGCCCTGTTGGTCAGCCCTGTTGGTTGCTCCTGTTGGTCAGCCCTGTTGCTCCTGTTGCTCCTGTTGGTCAGCCCTGTTGGTTGCTCCTGTTGGTTGCTCCTGTTGGTCAGCCCTGTTGGTTGCCCTGTTGGTTGCTCCTGTTGGTCAGCCCTGTTGGTTGCTCCTGTTGGTCAGCCCTGTTGGTCAGCCCTGTTGGTTGCTCCTGTTGGTTGCTCCTGTTGGTTCCTCCTGTTGGTCAGCCCTGTTGGTTGCTCCTGTTGGTTGCTCCTGTTGGTCAGCCCTGTTGGTCAGCCCTGTTGGTTGCCCTGTTGGTTGCTCCTGTTGGTCAGCCCTGTTGGTCAGCCCTGTTGGTCAGCCCTGTTGGTGCTCCTGTTGGTCAGCCCTGTTGGTCAGCCCTGTTGGTTGCAGCCCTGTTGGTCAGCCCTGTTGGTTGCTCCTGTTGGTTGCCCTGTTGGTCAGCCCTGTTGGTCAGCCCTGTTGGTCAGCTCCTGTTGGTTGCTCCTGTTGGTCAGCCCTGCTGGTTGGTTGCTCCTGTTGGTCAGCCCTGTTGGTTGCTCCTGTTGGTTGCTGTTTCCTGTTGGTCAGCCCTGTTGGTTGCTCCTGTTGGTCAGCCCTGTTGGTTGCTCTGTTGGTGAGATGTTGGTTGCTCCTGTTGGTCAGCTCCTGTTGGTTGCTCCTGTTGGTTCCTCCTGTTGGTCAGCCCTGTTGGTTGCTCCATCTTTGTTGTAACTAACTAGCTCCTGTTGGTTGCCCTTTGTGCTCCTGATTCCTGTTGGTCAGCCCTCTTGGTCAGCCCTTGTGACCAATGGTATGCATTACCCTATGAGGCTTACCCTATGAGGCCCACCCCAGCATTACCCTATGAGGCTTAACTAACTAGCTTTCATTTTGTGATGATTGAACACCTGCCCCCTGCTCGGCCCTGACCCCTTAACACCACAGGGTGGCAGCCACTGGTTGGTCATCTCCACACCACCATAGTACTTTGACCTCTTCAGGCTCAAAGGCAACACTCACTCACCCTCATTCTGCTTCCTCTTCTCTGCTAAATGGGCCCATTTCATGTTAGTTAAACATACCATGCTATACTAAAGTACTTGTAGACTGTATTTGTAGATTGCCTTCAGGGTAAGAAAAACAGTTCCTTTGGGTGAACCCTCATCTAGGTAAAGAAGGTTATTATTGTGACCAGCTACAACATGTTTCATACTATTACCATGTTGTTACTACATGTTCTGTGATCTAATGAAATATGCTGCTGATACATTTCAGGGTTGTGTGTGAGTACGTGTGTGTTTGATTCTTCACAGAGCTCCGACGTCTCAGAATGCACTTTCACCTGGGGTGGTGCAGGCAGCGATGACATCACAGCCCTCTCTGCTAACTCCGCCCACTACCAGCTGCTGTCAGAGCTGGGTGAGCATACCATTGGTCACAAATCAACTCATCACTACAACCCAGAAAGACAAGTCCTTTCACTACATAGTTGTTGCCTGCAGAGTAATATCTCATCTGACAAATACAAAGCATATTTCCTTTTAGCATGTTACTGTTGAATAGAATAGCTAATCCAAAAGCATTGTTTACAATTTCACTGACCAAGTCCCATACTACACATAGCCCGAGTATAAAGCGTTTGTATTGTGGACATTTTCTGTTACACATAGTCTATTACCTTTTGGCACAGCTGTTGAATAAACTGGCCAATTCAAAATATTAGTTCACAAATCTCCCTGGATTATTGAAGACCATACTAACCACACAGTACCTGAGAATGAAGCATTTTCAGAGTTGAACGTGTTTCTACATGTCTTAATATTTATTACCAAACCGTGTTCACAGGGAAAGGCTTCAACAACCTGAGCCAGGTGCGCATGGCGCGCCACACCCCCTCCCGCCAGCTGGTGGCAGTCAAGAACACCAACCTGGATGAGTGTACTGAGGATGAGCTGCTACAGTTGATGGTGCGGTACTGTTTTAAAGGTCCTACAGATACGACCCACCTTATCTTTTCATTGAAGTTCATGTCATAAGACACATATTTTGTTCCAGCCACAACTGAATCAAAACACCTGATTCAACTAATCAATTTCTTAGTTAGTTGAGTCGGACGATTACTTGAATAAGATGAGTTAGCGTTGGGCTGGAACAAAAACCTGCGCTCTTGCTCTCTAGATCCAGGGTCAGGGACCATTTAGGTCATTGTTCATAATAACATTGTTGGCACTTGGCAGTGGTACAAGCCACCTGGCTGACTGTGTGACCCCAGTGTTTCCTGTCTGTGTGACCCAAGTGTTTCCTGTCTGTGTGACCCCAGTGTTTCCTGGCTGTGTGACCCCAGTGTTTCCTGGCTGTGTGACCCCAATGTTTCCTGGCTGTGTGACCCCAGTGTTTCCTGGCTGTGTGACCCCAGTGTTTCCTGGCTGTGTCCCCAGAACGAGGTTCTTCTCTCAGGCTTTTCCGCCACCCCAACCTGCTGACCTCTCGCCTGGTCTTCAGCTCCTGCTGCCAGCTCTGGGTCCTCACACCACTCATGGGCTACGGTCAGTCTACTGCATGCGTCTTCTAACACTCGTTTCCTGTCACCATCCCTCTCCCACACTTACTCCCCCCATCTCTCTTCATCCATGCTCCTTCTCTCAGCATTAAGTTGGTTGAACTTTATTTTTTATGGTACAGAAATGACATGGTAAAAAATGCCTATGTTTGTAAGAAACATTACGAACTATTTGGAACCATGGTTACCGACGTGTCTGTCTCTCTGTCCCAGGTTCGGCAGATAGCCTGCTGAGGACGTTCTTCCCTGACGGGATGAGTGAGTCCCTGATCGCTTACCTCCTCCACGGAGTCCTGAAGGCTCTGCAATACCTACACCTCATGGGCTACGTGCACAGGTGAGGGAGGAAAGACACCATGGGGACAAGGGAGAGATATGGACCGTTTTAAGGCTTCTACATGTAGCCGATGTGAAATGGCTAGCTAGTTAGTGGTGCGCCAGTTAGCGGTCAAGCGAGAGGTAACAATGCTTCATGGGTGGCAGTTGCTGATGTGTTCAGAGGGTCCCTGGTTGGAGCCCAGGTTGGGGCGAGGAGAGGGGCGGAAGCAACACCGATACACTTCTGTCCAACTACAGCCAATCCAACTGTTAGATGGTACCGGTACTCCTTGTTTACAGCCTCGCTATTATGTTACTATGTGTTTCCTATTTAGCAAATGCTTCTAGGGCCCGTGAGTAAGCACTTCACGGCAAAGTCTACACCTGTTGTATTCGGCGCTTGTGACCAATAACATTTCATTTGAATTGTTGAAAGAATCAGCCTAATTTGCTGTCTCAGGTGGACATAGTTGCTCGGAGTTGCTCTCAACATGTAGAATGTGCCGGGGACAGTTGGTCTGAGCTGGTAAAAACAACCTCATGCATCATCAATAGGTACTTGACTGTAGTTGTGTAGAAGTCTGAATATTTGGCGAGAGTGAACGCTCATCTCCTCTTCCTCTCAGGGGAGTGAAGGCCAGTCACATCCTGCTGTCTGGGGAGGGCCGTGTCTACCTCTCGGGGCTGCACAGTGTTTACAGTATGATGCGGGATGGGAAGAAGGTGAGGACTGTGTTCGACATGCCCCACCACAGCCCTGCCCTGCTACCCTGGCTCAGCCCAGAGCTGCTACGACAGGACCTGCATGGCTATGGGGTGAAGTCAGACATCTACAGTCTGGGGATAGTAGTCTGTGAGCTGGTCAGTGGCAGGGTGCCTTTCCAGGACATGCCCCCTACACAGGTACTGGGGCCTTACATTAATACGGCACAATGCCATACGCTAGGGCTGTTCTCATACATTACAAAACATAGTTCAGTCTATGAGAGTCTCGTTTTTTCTCCATCTCTCTTCCTCTGTGTGACTGTGTCCATATGTCTGTGTCTCTCCCTCCAGATGTTGCTCCAGAAGCTGCGTGGGTCCCACTGCTGCCTGCTGGACGTGGCCCCCTCCCCCCTCGGGGAGCTGAGGGGACTGAAGGTGTCCCGCTCCGGGGTGGACTCTGGCATCGGGGAGAGTGTTGCCACGGGCAGCCTGACCCGCACCGCCACCGCCGAGAGACCTCAGAGCCCCGCCCCCAAGAACCACTCGGTCACCCTGCACAACCTGGTCCAGCTGTGTCTGCAACAGCAGCCCGACTGCAGGTGAGACATACACGTGTGCAGACACACCGAACGCAAGCACACACACAACAACACACACACCGAACGCAACACACACACCGAACGCAATGCACACACACAACAACACACACCGAACGCAACACACACCGAACGCAATGCACACACACAACAACATACACACCGAACACAACACACACACCGAACGCAAGCACACACACAACAACACACACACCGAACGCAACGCACACAGACAACAACACACACACCGAATGCAGGTGAGACACACACACACAGGAGCAGCAGACGTTATACACAGGAGCAGCAGACGTTACACAGGAGCAGCAGAGGTTATACACAGGAGCAGCAGACGTTATACACAGGAGCAGCAGACGTTATACACAGGAGCAGCAGACGTTATACAGGAGCTCTGGTACCTCCGTTTGAAGTCGGTTCTTTCATTCAAGGAACCATTTTAAATGTTCTTGTGTTCTGTCTGAATTTCTGTCATTTTTGAAAGGCGTGTAATATGTGAGATTCCCAGTGCTGCTAGAATGTGTGGGACATTAAGGCACGGTGTGACTGCTAGATATGACAGTGTTGTGGGACATTAAGGCACGGTGTGACTGCTAGATATGACAGTGTTGTGGGACATTAAGGCACGGTGTGACTGCTAGATATGACAGTGTTGTGGGACATTAAGGCACGGTGTGACTGCTAGATATGACAGTGTTGTGGGACATTAAGGCACGGTGTGACTGCTAGCTAGATATGACAGTGTTGTGGGACATTAAGGCACGGTGTGACTGCTAGATATGACAGTGTTGTGGGACATTAAGGCACGGTGTGACTGCTAGATATGACAGTGTTGTGGGACATTAAGGCACGGTGTGACTGCTAGATATGACAGTGTTGTGGGACATTAAGGCACGGTGTGACTGCTAGATATGACAGTGTTGTGGGACATTAAGGCACGGTGTGACTGCTAGATATGACAGTGTTGTGGAACATTAAGGCACGGTGTGACTGCTAGATATGACAGTGCTGTGGGACATTAAGGCACGGTGTGACTGCTAGATATGACAGTGTGTGGGACATTAAGGCACGGTGTGACTGCTAGATATGACAGTGTTGTGGAACATTAAGGCACGGTGTGACTGCTAGATATGACAGTGTTGTGGGACATTAAGGCACAGTGTGACTGCTAGATATGACAGTGTTGTGGGACATTAAGGCACGGTGTGACTGCTAGATATGACAGTGTTGTGGGACATTAAGGCTAGATATGACGGTGTGACTGCTAGATATGACAGTGTTGTGGGACATTAAGGCACGGTGTGACTGCTAGATATGACAGTGTTGTGGAACATTAAGGCACGGTGTGACTGCTAGATATGACAGTGTTGTGGGACATTAAGGCACGGTGTGACTGCTAGATATGACAGTGTGTGGGACATTAAGGCACGGTGTGACTGCTAGATATGACAGTGTTGTGGGACATAAGGCACGGTGTGACTGCTAGATATGACAGTGTTGTGGGACATTAAGGCACGGTGTGACTGCTAGATATGAAAGTGTTGTGGGACATTAAGGCGCGGTGTGACTGCTAGATATGACAGTGTGTGGGACATTAAGGCACGGTGTGACTACTAGATATGACAGTGTTGTGGGACATTAAGGCACGGTGTGACTGCTAGATATGACAGTGTTGTGGGACAATAAGGCACGGTGTGACTGCTAGATATGACAGTGTTGTGGAACATTAAGGCACGGTGTGACTGCTAGATATGACAGTGTTGTGGGACATTAAGGCACGGTGTGACTGCTAGATATGACAGTGTGTGGGACATTAAGGCACGGTGTGACTACTAGATATGACAGTGTTGTGGGACATTAAGGCACGGTGTGACTGCTAGATATGACAGTGTTGTGGGACAATAAGGCACGGTGTGACTGCTAGATATGACAGTGTTGTGGGACATTAAGGCACGGTGTGACTGCTAGATATGACAGTGTTGTGGGACATTAAGGCACGGTGTGACTGCTAGATATGACAGTGTTGTGGGACATTAAGGCACGGTGTGACTGCTAGATATGACAGTGTTGTGGGACATTAAGGCACGGTGTGACTGCTAGATATGACAGTGCTGTGGGACATTAAGGCACGGTGTGACTGCTAGATATGACAGTGTGTGGGACATTAAGGCACGGTGTGACTGCTAGATATGACAGTGTTGTGGAACATTAAGGCACGGTGTGACTGCTAGATATGACAGTGTTGTGGGACATTAAGGCACAGTGTGACTGCTAGATATGACAGTGTTGTGGGACATTAAGGCACGGTGTGACTGCTAGATATGACAGTGTTGTGGGACATTAAGGCCCGGTGTGACTGCTAGATATGACAGTGTTGTGGGACATTAAGGCACGGTGTGACTGCTAGATATGACAGTGTTGTGGAACATTAAGGCACGGTGTGACTGCTAGATATGACAGTGTTGTGGGACATTAAGGCACGGTGTGACTGCTAGATATGACAGTGTGTGGGACATTAAGGCACGGTGTGACTACTAGATATGACAGTGTTGTGGGACATTAAGGCACGGTGTGACTGCTAGATATGACAGTGTTGTGGGACAATAAGGCACGGTGTGACTGCTAGATATGACAGTGTTGTGGGACATTAAGGCACGGTGTGACTGCTAGATATGAAAGTGTTGTGGGACATTAAGGCACGGTGTGACTGCTAGATATGACAGTGTTGTGGGACATTAAGGCACGGTGTGACTGCTAGATATGACAGTGTTGTGGGACATTAAGGCACGGTGTGACTGCTAGATATGACAGTGTTGTGGGACATTAAGGCACGGTGTGACTGCTAGATATGACAGTGTTGTGAGACATTAAGGCACGGTGTGACTGCTAGATATGACAGTGTTGTGGGACATTAAGGCACAGTGTGACTGCTAGATATGACAGTGTTGTGGGACATTAAGGCACGGTGTGACTGCTAGATATGACAGTGTTGTGGGACATTAAGGCACGGTGTGACTGCTAGATATGACAGTGTTGTGGGACATTAAGGCACGATGTGACTGCTAGATATGACAGTGTTGTGGGACATTAAGGCACGGTGTGACTGCTAGATATGACAGTGTTGTGGGACATTAAGGCACGGTGTGACTGCTAGATATGACAGTGTTGTGGGACATTAAGGCACGGTGTGACTGCTAGATATGACAGTGTTGTGGGACATTAAGGCACGGTGTACTGCTAGATATGACAGTGTTGTGGGACATTAAGGCACGGTGTGACTGCTAGATATGACAGTGTTGTGGGACATTAAGGCACGGTGTGACTGCTAGATATGACAGTGTTGTAGGACATTAAGGCACGGTGTGACTGCTAGATATGACAGTGTTGTGGGACATTAAGGAACGGTGTGACTGCTAGATATGACAGTGTTGTGGGACATTAAGGCATGGTGTGATTGCTAGATATGACAGTGTTGTGAGACATTAAGGCACAGTGTGACTGCTAGATATGGCAGTGTTGTGAGACATTAAGGCACGGTGTGACTGCTAGATATGACAGTGTTGTGGGACATTAAGGCACGGTGTGACTGCTAGATATGACAGTGTTGTGGGACATTAAGGCACGGTGTGACTGCTAGATATGACAGTGTTGTGGGACATTAAGGCACGGTGTGACTGCTAGATATGACAGTGTTGTGGGACATTAAGGCACGGTGTGACTGCTAGATATGACAGTGTTGTGGGACATTAAGGCACGGTGTGACTAGATATGACAGTGTTGTGGGACATTAGACTATGATATGACAGTGTTGTGGGACATTAAGGCACGGTGTGACTGCTAGATATGACAGT
Organism: Oncorhynchus tshawytscha; assembly: GCF_018296145.1. Lineage (NCBI taxonomy): Eukaryota > Metazoa > Chordata > Actinopteri > Salmoniformes > Salmonidae > Oncorhynchus > Oncorhynchus tshawytscha. Next base: position 145,339 of record NW_024609794.1, read on the forward strand.
GTTGTGGGACATTAAGGCACGGTGTGACTGCTAGATATGACAGTGTTGTGGGACATTAAGGAACGGTGTGACTGCTAGATATGACAGTGTTGTGGGACATTAAGGCATGGTGTGATTGCTAGATATGACAGTGTTGTGAGACATTAAGGCACAGTGTGACTGCTAGATATGGCAGTGTTGTGAGACATTAAGGCACGGTGTGACTGCTAGATATGACAGTGTTGTGGGACATTAAGGCACGGTGTGACTGCTAGATATGACAGTGTTGTGGGACATTAAGGCACGGTGTGACTGCTAGATATGACAGTGTTGTGGGACATTAAGGCACGGTGTGACTGCTAGATATGACAGTGTTGTGAGACATTAAGGCACGGTGTGACTGCTAGATATGACAGTGTTGTGGGACATTAAGGCACGGTGTGACTGCTAGATATGACAGTGTTGTGGGACATTAAGGCATGGTGTGACTTTGTCCTGTTTTGGTGTTCCATAGACCCTCTGCTTCTACACTGTTGACCCATGCCTTCTTCAAACAGGTAGGTCTCATCATCATCAAAATGCTGTGTTTTGGACTGTATTCCATTCTGTGGCACGGTGTGGCTGACTTCGTATTCATGTATTTTTCTGTGGACTGTATAACAGGTGAAAAGGCATCATACCCGGGACTCCTTCCTCAGTCTCATGTACCCCGCGGTGCCCCTTGGAGTTTCCAGCCCCGATGACCCCCCTGTGTCCTGCTCCCCTTCCCCTTCCCCGTCCTGCCACCCCCCCACCTCCACCATCGCTCACTCCACAGAGGAGGTGTGGGACTTCTCCTAACCCTCCTCCCTGCCCCCTTCCACCTCTGCCCCCCACATCCCAAAACCTGACAACCAAGCCTAACTCAAGACAATCATAACGATAAAAAAAACAGCGAGCCCAAACATTTCTACTGTGCTCTGATTGGACCTGTCCTACCCACCACTCTGAACCTTTCTACTGTGCTTTGATTGGACCTGTCCTACCCACCACTCTGAACCTTTCTACTGTGCTTTGATTGGACCTGTCCTACCCACCACTCTGAGCCTTTCTACTGTGCTTTGATTGGACCTGTCCTACCCACCACTCTGAGCCTTTCTACTGTGCTCTGATTGGACCTGTCCTACCCACCACTCTGAGCCTTTCTACTGTGCTCTGATTGGACCTGTCCTACCCACCTCTCTGAGCCTTTCTACTGTGCTCTGATTGGACCTGTCCTACCCACCACGCTGAGCCTTTCTACTGTGCTCTGATTGGACCTGTCCTACCTACCACTCTGAGCCTTTCTACTGTGCTCTGATTGGACCTGTCCTACCTACCACTCTGAGCCTTTCTACTGTGCTCTGATTGGACCTGTCCTACCTACCACTCTGAGCCTTTCTACTGTGCTCTGATTGGACCTGTCCTACCCACCACTCTGAGCCTTTCTACTGTGCTCTGATTGGACCTGTCCTACCCACCACGCTGAGCCTTTCTACTGTGCTCTGATTGGACCTGTCCTACCTACCACTCTGAGCCTTTCTACTGTGCTCTGATTGGACCTGTCCTACCTACCACTCTGAGCCTTTCTACTGTGCTCTGATTGGACCTGTCCTACCTACCACTCTGAGCCTTTCTACTGTGCTCTGATTGGACCTGTCCTACCTACCACTCTGAGCCTTTCTACAAGTTTTCTATGCTTTTCTATGTTTGTTTTGGAACTCAAATAAGGTTCTGCAGGTGGATGTTTATTGTCTTGAGTCTTGTCCTGGAGGCAGAACTGAGCCATTTCCCCTTAGATAGGCCAGCTGCTGGAATAGGAGGGCGGGATTATTGAAGCTGCTCTGCCTGGACCATCCAATGAGGATCTCTGTGCCATGGGTGTGGCTGCCGGTCAACGACAATGACAACCAATGACGTTGCAGGACAGTGAGGACACACCCCCTATGCCAGTTTAAAGACCTATCACTGGACTCATATGGATCGTACTACGAACAGTAATGTGAACTATTTTAGGCTATTAGACTGTGAAAGGGCATAGATAATAATGTGTCAGGGTTTGAAGAGGAAGATAATAGATAGTGATATGTTATGGAGTTGGAGAGGGTATAAGTGTTAAATCACAAGTGTGTGAGCAGAGACGGTACGAGAATAGCTAGTGTGTTAGTGGAAGTTCTATGGTTATCCCTCTTGTCTTGTGAAACCAGCCTGATCTCGCGATAGCTCACATTCCCGAAGTGAAACTAAACGTGAGCTCAGCAGTCCGTCTGATTGACCAGGCTGCTATCCCTCCCCTGTACAACCAGTGAAATCCCTGTGATCAAATAAGAACTATAACACTACCACTACTGTGGTTTGAGATGCACTACACTATACACGTCCTCCGAGTCATAATAAACGTATGGGAGGGTCCTCAATTGTATCGTTTTAATGAAATCTGTGAACTGTTTATGATACATTTATGTGTTTTATTCTGTGATTGATGATTATGTGTATGAGAGACATTTTATGTATCAGTGCATATCAAACATGTTATAGCTGTATGAGCCTTATAGAAGTGTTATAAATATATTCATTATCAATCTTTCTAAAACAATGGTCCTTTTTTTCTTCTCTTTGGAAGTTCTGTTTGGTCTTTCGGAAATCTCTGTTAAAGCCTAAATAAGCAGAAAGCTGTATAAGGGGTTATTGAAGGGTTAGGTCAGGTTGACACTGGGATTGGTGGCTTTTGGCAATAATGTGTTTAGGACTGCATTGCTTGAGGTAGAAGTTCCCCCAACCACAGATCTAGATCAGATTATCCTACCCCACATCCACTTAACCTTTAGGGGGATGAACAAATATCTGACCCTGTGTCAGTGGTTAGGTTTTACTTCTACCCACTTATAGCTACATCACTGAATAGTCTATGTCTAAAATATGGATTAGCGCTGTGCTTGTCAACCTGGGGTATGTATACCACTGGGGGGACTTGGCCTTTCTCCTGGGGGATTCAGAAGACACCTCCACAACGACTGTCCTGGCTGAGACCCTGTGATAAAATGCACCCTGTGATGTCACAGAGGAACCTCTCTAGTGGGTGGAGTCCATATCTCAAAAATAAACAACTAACACCTGACACCATTGGACAATGGAGACAGGAGAGAAAGTGGAGAAAGGTAAAACCACATTGTTTCTTAATTTACATCTTAGTCACTACAAAAATGCTGTGGCTTAGAAACATACCCACCACCAGTATGTCTATCATTTTGTCCTGGTGAGTGCTATTAGTTCATTTGATCAGCATCTCATTCTGTTTCCAGCAGCTGCGAAGGAGGCCAAGACGGACCTCAAGGATGTGGTAATGTGCATAGATATAGAAAGCTAGATAGGAATATTTGTTAGAGACTGCAGGCACAAACTGTCAGCCATTATTATTATACCATCTTAGTTGTATTTCTATGGTAACAGTGCTCTCCATAGGCTCTCTTAGTTCACGTTTAGGCCTTCAGGTCTGGCCACATAAACCCCTCCCCCTTATCAACGGCATGTACTGTTATGAATGCCACTCTAGTTCATAGTTCAGTCCAACCTGTGTCCTCTGACCATGGGTGTTTAGGAGAAGATGTAGGGACAATGCCAATGACCTTACAGTCCATGTATTGACCTCTCTCTCTCCCTCCTCTGATGACTAGAGAAGGGAGGGAAGAACGGAGTGAGGGAGGGAGACAGAGGGAGGGAGACTGGCCAGTCCATGTATTGACCTCTCTGTCTCCCTCCTCTAGCCAGTCCATGTATTGACCTCTCTGTCTCCCTCCTCTAGCCAGTCCATGTATTGACCTCTCTGTCTCCCTCCTCTAGCCAGTCCATGTATTGACCTCTCTGTCTCCCTCCCTTCTCTAGTCATCGGCGGTTTTACATTTCCAGCAGGCAGCGGAGATGTTATTTTCGGCCCCGGTGCAGGCTGCTCCATGCCGGGGCAAGCTGGGCTTTAAGTGGGCGGTGCGCAGCGTCATCCTGATGACTCGCTTCTGCCGCTACTTCATGTCCCGTTCCAACTATCGCCAATTCATGGAGTTCAACTTCCGGGAGACCATCACCAACCAGCCGGCCGGTGGAACGGTGCGTCGTGTGTGTGTGTAGGAGAGTGCTACTGTTAAGGGGAAGTGATAAGGTACTGTGTTTTGCTGGACTAACGGGCCACCAGGTTTATGTAGCGGTCTTGATGGGAGATTGAGACAGAAGCTACAGTTTTTATATCCAGAAAGACTGGAAAGTCAACAATGATTTCTGTTCCTGCAGGGTAAAAGTCTGGTGTTTGACCTGAACCACTTCAAAGTGAAAGAGGTAACGATACCGTATGGATTTAGAAGACCTATGCTGGGTATGACCATACTGTGCTTATGACTGAAAGGAACGCTGTTCTCCTTGGTGTGTGTGTCTTTGTCTCTGTCTATGTGAGTGAAAGCTTTGTGTGTATGTGTTTAAGCGTACGTGTGTGTGTGTCTCTGTCTGTGAGCGTGAATGCTATGTGTGTGAGCGTAGGTGTGTGTGTGTCTGTGTGCGAGCGTGCGTGAAAGCTGTGTGTGTATGTGTGTGAGCATAGGTGTGTGTGTGTGTGTGTGTCTCGGTCTGAGCGTGAATGCTATGTGTGAATGTGTGTGAGCGTATATGTGCTTGTATACGTGTGTGAGCGTTATGTCTGGAACATTCCAGGACCGGATCCCTGTCCTGCTGGTGGAGATTATGCGGAAGTGCCCAGAGGAGCGTTCTGAGTCAGAGGTGTTGCTGGTTCACAACATGCTGAGCTCTGTGAGCATGTTCCGTCGCTACAGTGGAACCTTGCAACTCCTTCTGGCCAGGGTGGTTCGCTATCAGAGGTTAGAGGTCAATCCCCTGTCAATCACTTGGGTTCCTTAGGGTAGTGGTTCCCAAACATATTTTTTTTTAAAATAAGGAACTCAGTCCGGCTTTAAACTTACTCTTGAAAGTTGTAATAGTAGAATGCACAAGGTGTCATTTCTATATTAGATATTGCATCATCAGTTCCTCTTGTCCTGTCAGTCATTGCAGACCTTAGAGAGATATTTATAACTTGTCAGAAATGTCCAGATCAACTAGCCCATGTCAGATAATGTTTTTTAGCCCGTAGATTTTGTAGTAATGTTCGTGTCTCTCAATATCACATGAATACACATTAGACATGGCGAAATGTATAGAATTGCAAGAAAATTAGCTTTAAAACTGCAAAATGTTCTTTTCACCCTGTGACAAAATGTGTAGAATTGCAGGAAATGAGCTTTAACCTGCAACATTCTCTCCACCAACAAGAAGGGTGTGAACAGTTGATGTCATGATCAGTGCTTGTGCCATAGAAATAGACATGGCGTGCACAGGGAGGCCCCCGGATGTTCCCCAATGCTGGAAAGGAAAGGGGGTACCTAGTCAGTTGTACAACTGAATGCCTTCAACTGAAATGTGCCTTCTGCATGGAAGGGGGGCCTGAGTGAAAACGTTTGTAAACCCCAGTCTTAGGGAACGCAATGGAAAATGTCTAGATAGTATAGTCCCTTCTTGTTTCAGTCAGTTTGTTTCTTTTAGTGTCAAATAAACACAACCCTTGTTTTACTAGTCTGTACTGGGCTTTGCTGGCCTGTATAGCTGCCATTGACCTACTGGTAGGCTATAATAGTCCGGTAACACTTTAGTAGAAGGGGCTTCTTGTGAAGTGTTGTATTGCCTTACAAACATTCATAGGACTTTATAGATGCAGTCATAGAGCGTTATACTGAACTGTAGAATAAAGCATTAACCACTTACATGTAAAGTCCCCTTCAGGTTAGGGGACCTGCGCGGTTCTGGTACTGGTTCCGACCCACATTTTAGATTATAAATCGATCTATGGACACCGTAGATCGAAATGGCTTGCGTTAAGCGATAGCCCTGGTTCCCATGGACACAGGAGTACAAGCATTAACGCACAACAAGAAGCCATAATATAGACCTATCACAGCAGTTATATTTAACTATGACTGCATAAGGTACTACACATATTTTTACAAGGCATTATAATGCTTTACAAGTTTGTTCTTGACTAATGTTCGGTATTATGTTATGTTCCATGGTTTGTGTGGACTCCAGGAAGAGTAGCTGCTGCTTTTACAACAGCTAATGAGGATCCTAATAAATAACAAATAAAGAGTTACCAATCACCCCGCGCGGCTATGCCTGCAGGTTGGAGCGTCGCAGAGTGGTCATTAAGAAGGGCCATTGGGGACACAGCTTCTACTTTGTGTTCTCTGGGCTCCTGGCTGTCACCAAGGACAACGACGGTAGCAGTGCCTTCGTGGATAAGGAGCCCATCCTCATCAAGAAGGGCATGAGCTTCGGGGTGAGGCCTCACAATTATATGTTTTAGTAGAAGCTATTAAAGATGCAATATCATTATCAATAGTCAAAGTAGTGATAGTGGAGGTAGTAGTGGTGAGAATAGTAGTGATATTGTTTAGTGTTTAGGAAAAATATATCTGGGTTCTTGCGAACGTCAAAGGTCACATACATTCAAAGCCTGATGGGCAACGCAGACGAGTAGCTTCAACCACATGAAGTAGCAAACCTGACTGTAGCTAGGCTACTGGTGTGGTTTGGACTGTTCTGACTATTAATGGTCAGTAACTGTTGTCTGTCAGGATGTGGCCTTGATCAAAACGCTGAGGAGGAATGCCACTGTGGTGTGCATGGAGGAGACGGAACTCATGGTGGTCGACAAGGAAGACTTCTTCGCTAACAAGATGGACGTAGAGCTCAAGAGGGAGTTTGACTATCGCTTCAGCTTCTTCCGGTGAGATTCTGCAGCCAGAGATGAGTTTTAGGATCTGAATATATACCCCCTACAAACTTGTCTTTGTTGAGCAGAGCACCACTCCTACATTCCTACTGAAAAGCGAAGGCCTCCCTGAAGTCCCGCTACAAACCTGTCTTTGTGTTGCAGCACCTTGAACTCCCACTACAAACGGTGTTTCTAACTCTCATTCACCGGGAGTCACATTGCCCCTCTTTGCAACTATTCACCTCGTGCCCCTTCTCTCCCAGGTCACTCCAGCTAGTGTCCTCCTGGTCATACTCTCTCATTGAACAGATGGCTGACCATTCCAAGGCCGAGCAATTTCGATACGGTCACGTGGTCGTCAAGGACACCAACGACATGGGCAACATCATTTTCATTGGCAAGGTAACTGGGGGACAAAGTTGTAGGCCTACAGTGCATGTGGGGAATGTTGGGTAATGTAGTTGCAGGCAGAGATGTTTGAGATGAAATACTTCCATTACAGGGCCAATGTGACGTGTTGAGAGTGGTGGACCTTACCTCCTGCAGTACCTACCAACGCCTCCTAAAACAGTATGCAGACTCAGGTACTGGCACGTGTTTATAATACAATCCTACTGTAATGTGAAGACACAATAAATATACATACAATATACACAGTTCACAGTTCAGTTCACAGTTTATTTTTATTAAAAAAAGGTGTCTGTTGTTTTATTGAGTTTTGAGTAAGATTATAACATTTGTGTAATGACATGTTGAAGAACAATAAAAACTAAAAACATTATCTCGCTTTCTATCTGTCTCTCTCTCTCTCTCTCTACATCTCTCTGTCTCTTTCTCTCTCTGTCTGTCTCTCTTTCTCTCTCTGTCTATCTGTCTATGTCTCTCTTTCTCTCTTTCTCTCTCCGTCTCTCTGTCTGTCTCTCTACATCTCTCTGTCTATGTCTGTCTGTCTCTCTTTCTCTCTACATCTCTCTGTCTATCTGTCTGTCTGTCTGTCTGTCTGTCTGTCTGTCTGTCTCTCTTTCTCTCTCCATCTCTCTGTCTATGTCTCTCTTTCTCTCTCTGTCTATCTGTCTGTCTGTCTCTCTTTCTCTCTACATCTCTCTGTCTATGTCTCTCTTTCTCTCTCTGTCTATCTGTCTGTCTGTCTCTCTTTTTCTCTCCGTCTCTCTGTCTGTCTGTCTCTCTTTCTCTCTCCGTCTCTTTGTCTGTCTGTCTCTTTCTCTCTCCGTCTCTCTGTCTATGTCTGTCTCTCTTTCTCTCTCCGTCTCTCTGTCTGTCTGTCTCTCTTTCTCTCTCCATCTCTCTGTCTATGTCTCTCTTTCTCTCTCTGTCTATCTGTCTGTCTGTCTCTCTTTCTGTCTCTCCATCTCTCTGTCTGTCTCTCTTTCTCTCTCCGTCTCTCTGTCTATGTCTGTCTCTCTTTCTCTCTCCGTCTCTTTGTCTATGTCTGTCTCTCTTTCTCTGTCGCTCTCTCTCTCCCTCTTCCTCTCTCTCAGTAAGCAGAGGTACATGTTTGCCAACACATGGATTCAAAGGCGAGCTGACAAACCAACCAGGAAGGTAATGTAACTGGCCACAGTGTATTTACCTGGATGTACCACACATCAGTGACATCGCTGCATCTCAGCTGTGTCCAGTTAGTTCGCTGCCCGATGATAAGTTGTGTCTGTCTGTTCTACTCTTCCTCAGTGTCATAAAACACAAAGTCCTCCTCAATAATCCTCCACGTCCTCCCAGAGGACTTCCTGCAGACCTGCCCACCAGCGCCTGTTTCCTGATCGACACCCTTCATCAGAGCGGCACATTTGTACGTAGCCCTAAGGTCCAGACCTTACCCACATCAACATAGGAAGAAACCTGTATGGTACTTGTGTTCAGCATGGATGACCATGTAATAACATGATAATATGACATCCATGGCATGCTGTGTTCTGGGCATAGAGTTGTAATCACTTCCTTAAACTCTTCCTCTATTGTTTTCTAACTCTACGGTTCCGTGTATCTGCTGTGTGGCGTGGTTCAGGGTCTGAACCAGTACCTGATGCCGTCGAAGCAGAGAGACTGTCGCAGGTTCACTCTGGTCAGCCAGAGCGTGGAGATCCTGCGGGTGGAGAAGACTCGCTTTGACAAGCTGGTGGACAACACCACCATGAAGAAGCTGGAGGCCCTGCAGAAAACCTACCCAAGGTGAGACTTATGGATACCAGTTCAGATGGGCTGCCCTTACTGGTGCAATTCATAGAAAAGACGGGGCACCAGAAACAACCACTAGCCCCTACCCTCTAGGGGGTTTGTGTAGATCTAAGACGACTCAGGACTAGATAGGTGTAAGGCAAGCAATCCACAGAGAGCAAGGTGGAACTTTCACTGTATTGCTTATACCTATCTAATCCTCTCAGATCTAGCTAGGGAGAATGTACGCATTACTGTAAGTCGCTTTGGAAAAGAGCGTCTGCTGAATGGCCTATATTATTATGACCGCTTTTGTGTTATCTTCCTGTGTAGCGACGACGAGCTGTGCACTGTGTTCCTGGAACACAGCCGCTGGAAGGACTACAAACACAGTGTGGTACAGGACCTGTTCCCCGACCGGGTCGCCCCAATCAGAAGCCCCAAAACCCAGAAGCAGCAGGGCCACTGTGGCCCCAGCCAGGCCCTTCAGCAGACCAGACACGTGGTCAACAGGCTGAAACAGACAAAGCAGAGGGTTTGAGCCAAACAAAAAATAATGAAATAAAGGAATAACTGTGTTGATGAATGAATACATAGACATGGTTTTATCAATATGCTTCAAGTTTGAGCGTTTGCTGCATTTTTCATTATTTTCATCCTCATGCCTCATGCCTACCTTGCAACTAAAAACTATTTCACCGCATTTTAGTTAACATCAGGCAGAAATCAAATGATCTGCACACCATAATACCTTTTCTCAAGAAGAATGGTTTTGAAGTATAATTTCTCATGAGTGGGTCATGAGAAAACATACTTTAAACCCTTCTGCCCCTGCCTCTGCTCTCTGAGTAGAAAGCTGAAGGAACTCGGTTGTCACTAAGTTAACACAGCCATGGAGTCGAAATTGGCTATATTGTAAAAAAAATAAAAATAAAGAAAACGAAAATGTGTTTTATTATCTTAATGTAAGGTTAGGTTTAGACATAGGGTTAGCAGTGTGCTTAGGGTTAGGTGTAAAAACAGATCTTAAGAAGAGAAATTGTAGAAATAGACAGAGGGTTTAGACATACTTATGGCAATGTTCCTCTGCCCAGTTGTTGATGATGCATGCTAGATCTTACAAAGCCTGGATATTTTTTAAGTATCAGCTTGCCACATCATGGACACAATCCCCTGCTCAGATGTTGCATATATCAACCAATGGTTCCGTGCGACGTCGTCGACAGTGTCAACCCCTGACAGATTCCGATAACAGATGATGTTACGACTGAGGAACCGCTATAATTTTACCCTAGTGGGCGGTAACTGCATAACAACATGGTGATCAGCTGAAAGTAACCAATCACAGCCAAACATAAGCTCGGTTCCCTTGCAACCAAGACCCACCCCTAACGACCCACGAGCTCCACATCGGCAACGTAAAGGGATTGATGACTGTCGCAAACTCTGCAGCCTAAGAAAATACTGAAATAATTCCTCCATAGACATACATGTATAGCTGAATGTCTTATGCCTCTGAAATATATATTGTGGCCGGCAAATAAATTTAATTATATTCAAAGCTCCCCTTACTCAGCCTATCCTAGCAAGGCAATTGACGACAGCTGAATACAAAAATATTTTGACTTCCGGATTTACATGTCAAAATAAAAGCACAGTTTTTTAAAAATGAAAATCAGTTATTGTTTAGCTTTTCCCATTTATAAAATTATGTTTTCCAAAATAAATTCACGATCTGAGTTATGTGCACCCCTGCTCATTGTGGAGCGGGTTTAGCCCAATCAATGTTTTTTTTTTATTGGCTTTGCCAGTCTTCTGTAAGTATCCCCATATGTTGGTAGGCTGTATTTTGTCTAAACTCTAAAACAGTAGGCTAACTTAGGCCAAATCCAGTTTGGATTCAGTTCAGTTATATTTATTTATTTAAAATTTAAAAAAACAATTAATAAATCGTTAATCGTTTAAGTTATATTGTCAATTTTGGCAACATTATTATTTATCACTATACACTTCTACCTATGTTTTGTTTTAAAAAACGTTTGTTTTAGATTTCCTTGGGCGTAATAAATGAGAACGTTTGACTTTGAAAATGGAAAAAGTTGACATCAGGAAGTAGTTGGCCGCGTTTCGCACATTGTAGACAGCTTCACGAGTGGCAGTGCCACAACACTAACCGCCAGTGTTGTTTGTAGCTATCCCAGTGTACAGGAATGGGCTGGCTGTAACATTTAGTCGTTTTCGTTAGTAATGCGTGCGTTTGCATTGTTTATGTGGTGACATTTCGAAATGTCTACATTTTAGGGCAAGGTCAAGCAAATTCACAAACTCGTTTCGTCGTTTGTGTCAAATGAGAAGTAACGTTAGACAGGGAAAAAAAGGCTTCGTCGATTTGACACATCACAGGTAAGAACGATAATGCTAGTTAATTCATATGAGCCACCTTGTTTCACAATGACAGCTTGTTAGCTAAGTAACTTTGCTAACTCGAGCTTTTTTCGGCGTACTGCAACCCCAAGTTAGCTTGCTAATGTTAGTTAGCTTTGTGTTTTATTTCGTCAGCTGTATCCTTCTCTTGTAAAAGAAGGGCAGAGATCTAATTGAACAGAACGAGCCTGGGCTGATGGCTGATTCATAGTGTTTGTTTACAGCAAGCTAAATTAACTATCATAACCAGTCAGCTAACGTTATCAAAGGTATAGCCTACTTGTGTTCTGTTTATAAACAAGTGCTGTTAACTATTTATAAACTGGCGCCACAGAACTTGTGTATTTGACATACTAACTTTGTTTGTGGCTTGGCTTTCCAGAGAGGGGCAGAGTCGGTGGCATATGAGTCGAGAAGTGGACCTAGTGCGACTTTGACCGTGGAAATCTCACCACAGCAGGAAACGCGAAACCTGGGGAATCCATAATTCACGATGGAATAATGCTTTAGGAAGTTACAAAATCCAGAAACAACGCCACTGGGATTACATTTGCATATTTTGTTTTTCCTTTCTAAATAGAAAGGTAGTTGAACTATTTTCGGAGTTGTCTTTCATTGTGACATTTCACTTAACATCTCAAATCGTTATGTATACGAGCAATGCCCGAATGAGGAGATATAGCTAGGGGCTCAATATGAGGAATCCGGAGAATTGACCTCTGTTTGGAACCCCACCACGCGGCTTGGAGAATGGCATCAAATGAAAGATTGTACGAGGTCTGGATGCTGTATTGCAACAAGGTAAACAAACCTGTCTCTTGATCTGTTTGACACATAAAACATGCATTAGAATCTGTGCCCATCTCGGAGTATAAACTCGGTGACTGTCAGTAAGACCAGACAGTTAGGTCTATTACAATGGCTGTGGTATATTGAGATGATGTAATGGGTGATTATCAATCAATCAAATGTAATTATAAAGCCCTTTTTACATCTGCTGATGTCACAAAGTGCTGTACAGAAACCCAGCCTAAAACCCCAAACTGCAAGCAATGCAGATGTAGAAGCACGGTGGCTAGGAAAAACTCCCTAGACAGGCCAGAACCTAGGAAGAAACATAGAGGAACCAGGCTCTGAGGGGTAGCCAGTCCTCTTCTGGCTGTGCCGGGTGGCGATTATAACAGAACATGGCCAAGATGATGAATTGTAATCGGGCTTGAATTTATAAGCCATCCTGTTCTTCCTCCACTATTCTCAGTAACAGCTGCTGGACTGTCCTGCACTGTGTAAAGTCTATCTCCTGGTATTTAGATTTTAGTTGAGTGACGTCTTGTGGGATGTACAAGGGTATAATACAATTCCATAGATTCTGTTTTGTATTGCAACCTAGCTAGACCTATTTCCCCCTTGATTGACTGTAGTAGCTACAGTTGTTTAATTGCACTGGATGACCAATCACTGCTTGGTGCCTGAGCCTCTCCTCATGTGAGTCTCAACTGCAGTCAACACATTCCCTCTTTAATCCCACTCAAAAGGACAACCCTTTCATAAGCATTAGCCTTTTGAGCTTACCTGTTCTCCCACACGACACAGGGCAGGAAATGCTATGGCACAAGTTTTTAGTATTATCCTGCCTGAGTGCCAGTCTTTGTGTTGTCATGCCAACTCCCTTTAAATTATTGTCATGCTCAACATGAGTTGACAAGAGCACAAACAGATCTGGGACCAAGCTAGTTTAGTATCGAACCAGATTTGATTTGTCACCTGCTTTCTAAACAATACGCGTACAAAACATTGAGAACACACTTGATCTCTCACTCCTCAGTCCTGTGTTAAATGGCAGGCATTGTGGAGAGTACACACATTGTCTTTGTTCTATTAAGGGAGTGTGTTTACATTGGGTCAGACAGAAGGCTAGAAATTCAATCTTCTACAGCAGCAGGCCTGCTCTGCATGTGGCCACAAACCCTGTGAGGCTTTGCCTGAATTGCTTAAATAATTTGTAAGGACCTTTACCTCCCCCAGAGTGGCCGCAATGTCAACACTGGCTCAGGGGTCTCCCCTTCAGTGTGTGTCAGGGTTCCCAGGATACATCAGGAGCAAGGGGAACTTGTAGTCTGTCACGTGAGCTAAATCGGTTCTTGAATGTTTGTTGTGTGAGGCTGCCCATTGTCTCCACTTGCCCTTAAGATGCCATACACTTCAGTGTCGCAGGTTAATGATGTCAATAGGCTCGTTACACCCTATTGTACCAAGATAACTGACCTTTAACACAGCATGGCATATTAACAATAATGGGAGCTTAGTTAAGCTAAAATGACCAACTCCTTGACTTTGGGGTTAGGATCCCTCCCTGAAATTGTAAGGCTGCGTACTCAATCCTAAAGCTGCCTCACGCTACAGAAACAGGTGATAGTCCCGTTCTGGCTCGGCTACCTAGCTAAAATATCCAGTACAACTGTGGTCTCTAACTTCCATTAGATCAGTGTGACTGAACTGTTACTCACCTCTATAATGATTAACCCAAGCAGGGCTGGCAACACTACGGGGCCAGAGGTTGACAGAGACATCACAGTAAGTCACCCTGGTCCCTGGGGTGGAGTCACACCTAGCAACTACTGTTGACGGTTGAGCAGCCTAATTAAAGGGAGTATTGGCGCTGCGGTCAGGAACTAGTTTATCCTGTAGGTCATAGTAAAAGGCTTTGACACTAATTCATTCACCTCCAACTCAATTTGGTGGATGTGTGATGCTTGAATACTGGCCTGTCAGATATGCAATAAGCCTAAACCCCTGGGCCGTGTTCATTAGGGTACGTAACTGAAAATGTTTTAAAATGGAAAACAAAAATGAAGGTTTCTTATTGGATGAATCCATGATGTCCCTGCCTCCCTGTTTCTGTTTGGTGCATAATGAACACAACCCGCAGTGAGTTTCTTTCCTCCATAGTTAACTAGCCTAGCCCACTCCATACATGTTGTAAATCTGTGGGTAGGCTAACTGGGAAAGCACCAGTCATTTAATTCCAGTTCATGTAGGAGCTAAAAGGTAGCAGACGACCACTGAGCCGGTCTCATTACGATCCTCTTACCCAGCAGTCTGTGTGGTGTCACTGGCATCAGCCTGGAGTATCGTCCCAGAGTTAGAGTTAGCAGAATTGTAAACACCACAATGGCAGCGAGGCACCAAACACGAACAGCAAAACTCATCCCTCAGGTTCTCGATGATGGGGAAGACATGGCTCTTGTTTCTCGACAACATGAAGCATAGTATTGAATTACAGGAAGCATGATGTCTGTGTGGTTAGCTTGTTATCATTAGGTCTATCTGCCCCTCCTGTGCTTATAGCCACTAAGGTGATGAGACCATAGACACAGACCTACATGAAATATTCTGTCATTTTAACTAGGTCTGTAGGCCTGTGTAACTATACATCATTGGATCATGGTAGCACCAATCCCTTTTTGAATCCATAAGTAGCAACAACACAGGCCTAGTAGTTTCTGGTGACTACCTATGGCAGTGGTTTCTGGTGACTACCTATGGCAGTGGTTTCTGGTGACTACCTATGGCAGTGGTTTCTGGTGACTACCTATGGCAGTGGTTTCTGGTGACTACCTATGGCAGTGGTTTCTGGCCACTGCCTCCTAGCAGTGGTTTCTGGCCACTGCCTCCTAGCAGTGGCTTCTGGCCACTGCCTCCTAGCAGTGGATTCTGGGCACTGCCTCCTAGCAGTGGATTCTGGGCACTGCCTCCTAGCAGTGGATTCTGGGCACTGCCTCCTAGCAGTGGATTCTGGGCACTGCCTCCTAGCAGTGGATTCTGGGCACTGCCTCCTAGCAGTGGATTCTGGGCACTGCTTCCTAGCAGTGGATTCTGGGCACTGCTTCCTAGCAGTGGATTCTGGGCACTGCCTCCTAGCAGTGGATTCTGGGCACTGCCTCCTAGCAGTGGATTCTGGGCACTGCCTCCTAGCAGTGGATTCTGGGCACTGCCTCCTAGCAGTGGATTCTGGGCACTGCCTCCTAGCAGTGGATTCTGGGCACTGCCTCCTAGCAGTGGATTCTGGGCACTGCCTCCTAGCAGTGAAAATAAAATTTGATTTGATTTGATTCTGGGCACTGCCTCCTAGCAGTGGATTCTGGGCACTGCCTCCTAGCAGTGGATTCTGGGCACTGCTTCCTAGCAGTGGATTCTGGGCACTGCTTCCTAGCAGTGGATTCTGGGCACTGCTTCCTAGCAGTGGATTCTGGGCACTGCTTCCTAGCAGTGGATTCTGGGCACTGCTTCCTAGCAGTGGATTCTGGGCACTGCTTCCTAGCAGTGGATTCTGGGCACTGCTTCCTAGCAGTGGATTCTGGGCACTGCTTCCTAGCAGTGGATTCTGGGCACTGCTTCCTAGCAGTGGATTCTGGGCACTGCTTCCTAGCAGTGGATTCTGGGCACTGCTTCCTAGCAGTGGATTCTGGGCACTGCTTCCTAGCAGTGGATTCTGGGCACTGCTTCCTAGCAGTGGATTCTGGGCACTGCTTCCTAGCAGTGGATTCTGGGCACTGCTTCCTAGCAGTGGATTCTGGGCACTGCCTCCTAGGCACTGCTTCCTAGCAGTGGATTCTGGGCACTGCCTCCTAGGCACTGCCTCCTAGCAGTGGATTCTGGGCACTGCCTCCTAGCAGTGGATTCTGGGCACTGCCTCCTAGCAGTGGATTCTGGGCACTGCCTCCTAGCAGTGGATTCTGGGCGAACGCCCAATGGCAGTGGATTCTGGTGACGTCGTCTGTGTGACAGAACGCACGGTCAGTCAGTTCAGCCTGAAGTTTAATGAACTCAATTAACAGAGTTCTTATTGGAAGTAGAGGTCGACCGATTACTCGGCATGGCCGATTTATTTAGGGCCGATTTCAAGTTTTCATAACAATCTGTAATCTGCATTTTTTTGATGCCGATTACATTGCACTCCACGAGGAGACTGTGTGGCAGGCTGAGTGCAGCAAGGAGCCAAGGTGAGTTGCTAGATAGCATTAAACTTACCTTATAAAAAACAATCAATCGTCACATAATCACCAGTTAACTACACATGGTTGATGATATTACTAGGTTATCAAGCCTGTCCTGCATTGTATATAATCAATGCGGTGCCTGTTAATTTATCATCGAATCACAGCCTACTTCGCCAAACGGGTGATGATTTAACAAAAGCGCAATCGTTGCATGAATGTACCTGACCATAAATATCAATGGCTTAATTAAAATCAATACACAGAAGTATATATTTTTAAACCTGCATATTTAGTTAAAATTAATTAATTTTAGCAGGCAATATTAACTAGGGAAATTGTCACTTCTCTTGCATTCATTGCACGCAGAGTCGGGGTATGTGCAACAGTTTGGGCCACCTGACTCGTTGCGAACTAATTTGCCAGAATTGTACATAATTATGACATAACATTGAAGGTTGTGCAATGTAACAGCCGGGCCGTGCGGGGGGGCGGGCGGGCGGGCGGGCCGGGCCGGGCCGTGCGGGGCGGCCGGGCCGTGCGGGGGGCGGGCGGGCGGGCCGGGCCGGGCGTGCGGGGCGGGCGGGCCGGGCCGGGCGGGCGGGCCGGGCCGGGCGAGCCGGGCGGGCGAGACGGGCGGGCGGGCGGGCGAGAGAGCCAGGGGCGGGCGGGCGAGAGAGCCAGGGGCGGGCGGGCGAGAGAGCCAGGGGCGGGCGGGCGAGAGAGCCAGGGGCGGGCGGGCGGGCGGGCGAGAGAGCCAGGGGCGGGCGGGCGGGCGGGCAAGAGAGCCAAGGTGGGTTGCTAGAGAGCCAGGGGCTTACCTTATAAAAGCCAAACGAGCCAGGGGGCGGGCGAGCGATAGAGAGCCAGGAGCGGGCGGGCAGGTTGATGAGAGCCAGGAGCGGGCGAGCAGCGAGAGAGCCAGGGGCGGGAGAGCCAGGGGCGGTTAAAATTAATTAATTTTAGCAAAATTGCGAGAGAGCCAGGGGCGGGAGAGCCAGGGGCGGGCGAGCGAGAGAGCCAGGGGCGGGAGAGCCAGGGGCATGCGAGAGAGCCAGGGGCGGGAGAGCCAGGGGCGGGCAGCGAGAGAGCCAGGGGCGGGAGAGCCAGGGGCGGGTGAGCGAGAGAGCCGGGGGCGGGAGAGCCAGGGGCGGGAGAGCCAGGGGCGGGCGAGCGGGAGAGCCAGGGGCGGGAGAGCCAGGGGCGGGCGAGCGAGAGAGCCAGGGGCGGGAGAGCCAGGGGCGGGCATAAGAGCCAGGGGCGGGAGAGCCAGGGGCTTAATTAGAGAGCCAGGGGCGGGAGAGCCAGGGGCGGGCAGCGAGAGAGCCAGGGGCGGGAGAGCCAGGGGCGGGCGAGCGAGAGAGCCAGGGGCGGGAGAGCCAGGGGCGGGCGAGCGAGAGAGCCAGGGGCGGGAGAGCCAGGGGCGGGCGAGCGAGAGAGCCAGGGGCTTAGGAGAGCCAGGGGCGGGCGAGCGAGAGAGCCAGGGGCGGGAGAGCCAGGGGCGGGCGAGCGAGAGAGCCAGGGGCGGGAGAGCCAGGGGCGGGCGAGCGAGAGAGCCAGGGGCGGGAGAGCCAGGGGCGGGCGAGCGAGAGAGCCAGGGGCGGGAGAGCCAGGGGCGGGCGAGCGAGAGAGCCAGGGGCGGGCGAGCCAGGGGGGCGGGCGAGCGAGAGAGCCAGGGGCGGGCGAGCCAGGGGGGGGCGAGCCAGGGGCGGGCGAGCGAGAGAGCCAGGGGCGGGCGAGCGAGAGAGCCAGGGGCGGGCGAGCCAGGGGCGGGCGAGCGAGAGAGCCAGGGGCGGGCGAGCGAGAGAGCCAGGGGCGGGCGAGCCAGGGGCGGGCGAGCGAGAGAGCCAGGGGGGGCGGGCGAGCCAGGGGCGGGCGAGCGAGAGAGCCAGGGGCGGGCGAGCGAGCGAGAGAGCCAGGGGCGGGAGAGCCAGGGGCGAGCGAGCGAGAGAGCCAGGGGCGGGAGAGCCAGGGGCGAGCGAGCGAGAGAGCCAGGGGCGGGAGAGCCAGGGGCGAGCGAGCGAGAGAGCCAGGGGCGGGAGAGCCAGGGGCGAGCGAGCGAGAGAGCCAGGGGCGGGAGAGCCAGGGGGCGGCGAGCGAGAGAGCCAGGGGGGCGGGCCGGGGAGCGAGCGAGAGCCAGGGGGGGCGGCGGAGAGCCAGGGGGGGAGAGCGAGAGAGCCAGGGGCGGGAGAGCCAGGGGCGAGCGAGAGAGCCAGGGGGGCGGGAGAGCCAGGGGCGGGCGAGCGAGAGAGCCAGGGGCGGGCGAGCGAGCGAGAGAGCCAGGGGCGGGAGAGCCAGGGGCGGGCGAGCGAGAGAGCCAGGGGCGGGAGAGCCAGGGGCGGGCGAGCGAGAGAGCCAGGGGGGGCGGGCGAGCCAGGGGCGGGCGAGCCAGGGGCGGGCGAGCGAGAGAGCCAGTGGCGGGAGAGCCAGGGGCGAG
This sequence comes from Oncorhynchus tshawytscha, assembly GCF_018296145.1. NCBI lineage: Eukaryota > Metazoa > Chordata > Actinopteri > Salmoniformes > Salmonidae > Oncorhynchus > Oncorhynchus tshawytscha. The sequence continues at coordinate 164,177 of NW_024609794.1, forward strand.
CGAGAGAGCCAGGGGCGGGAGAGCCAGGGGCGGGCGAGCGAGAGAGCCAGGGGCGGGCGAGCGAGCGAGAGAGCCAGGGGCGGGAGAGCCAGGGGCGGGCGAGCGAGAGAGCCAGGGGCGGGAGAGCCAGGGGCGGGCGGAGAGCCAGGGGCGGGAGAGCCAGGGGCGGGAGAGCCAGGGGCGGGCGAGCGAGAGAGCCAGGGGCGGGCGAGCCAGGGGCGGGCGAGCCAGGGGCGGGCGAGCGAGAGAGCCAGGGGCGGGCGAGCGAGAGAGCCAGGGGCGGGCGAGCCAGGGGCGGGCGAGCGAGAGAGCCAGGGGCGGGCGAGCCAGGGGCGGGCGAGCGAGAGAGCCAGGGGCGGGCGAGCGAGAGAGCCAGGGGCGGGCGAGCGAGAGAGCCAGGGGCGGGCGAGCGAGAGAGCCAGGGGGGCGGGCGAGCGAGAGAGCCAGGGGCGCGCGAGAGCGAGAGAGCCAGGGGCGGGCGAGCGAGAGAGCCAGGGGCGAGCGAGAGAGCCAGGGGCGGGCGAGCGAGAGAGCCAGGGGCGGGCGAGCGAGAGAGCCAGGGGCGGGCGAGAGCGAGAGAGCCAGGGGCGGGCGAGCGAGAGAGCCAGGGGCGGGCGAGCCAGGGGCGGGCGAGCGAGAGAGCCAGGGGCGGGCGAGCCAGGGGCGGGCGAGCGAGAGAGCCAGGGGCGGGCGAGCCAGGGGCGGGCGAGCGAGAGAGCCAGGGGCGGGCGAGCCAGGGGCGGGCGAGCGAGAGAGCCAGGGGCGGGCGAGCCGGGCGGGCGAGCGAGAGAGCCAGGGGCGGGCGAGCGAGAGAGCCAGGGGCGGGCGAGCCGGGCCGGGTGGGCGAGTGAGAGAGCCAGGGGTGGGCGAGCGAGAGAGCCAGGGGCGGGTGGGCGAGTGAGAGAGCCAGGTGCGGGCGGGCGAGCCGGGCCGGGTGGGCGAGCGCGGGCGAGCCGGGCCGGGTGGGCGAGGCGGGCGAGCCGGGCCGGGTGGGCGAGCGAGAGAGCCAGGGGCGGGCGAGCGAGAGAGCCAGGGGCGGGCGAGCGAGAGAGCCAGGGGCGGGCGAGCGAGAGAGCCAGGGGCGGGCGAGCGAGAGAGCCAGGGGCGGGCGGGCGGGCGAGCCGGGCCGGGTGGGCGAGCGCGGGCGAGCCGGGGGCGGGCGAGCCGGGCCGGGTGGGCGAGCCGGGCGGGTGGGCGAGGGGCGGGCGAGCCGGGCCGGGTGGGCGAGCGCGAGAGAGCCAGGGGCGGGCGAGCCGGGCCGGGTGGGCGAGCGCGAGAGAGCCTGGGGCGGGCGAGCCGGGCCGGGTGGGCGAGCGCGAGAGAGCCTGGGGCGGGCGAGCGCGAGAGAGCCAGGGGCGGGCGAGCGCGAGAGAGCCAGGGGCGGGCGAGCCGGGCCGGGTGGGCGAGCGCGAGAGCGAGAGAGCCAGGGGCGGGCGAGCGAGAGAGCCAGGGGCGGGCGAGCCGGGCCGGGTGGGCGAGAGCGAGAGAGCCAGGGGCGGGCGAGCCGGGCCGGGTGGGCGAGCGCGAGAGAGCCAGGGGCGGGCGAGCCGGGCCGGGTGGGCGAGCGCGAGAGAGCCAGGGGCGGGCGAGCCGGGCCGGGTGGGCGAGCGTGAGAGAGCCAGGGGCGGGCGAGCGAGAGAGAGCCAGGGGCGGGCGAGCCGGGCGGGCGAGGGAGAGAGAGCCAGGGGCGGGCGGGCGGGCGAGCCGGGCGGGCGAGGGAGAGAGAGCCAGGGGCGGGCGAGCCGGGCGGGGGCTAGAGAGAGCCAGGGGCGGGCGAGCCGGGCCGGGGGCGAGAGAGAGCCAGGGGCGGGCGAGCGAGAGAGAGCCAGGGGCGGGCGAGCCGAGCGGGCGGGCGAGAGAGAGCCAGGGGCGGGCGAGCCGAGCCGGGCGAGCGAGAGAGAGCCAGGGGCGGGCGAGCCGAGCCGGGCGAGCGAGAGAGAGCCAGGGGCGGGCGAGCCGAGCCGGGCGAGCGAGAGAGAGCCAGGGGCGGGCGAGCCGAGCCGGGCGAGCGAGAGAGAGCCAGGGGGCGGGCGAGCCGGGCCGGGCGGGCGGGCGAGAGAGAGCCAGGGGCGGGCGAGCCGGGCCGGGCGGGCGGGCGAGAGAGAGCCAGGGGCGGGCGGGCGGGCGAGAGAGAGCCAGGGGCGGGCGAGCCGGGCCGGGCGGGCGGGGAGAGAGAGCCAGGGGCGGGCGAGCCGGGCCGGGCGGGCGGGCGAGAGAGAGCCAGGGGCGGGCGAGCCGGGCCGGGCGGGCGGGCGAGAGAGAGCCAGGGGCTCGGGCCGGGCGGGCGGGCGAGAGAGAGCCAGGGGCGGGCGAGCCGGGCCGGGCGGGCGGGCGAGAGAGAGCCAGGGGCGGGCGAGCGGGCCGGGCGGGCGGCGAGAGAGAGCCAGGGGCCCGGCTCGGGCGGGCGAGCTTGGCCCGGCTCTCGGGGCGGGCGAGAGAGCCAGGGGCGGGCGGGCCGGGACAGGCGAGCGGGCTTGTTCGCCCGGCTCTCTGGCTCGCTTGTTCGCCCGGCTCTCTGGCTCGCTTGTTCGCCCGGCTCTCTGGCTCGCTTGTTCGCCCGGCTCTCTGGCTCGCTTGTTCGCCCGGCTCTCTGGCTCGCTCAGCTCTCGCTCTCTCCTTCCCTTCCTCTGGGCTCTCTCCTCCCCCTCCTCTGGGCTCTCCTCCCCCTCCTCTGGGCTCTCTCCTCCCCCTCCTCTGGGCTCTCTCCTCCCCCTCCTCTGGGCTCTCTCCTCCCCCTCCTCTGGGCTCTCTCCTCCTTCACTGTGTGCTATAAATATCACCAGCAACATCAGTAATGTCATAGTGTTTATATATCGACCACACCTCGTGGTTTAGCCCCTCCCATGTGTGCACTATAAATACTACTCGTGCCGTTACATCAGTCAATCCCAGGATAGTGAGTACTGGAGATTGCTGGGGAGGAGAAGGTGACTGTAGATGGACCATGAAGGCAATAAAGACATTGGTAAAATAGAAACTGTTTGGACAGGACATCTACAGTAGACATTGTGGTAAAACAGAGAAACTGTTAGGGAAGGGACCTCTACAATAGACATTGTGGTAAAACAGAGAAACTGTTAGGGAGGGGACATCTACAGTAGACATTGTGGTAAAACAGAGAAACTGTTAGGGAGGGGACATCTACAGTAGACATTGTGGTAAAACAGAGAAACTGTTAGGGAAGGGACATCTACAGTAGACATTGGTTTTGAGTCGCCCCTCACCATTTCCTCTAGCAGTCATACTCGGTCACCATGCCAACCATGCCCTTCTGGTAGGGTGAGGAGGAGGGCAGTGCCGGGTCGGTCGTAAAGGAAGCGATATAACTCCTTCGTAATGCTCTCTTCACCTCTCCATGGCATCTCCTCTGGATGGCGTCTCCTCTGGATGGCATCTCCTCTGGATGGCATCTCCTTGAGGGAGGATTGATGTTGATAACCTTGTCGGCTCAGGCTAGTGAGGTCCTACTGGGTCATGTTATTAAGACTCAGTGAGGGGGGTCGTCATGATTTCATGAGGAATGGTCACATGCTTGGTACAACGACAGTTATAGTCTAACCCCCTGCCAAACCAGCTGACTAATAACAACCCACAATTCACCCTGTTGGGGAGGTCCCATGGGGTCATGTGTTATTAAGGCTCAGTGAAGGAGTGGTCAGGATATCAGGGTGGATGGTCACATGCTTGGTACAACGACAGTTATAGTCTAACCCCCTGCCAAACCAGCTGACTAATAACAACCCACAATTCACCCTGTTGGGAAGGTCCCATGGGGTCATGTGTTATTAAGACTCAGGGAGGGGGTGGTCAGGATATCAGGATGGATGGTCACATGTTGGGCACAGGAAACCCAGATTACCCACCCCCTCAAACCGGCTGACCATAAGAAAACACACTAATAGGAAATACGTCATCAGTCATTAAAGTCTGTCAGATCGTTTCAGAGATATTACTAATAGGTTGCTACCCAGATGTTGAGCTCATCTGATCTGAATTCATCCGGCCAGTGTTGCTTGGTGTTGGGTCAGCAGTGGTGCCACAGCAAGCAGGCCCAGGGTGTGTCCCTCTCTGCTCTCCCCCCTCTGCTCTCCCCTCCCCGTCTCAGCCCTGAGCCCTCAGTGGACATCTGTACTCCCTGGCTGCCCAGTGAGAAAGGGCATTCTCTCTAACCACTCACACACACTCCCTGGGGCTAGTGCCCAAACCTGCTCTGGCTCACAGAGTCAAGGGGAGGGAACACACACATTGAGAGCAGAATGAACAAGATCGTCATATGTTTTTGCTGTACAACCATGTTGATTCCAGTATACACAGACAGACACTTGTCCTGAACTCTGTATCCAAGTCCCTCTCAAACGCTCCGTCAAGTCACTTGCTGTTCTGATGACCTCACTTTTGGAATTCTTTCGCGTTCTGGATCATTCCCACTGTGACACGCAGCAGGCTGAGGCTTTCCTAGACTTGTCCTGCCCTGCTCTAGTGTCATAACCAACCTTACTGCACATTTATAGGGCCCTGAATAGTATTGGCTAGATGTAAGAAATATGGTCATTTACATATAACTGAACTGGGCGTCAGAAAACCACTTCATCAAAAGTGTCACTTGAAAATCGACAAAAGGCACGAACAGACTGGTAGGATGGTTGAATGTCTGCCGGCCAAGAGTAGTTAGCGCCCCTGAACAGAGGTCGTCCGTAATTTGCAAACCGATTCTACATGAGGAAAAGGGCTAAAATGACGGCCTTCAGTCGCCATCGGTGGGTGTTCACTATAACACACCACTGCGACAGCAAACGAATGAACACCATGTATTGTGCAGACCGACAATCAGTCTGGTGGGTTTTGTCCTTAAACGGGTGTTACACTCTGACGGACTAAGCAGGCACATGCCAGGGGTGTATTTATTCATTAGTGCACACCGTAGCAACACGTTTGGCAACGAAAACCAACGTTTCTTATTGGGCAAGTTCTGGTAATCCCTCTTGGTTTTGGTCCGTTTGCGTCCAGTTGATTTCTAGTGACTAGCCTACACCCCAGGAGTGTAGAAACACTGCTTTGTCAAACAAATGCTACTAAGCACTGTACTTCCCCACCAAACAATATAGCCTACTGCCTTATTGAACAACACTTAGTCTGACACAGCAGTATTCATTCCTGCCACTCCTACGGGTTCCACAATAATACTCTGGGCCTTTTCTCATATCAGTCCCCCTTGACCTGAATCAGTGTCAGTCAGGCAAGCCTTGGAACTCCCCTGCCCTACCTCCCTCTCTACCCCCCTCTCTACCTCCCCAACCTGGGCAGAGATAGAGCTTAGGCTAGCCAGGGTGTGGAGATGACTGGCATTCTCAGAGTGGGAGGGTGATATGCTGTCTGTCTGTCTGTCTGTGAACAGTGCTGCTGTCCTCTGGCTCTCTGCATTGTTCCCAGGAATGTAGGAAATGTCTGAAAGGCAGCTGCTCGTGACTCCCCTTGGGAGTAGAGAATGTAGCGATGCCTGTTTTTCAGGCAGACAGGTGCACTCCTCATTACTCTCTCTCTCACACACACACACACACACACACACACACACACACACACACACCTGAGTTCACTGTAATCTGCCCCTCCTGACATACTACAGTTAGTGGAATCATTATCTCTCTATTCACATGACAACCACTAACATGTTTTTATTTCCTTCTCCCTCCCCTCCTCTTCCTCACCCTCCTCTTCCTCACCCTCCTCTTCACCTCACCCTCCTCTTCACCTCACCCTCCTCCTCTTCACCTCACCCTCCTCCTCTTCACCTCACCCTCCTCCTCTTCACCTCACCCTCCTCCTCTTCACCTCACCCTCCTCCTCTTCACCTCACCCTCCTCCTCTTCTCCTCACCCTCCTCCTCTTCACCTCACCCTCCTCTTCTCCCTCTCCTCCTCTTCACCTCACCCTCCTCTTCTCCCTCTCCTCCTCTTCACCTCACCCTCTCTTCTCTCTCTCCTCCTCTTCCTCACCCTCTCTTCTCCCTCTCCTCCTTCATTCCGTCCTCCCATCCCTCTCTGTGACAGAGGGACCCAGACTACCTGAAGCTGTGGCTGGAGATCTTCATTGGCTCCTATGAGAGATGTCTAGATGTGGACTTTGAGAAGCCACCCTCCAGGTAAGCATAGCCCCAGAGGTGGGACCAAGTCACTATTATTTGAGTCACAAGCAAGTCACAAGTCCCAAGTAGAATGGGTCGAGTCTCGAGTCAATCCAAGTAGAACGTCTCGAGTCAATCCAAGTAGAACGTCTCGAGTCAATCCACGTAGAACGTCTCGAGTCAATCCACGTAGAACGGGTCAAGTAGAGTCAATCCACGTAGAACGGGTCGAGTCAAACCAGTCGTAGAACGTCTCGAGTCAATCCACGTAGAACGGGCCGAGTCAGTCCACGTCCACGAGAACGGTCTCGAGTCAATCCACGTAGAACGTCCACTCGAGTCAGTCAAGTCAGTCCACGTAGAACGGGTCGTCAGTCCAAGTCCACGTAGAACGGGTCGAGTCAATCCACGTAGAACGGGTCGAGTCAATCCACGTAGAACGGGTCGAGTCAATCCACGTAGAACGGGTCGAGTCAGTCCACGTAGAACGGGCCGAGTCAGTCCACGTAGAACGGGCCGGGTCTCGAGTCGTGCGTTCTAAGAGCAAGTCATGTCAAGTGAAAAAAATAAACCATCTAATCAGGCAACGACTTGTTCAACTACAAATACTTGTCTATTTATTGAGGCCATCAGACAGCCCTTTTCATTATTTTATCTATAACACATTTTGATTTTGCAATAATACATTTTAACAATAAATTCCAATTGCAGGCTTTATAAGTCGATGTTTAATTCCAAGCGATTTTGACAAACCAAAAGAGCAGTAGGTCTGGTAGCTGTTGATGGATGCCCTGTTGATGGTGAGCCTGCCAGTAACCGGTTCATATTGTGCATGTTTGTGCTGCACCCGGTCCTCTAGCTGTACAGCAAATCAACCATCTGTCCTCTAGCTGTACAGCAAATCAACCATCTGTCCTCTAGCTGTACAGCACATCATCCATCTGTCCTCTAGCTGTACAGCACATCATCCATCTGTCCTCTAGCTGTACAGCAAATCAACCATCTGTCCTCTAGCTGTACAGCACATCATCCATCTGTCCTCTAGCTGTACAGCACATCAACCATCTGTCCTCTAGCTGTACAGCACATCAACCATCTGTCCTCTAGCTGTACAGCACATCAACCATCTGTCCTCTAGCTGTACAGCACATCAACCATCTGTCCTCTAGCTGTACAGCACATCAACCATCTGTCCTCTAGCTGTACAGCACATCAACCATCTGTCCTCTAGCTGTACAGCACATCAACCATCTGTCCTCTAGCTGTACAGCACATCATCCATCTGTCCTCTAGCTGTACAGCACATCATCCATCTGTCCTCTAGCTGTACAGCACATCAACCATCTGTCCTCTAGCTGTACAGCAAATCAACCATCTGTCCTCTAGCTGTACAGCACATCATCCATCTGTCCTCTAGCTGTACAGCACATCATCCATCTGTCCTCTAGCTGTACAGCACATCATCCATCTGTCCTCTAGCTGTACAGCACATCAACCATCTGTCCTCTAGCTGTACAGCACATCATCCATCTGTCCTCTAGCTGTACAGCACATCATCCATCTGTCCTCTAGCTGTACAGCACATCAACCATCTGTCCTCTAGCTGTACAGCACATCAACCATCTGTCCTCTAGCTGTACAGCACATCATCCATCTGTCCTCTAGCTGTACAGCACATCATCCATCTGTCCTCTAGCTGTACAGCACATCATCCATCTGTCCTCTAGCTGTACAGCACATCATCCATCTGTCCTCTAGCTCATTGGTTTTCAACCCAGGACCCCTAAAAAGTAGCTTGTGGCCTCCGCGCACACAGGCGAGCGCCCACCATCGCTGTGCAAATGTAGCCTGTCCTCAGGGTCATAAACGGGGACGCATTTTCAAAACGCAAGATACAGAAATAGACTATAGGGTTCCATAACCAGCTCTGGAATCTGTGTTGGGGTTCCATAACCAGCTCTGGAATCTGTTGGGGTTACATAACCAGCTCTCTAATCTGTTTTGGTTCCATAACCAGCTCTGGAATCTGTTGGGGTTCCATAACCAGCTCTGGAATCTGTTGCGGTTCCATAACCAGCTCTGGAATCTGTTGCGGTTCCATAACCAGCTCTGGAATCTGTTGCGGTTCCATAACCAGCTCTGGAATCTGTTGCGGTTCCATAACCAGCTCTGGAATCTGTGTTGGGGTTACATTACCAGCTCTGGAATCTGTGTTGGGGTTACATAACCAGCTCTGGAATCTGTGTTGGGGTTCCATAACCAGCTCTGGAATCTGTGTTGGGGTTCCATAACCAGCTCTGGAATCTGTTGGGGTTACATAACCAGCTCTGGAATCTGTTGCGGTTCCATAACCAGCTCTGGAATCTGTTGCGGTTCCATAACCAGCTCTGGAATCTGTGTTGGGGTTACATTACCAGCTCTGGAATCTGTGTTGGGGTTACATAACCAGCTCTGGAATCTGTGTTGGGGTTACATTACCAGCTCTGGAATCTGTGTTGGGGTTACATAACCAGCTCTGGAATCTGTGTTGGGGTTACATTACCAGCTCTGGAATCTGTGTTGGGGTTACATTACCAGCTCTGGAATCTGTGTTGGGGTTACATAACCAGCTCTGGAATCTGTGTTGGGGTTACATTACCAGCTCTGGAATCTGTGTTGGGGTTACATAACCAGCTCTGGAATCTGTGTTGGGGTTTCATAACCAGCTCTGGAATCTGTGTTGGGGTTTCATAACCAGCTCTGGAATCTGTGTTGGGGTTTCATAACCAGCTCTGGGATCTGTGTTGGGGTTCCATAACCAGCTCTGGGATCTGTGTTGGGGTTCCATAACCAGCTCTGGGATCTGTGTTGGGGTTCCATAACCAGCTCTGGAATCTGTGTTGGGGTTCCATAACCAGCTCTGGAATCTGTGTTGGGGTTCCATAACCAGCTCTGGAATCTGTGTTGGGGTTCCATAACCAGCTCTGGAATCTGTGTTGGTGTGAAGGTTCTGTGCATGTCTGTATGTTTGTACGGCCGCATCCATTGTTTGAGATCGTTCAGGGGGAAGAAGCACATGCAGTATAGAGAGAGACAGAGGGAGAGTGAGAGGTGATGTGTTCCTCTGCTCTTCCAGCTGTGGTCTAGTCACATGACCAGTGAAATGCCCAGTCAGTCCTGTCAGATGGTTACGTAAGGCTGTGTGGTCTGTGTGTGGGGGACTGGAGAGAGTGAAGTGTGGAGCAAGGGGAAACAGATTACTTTCCATTAGATCCGCCAGTACGGTCGTTTGTCGGTTCGTTGCCGTGCCTCTTTCTCTCTCTTTCCCACTCCACCTCTCCCTCTCTTTCCCACTCCACCTCTCCCTCTCTTTCCCACTCCACCTCTCCCTCTCTTTCCCACTCCACCTCTCCCTCTCTTTCCCACTCCACCTCTCCCCCTTTCTCTTTCCCACTCCACCTCTCCCTCTCTTTCCCACTCCCACCTCTCCCTCTCTTTCCCACTCCACCTCCCCTCTCCCTCTCTTTCCCCTCCACCTCTCCCTCTCTTTCCCCTCCACCTCCCCCTCTCCCACTCCACCTTTTCCCCTCCACCTCCCCTCTCTTTCCCCTCCACCTCTCCCTCTCTTTCTCCACCTCTCCCTCCCTCTCTTTCCCCTCCACCTCTCCCTCTCTTTCCCACTCCACCTCTCCCCTCTTTCCCTCCACCTTCCCTTTCCCTCCACCTCTCCCTCTCTTTCCCCTCCACCTCTCCCTCTCTTTCCCACTCCACCTCTCCCTTTCTCTTTCCCACCTCTCCCTCTCTTTCCACCTCTCCCTCTCTTTCCCACCTCTCCCCCCCTCCCTCTCTTTCCCCTCCACCTCTCCCTCTCTTTCCCACTCCACCTCTCCCCTCTTTCCCACTCCACCTCTCCCTCTCTTTCCCACTCCACCTCTCCCTCTCTTTCCCCTCCACCTCTCCCTCTCTTTCCCACTCCACCTCTCCCTCTCTTTCCCACTTCTCCTCTCTTTCCCACCTCTCCCTCTCTTTCCCACTCCACCTCTCCCTCTCTTTCCCACTCCACCTCTCCCTCTCTTTCCCACTCCACCTCTCCCTCTCTTTCCCCCACTCCACCTCTCCCTCCTCTTTCCCACTCCACCTCTCCCCTCCTCTCCCTCTCTTTCCCCTCTCTCCCTTCTTTCCCACTCCACCTCTCCCTCTCTTTCCCACTCCACCTCTCCCTCTCTTTCCCTCCCACCTCTCCACCTTTCCCCTCCCTCTCCCTCTCTTTTCCCTCTCTCCCACCTCTCCCTCTCTTTCCCACTCCACCTCTCCCCTCTTCTTTCCACTCCACCTCTCCCTCTCTTTCCCCTCCACCTCTCCCTCTCTTTCCCCTCCACCTCTCCCTCTCTTTCCCTCCCTCCACCTCTCCCTCTCTTTCCCCTCCACCTCTCCCTCTCTTTCCCCTCCACCTCTCCCTCTCTTTCCCACTCCACCTCCCCTCTCTTTCCCACTCCCTTCCCTCTCCCTCTTTTCCCTCCCACCTCTCCCTCTCTTTCCCACTCCACCTCTCCACCTCTCCCTCTCTTTCCCACTCCCTCCCTCTCCCTCTCTTTCCCCTCCACCTCTCCCTCTCTTTCCCCTCTCCCTCCTCTCCCCTCTTTCCCACTCCACCTCTCCCTCTCTTTCCCACTCCACCTCTCCCTCTCTTTCCCACCTCTCCTCCCACTCCACCTCTCCCTCTCTTTCCCTCTCCACCTCTCCCTCTCTTTCCCTCCACCACCTCTCCCTCTCTTTCCCACCTCCCCCTCTCCCCTCTTTCCCCTCCCCCTCTCCCTCTCTTTCCCCTCCCCCTCTCCCTCTCTTTCCCCTCCACCTCTCCCTCTCCCTCTCTTTCCCCTCCCACCTCCCTCCCTCTCCTCTCTTTCTACAGAGAGGGACCTCCACCTCTCCCTCTCTTTCCCACTCCACCCTCCCCTCTCTTTCCCCACCTCCAGGCCCTCTCTTTCCCCTCTCTCTCCCCTCCCCTCCCTCTCTTTCCCACTCCACCTCTCCCTCTCTTTCCCTCCTCCACCTCTCCCTCTCTTTCCCACTCCACCTCTCCCTCTCTTTCCCACTCCACCTCTCCCTCTCTTTCCCACTCCACCTCTCCCTCTCTTTCCCACTCCCCCTCTCCCTCTCTTTCCCACTCCCCCTCTCCCTCTCTTTCCCACTCCACCTCTCCCTCTCTTTCCCACTCCACCTCTCCCTCTTTCCCCTCCACCTCTCCCTCTCTTTCCCACTCCACCTCTCCCTCTCTTTCCCACTCCCACCTCTCCCTCTCTTTCCCCTCCCCCTCTCCCTCTCTTTCCCTACAGAGGGGGACAGAGACAGGCCCTCCCCCTTTCTCCCTCTCTTTCCCACTCCCCCTCTCCCCTCTTTCCCCCCACCTCCCCTCTCTTTCCCCCCACCTCTCCCTCTCTTTCCCTCTTTCCCACCTCTCCCTCTCTTTCCCCTCCACCTCCTCCCCCTCTCCCCTACCTCTTTCCCCTCCCACCTCTCCCTCTCTTTCCCACCTCCACCTCTCCCTCTCTTTCCCCTCCACCTCCACCTCTCCCTCTCTTTCACCTCCCCCCCTCCCTCCCTCTCTTTCCCCTCCACCTCTCTTTCCCTCCACCTCCACCTCTCTTCCCCCCCTCCACCTCTCCACCTCTCCCTCTCAGCTGTCCTGCTTTTCCCAGCGATACGCTCTTACCCCGATTTGGGAATGCTCATCTGGGCTCTGCTTGGTCCGGTTGGAGGAAGAACCCATTCCTCTCTGATGACCTCTGTCTACAGAGGGGGACAGAGACAGGCCCATTCCTCTCTGATGACCTCTGTCTACAGAGAGGGACAGAGACAGGCCCATTCCTCTCTGATGACCTCTGTCTACAGAGAGGGACAGAGACAGGCCCATTCCTCTCTGATGACCTCTGTCTACAGAGGGGGACAGAGACAGGCCCATTCCTCTCTGATGACCTCTGTCTACAGAGGGGGACAGAGACAGGCCCATTCCTCTCTGATGACCTCTGTCTACAGAGGGGGACAGAGACAGGCCCATTCCTCTCTGATGACCTCTGTCTACAGAGGGGGACAGAGACAGGCCCATTCCTCTCTGATGACCTCTGTCTACAGAGGGGGACAGAGACAGGCCCATTCCTCTCTGATGACCTCTGTCTACAGAGAGGGACAGAGACAGTTAGGTTCACTGTGGACGGTTTCATAACATTAGTCTAAAGGTTATCATGGTGTGTTGCTTAGGTATGTGTGTGAATGTAGTGTAAATGTTTGTAACGTACCTGAAGGCCTTAGAAGTGTGTGTGTGTGTGTGTGTGTGTGTGTGTGTGTGTGTGTGCGTCGTGCGGTAGCAGAGAGAACAGTCTGACTTGGGTGATTGGAGTCTTTGACAACTTTTAGGGCCTGGTAGAAACGTCCTGGATGGCAGGGGGGGTGTGTGTTTGCTTGCGTAGTATTTATGTGTGTGCTTCCTTGCTTGCATAATATTTGTGTGTGTGCGTGCGCTTGCTTGCATAATATTTGTGCAGATGTGTGTGACACGCAGGTGAGAGTTGAGCATGTTTTGGTGTTCCCCTTATTTCACCCCTTTCTCTCTCTCCCTCCCCAGGTTGGAGGAGGTGCCTCCAGTGATGACCCTGCTGCCAGACAACATCCTGCAGGTGTTGCGGCACCAGCTGCTCCAGTGTGTCCAGAAGGCCTCGGACGGGCTGGAGCAGGAGCAGCAGAACCTGGCCCTCCTACTGGTCAAGTTCCTCATCGTCATCTGCAGGTTGGTGCGTGGTGTTTCTGTAGGACCAGAAGCAGTAGTCTGGCCCCTCCACCTACCTAGACCTGGTTGTACCGGTCCGGTAGTCTGGCCCCTCCCTCCACCTACCTAGACCTGGTTGTACCGGTCTAGTAGTCTGGCCCCTCCCTCCACCTACCTAGACCTGGTTGTACCGGTCCAGTAGTCTGGCCCCTCCCTCCACCTACCAAGACCTGGTTGTACCGGTCCGGTAGTCTGGCCCCTCCCTCCACCTACCTAGACCTAGTTTTACCGGTCTAGTAGTCTGGTCCTTCCACCTACCAAGGCCTAGTTGTACCGGTCTAGTAGTCTGGTCCCTCCCTCCACCTACCTAGACCTGGTTGTACCGGTCCAGTAGTCTGGTCCCTCCCTCCACCTACCTATACCTGGTTGTACCGGTCCAGTAGTCTGGTCCCTCCCTCCACCTACCTAGACCTGGTTGTACCGGTCCAGTAGTCTGGCCCCTCCCTCCACCTACCTATGACCTGGTTGTATCGGTCCAGTAGTCTGGCCCCTCCCTCCACCTACCTATACCTGGTTGTACCGGTCCAGTAGTCTGGTCCCTCCCTCCCTCCACCTACCTAGACCTGGTTGTACCGGTCCAGTAGTCTGGTCCCTCCCCCCTCCACCTACCTAGACCTGGTTGTACCGGTCCAGTAGTCTGGTCCCTCCCTCCACCTACCTAGACCTGGTTGTACCGGTCCAGTGGTCTGGCCCCTCCCTCCACCTACCTAGACCTGGTTGTACCGGTCCAGTGGTCTGGCCCCTCCCTCCACCTACCTAGACCTGGTTGTACCGGTCCAGTCTGTCCATATTATGGTGGTTGAGTGTGTGATTGGACCATGGAATTTGAATAATTTCTAGTTCTGTGGACCTCTTATAGGTAATGTCTATTGATAGGAACCCCTCTAGCCTAGGTTGACAGGTCTTAGTGCCCCTGGTTTTAAAGGGTCTTCCAGCAGTAGGTAGGTGGTTCAGTAGGGCACGTAACACAGGATTTTGCAACAGAAAGTGAAAACAAGTGAAAGTGTCTCCCTGGCTGCTTCAGTCTGTAGTCCTCTATATGGTACAGTCATGAACATGACCTTGAGGGATATGCAACAAACAGGATCAATGAGTTAGTCAGCTATCTTACCTTCATATTCTGAAATTACTTTTTTTATATTAGAAAGAACCTTGGAATGGGCTCGGTCTAATTACCTCAACAACCAAAAACACACATTTTAGTTTAGATTTCTTAATGAACCAGAAAATCAATAGTTATTTCTAATTGTCAAATGTAGCTGGCTACATGACTCTCTGTTACTATAACCTGTCCCTACTATAACAGACATGACTCTCTCTCTGTTGGAACCTGTCCCTACTATAACAGACATGACTCTCTCTGTTGGAACCTGTCCCTACTATAACAGACATGACTCTCTGTTCTGTTGGACTCCTGTCCCTACTATAACAGACATGACTCTCTCTCTGTTGGAACCTGTCCCTACTATAACAGACATGACTCTCTGTTGGAACCTGTCCCTACTATAACAGACTCTCTCTGTTGGAACCTGTCCCTACTATAACAGACATGACTCTCTCTGTTGGAACCTGTCCCTACTATAACAGACATGACTCTCTCTGTTGGAACCTGTCCCTACTATAACAGACATGACTCTCTCTGTTGGAACCTGTCCCTACTATAACAGACATGACTCTCTCTGTTGGAACCTGTCCCTACTATAACAGACATGACTCTCTCTGTTGGAACCTGTCCCTACTATAACAGACATGACTCTCTGTTGGAACCTGTCCCTACTATAACAGACATGACTCTCTCTCTGTTGGAACCTGTCCCTACTATAACAGACATGACTCTCTCTGTTGGAACCTGTCCCTACTATAACAGACATGACTATAACAGACATCTCTCTGTTGGAACCTGTCCCTATAACAGACTATAACAGACATGTCCCTACTATAACAGACATCTCTCTGTTGGAACCTGTCCCTACTATAACAGACATGACATGACCTCTCTCTGTAACAGACATGACCTGTCCCTACTACTATAACAGACATGACTCTCTCTGTTGGAACCTGTCCCTACTATAACAGACATGACTCTCTCTGTTGGAACCTGTCCCTACTATAACAGACATGACTCTCTCTGTTGGAACCTGTCCCTACTATAACAGACATGACTCTCTCTCTGTTGGAACCTGTCCCTACTATAACAGACATGACTCTCTCTGTTGGAACCTGTCCCTACTATAACAGACATGACTCTCTCTGTTGGAACCTGTCCCTACTATAACAGACATGACTCTCTCTGTTGGAACCTGTCCCTACTATAACAGACATGACTCTCTCTGTTGGAACCTGTCCCTACTATAACAGACATGACTATAACAGACATGACTCTCTCTGTTGGAACCTGTCCCTACTATAACAGACATGACTCTCTCTGTTGGAACCTGTCCCTACTATAACAGACATGACTCTCTGTTGGAACCTGTCCCTACTATAACAGACATGACTCTCTGTTGGAACCTGTCCCTACTATAACAGACATGACTCTCTGTTGGAACCTGTCCCTACTATAACAGACATGACTCTCTGTTGGAACCTGTCCCTACTATAACAGACATGACTCTCTCTGTTGGAACCTGTCCCTACTATAACAGACATGACCTGTCCCTCTATAACAGACTGTTGTTGGAACCTGTCCCTACTATAACAGATAACAGACTATAACAGACATGACTCTCTCTGTTGGAACCTGTCCCTACTATAACAGACATGACTCTCTCTGTTGGAACCTGTCCCTACTATAACAGACATGACTCCCTCTCTGTTGGAACCTGTCCCTACTATAACAGACATGACTCTCTCTGTTGGAACCTGTCCCTACTATAACAGACATGACTCTCTCTGTTGAACCTGTCCCTACTATAACAGAACCTGTCCCTACTATAACAGACATGACTCTCTCTGTTGGAACCTGTCCCTACTATAACAGACATGACTCTCTCTCTGTTGGAACCTGTCCCTACTATAACAGACATGACTCTCTCTCTGTTGGAACCTGTCCCTACTATAACAGACATGACTCTCTCTCTGTTGGAACCTGTCCCTACTATAACAGACATGACTCTCTCTGTTGGAACCTGTCCCTACTATAACAGACATGACTCTGTTGGAACCTGACTATAACAGACATGACTCTGTTGAACCTGTCCCTACTATAACAGACATGACTCTGTTGGAACCTGTCCCTACTATAACAGACATGACTCTCTCTGTTGGAACCTGTCCCTACTATAACAGACATGACTCTCTGTTGGAACCTGTCCCTACTATAACAGACTGTTGGAACCTGTCCCTACTATAACAGACATGACTCTCTCTGTTATAACAGAACCTGTCCCTACTATAACAGACATGACTCTCTCTGTTGGAACCTGTCCCTACTATAACAGACATGACTCTCTCTGTTGGAACCTGTCCCTACTATAACAGACATGACTCTCTCTGTTGGAACCTGTCCCTACTATAACAGACATGATAACCTGTCCCTACTATAACAGACATGACTCTCTGTTGGAACCTGTCCCTACTATAACAGACATGACTCTCTCTGTTGGAACCTGTCCCTACTATAACAGACATGACTCTCTGTTGGAACCTGTCCCTACTATAACAGACATGACTCTCTCTCTGTTGGAACCTGTCCCTACTATAACAGACATGACTCTCTCTCTGTTGGAACCTGTCCCTACTATAACAGACATGACTCTCTCTGTTGGAACCTGTCCCTACTATAACAGACATGTTGGAACCTGTCCCTACTATAACAGACATGACTCTCTCTCTGTTGGAACCTGTCCCTACTATAACAGACATGACTATAACAGACATCTCTCTGTTGGAACCTGTCCCTACTATAACAGACATGACTCTCTGTTGGAACCTGTCCCTACTATAACAGTCTCTCTGGAACCTGTCCCTACTATAACAGACATGACTCTCTCTGTTGGAACCTGTCCCTACTATAACAGACATGACTCTCTCTGTTGGAACCTGTCCCTACTATAACAGACATGACTCTCTGTTGGATCCTGTCCCTACTATAACAGACATGACTCTCTCTCTCTGTTGGAACCTGTCCCTACTATAACAGACATGACTCTCTCTGTTGGAACCTGTCCCTACTATAACAGACATGACTCTCTCTGTTGGAACCTGTCCCTACTATAACAGACATGACTCTCTCTGTTGGAACCTGTCCCTACTATAACAGACATGAGAACTATAACAGACATGACTCTCTCTGTTGGAACCTGTCCCTACTATAACAGACATGACCTGTCCCTCTCTGTTGGAACCTGTCCCTACTATAACAGACATGACTCTCTCTGTTGGAACCTGTCCCTACTATAACAGACATGACTCTCTGTTGGAACCTGTCCCTACTATAACAGACATGACTCTCTCTCTGTTGGAACCTGTCCCTACTATAACAGACATGTCCCTGGAACTATAACAGACATGACTCTCTCTCTGTTGGAACCTGTCCCTACTATAACAGACATGACTCTCTCTGTTGGAACCTGTCCCTACTATAACAGACATGACTCTCTCTGTTGGAACCTGTCCCTACTATAACAGACATGACTCTCTCTGTTGGAACCTGTCCCTACTATAACAGACATGACTCTCTCTGTTGGAACCTGTCCCTAACAGACATGATAACAGACATGACTCTCTCTGTTGGAACCTGTCCCTACTATAACAGACATGACCTGTCCCTACTCTCTCTGTTGGAACCTGTCCCTACTATAACAGACATGACTCTCTCTGTTGAACCTGTCCCTACTATAACAACATGTCCCTGTTACTATACTATAACAGACATGACTCTCTCTCTGTTGGAACCTGTCCCTACTATAACAGACATGACTCTCTCTGTTGGAACCTGTCCCTACTATAACAGACATGACTCTCTCTGTTGGAACCTGTCCCTACTATAACAGACATGACTGTTGGAACCTGTCCCTACTATAACAGACATCTCTCTCTGTTGGAACCTGTCCCTACTATAACAGACATGACTCTCTCTGTTGGAACCTGTCCCTACTATAACAGACATGACTCTCTCTGTTGGAACCTGTCCCTACTATAACAGACATGACTGTTGGAACCTGACTATAACAGACTCTCTGTTGGAACCTGTCCCTACTATAACAGACATGACTCTCTCTGTTGGAACCTGTCCCTGACTATATAACAGACATGACTCTCTCTGTTGGAACCTGTCCCTACTATAACAGACATGACTCTCTCTGTTGGAACCTGTCCCTACTATAACAGACATGACTATAACAGACATGACTCTCTCTCTGTTGGAACCTGTCCCTACTATAACAGACATGACTCTCTCTCTCTGTTAACAGAACCTGTCCCTACTATAACAGACTATGACTCTCTCTGTTGGAATGACTATAACAGACATGACTCTTTCTCTGTTGGAACCTGTGATGTTCAAATGTTCATAAATGACCAGCATGGTTGTATAATAATAAGGCAGAACAGTTGAAACTGGAGCAGCAGCACGGTCAGATGGACTGGGGACAGCAAGGAGTCATCATGTCAGGTAGTCCTGGGGCATGGTCCTAGGGCTCAGGTCCTCCAGAGAGAGAAAAAAAAGAGAGAATTAGAGAGAGCATATGTGGGGTGGCCAGTCCTCTTCTGGCTGTGCCGGGTGGAGATTATAACAGAACATGGCCAAGATGTTCAAGTGTTCATAAATGATCAGCATGTTCGAATAATAAGAAGGCAGAACAGTTGAAACTGGAGCAGCAGCACGGCCAGGTGGACTGGGGACAGCAAGGAGTCATCATGTCAGGTAATCCTGGGGCATGGTCCTAGGGCTCAGGTCCTCCGAGAGAGAGAAGGAGAGAATTAGAGAACGCACACTTAGATTCACACAGGACAGCGAATAGGACAGGAGAAGTACTCCAGATATAACAAACTGACCCTAGCCCCCCGACACATAAACTACTGCAGCATAAATACTGGAGGCTGAGACAGGAGGGGTCAGGAGACACTGTGGACCCATCCGAGGACACCCCCGGACAGGGCCAAACAGGCAGGATATAACCCCACCCACTTTGCCAAAGCACAGCCCCCACACCACTAGAGGGATATCTTCACTATAACTATAACTATAAATCTTCGCTCTTCTCTCCCCTTATCCGCCCTCCTCTCTCCCCTTATCCACCCCCTCTCTCCCCTTATCCACCCTCCTCTCCCCCTCTTCTCCCCCTTATCCACCCTCCTCTCCCCTTATCCACCTCCTCTCCCCCTCTTCTCCCCCTTATCCACGCTCTTCTCCCCTTATCCGCTCCTCCCCTTATTCACGCTCTTCTCCCCTTATCCACGCTCTTCTCCCCCTTATCCACGCTCTTCTCCCCTTATCCCGCTCTTCTCCCCTTATCCACCCGCTCTTCCCCTTATCCACCCCCCTTATCCACCCTCCTCTCCCCCTTTATCCACCCTCCTATCCCCCCTTATCGACCCCACCTTATCCGCCCTCCTCTCCCCTTATCCCCCCTCCCCTCTCTCCCCTTATCCACCCTCCTCTCTCCCCTTATCCACCCTCCTCTCCCCTTTATCCACCCTCCTATCCCCCTTATCGACCCTCCTCTCCCCCTTATCCGCCCTCCTCTCCCCCTTATCCACCCTCCCCTTATCCGCCCTCCTCTCTCCCTTATCCGCCCTCCTCCCCCCTTATATCCACCTTCTCCCCCTTATCCGCTCTTCCCCCTTATCCACCCCTCTCCCCTTATCCACCCTCCTCTCCCCCTTATCCACCCTCCTCTCCCCTTATCCGCCCTCCTCTCTCCCCTTATCCCCTCCTCTCCCCTTATCCACCCTCCTCTCCCCCTTATCCACCCTCCTCTCCCCCTTACCCTCCTCTCCCCCTTTATCCACCCTCCTCTCCCCCTTATCCACCCTCCTCTCCCCTTATCCACCCTCCTCTCCCCCTTATCCACCCTCCTCTCCCCCTTATCCTCCCTCCCCCTTATCCACCCTCCTCTCCCCCTTATCCACCCTCCTCTCCCCTTATCCACCCTCCTCTCCCCTTATCCACCCTCCTCTATCCACCCTCCTCTCCCCTTATCCACCCTCCTCTCCCCTTATCCACCCTCCTCTCCCCTTATCCACCCTCCTCTCCCCCCTTATCCTCCCCTCCTCTCCCCTTATCCCCTCTCCTCTCCCCTTATCCACCCTCTCCTCTCCCCTTATCCGCCCTCTCTCCCCTTATCTCCCCCTTATCCGCCCTCCTCTCCCCTTATCCGCCCTCCTCTCCCCTTATCCGCCCTCCTCTCCCCTTATCCGCCCTCTTCTCCCCCTCCTCTCCCCCTTATCCGCCCTCCTCTCCCCTTATCCCGCTCCTCCCCTTATCCACGCTCTTCTCCCCTTATCCACGCTCTCTCTCCCCTTATCCTTCTCCCCTTATCCACCTCCTCTCCCCCTTATCCTCCCCTTATCCACCTCTCCCCTTATCCACCCTCTCTCTCCCCTTATCCCCCTCCTCTCCCCCTTATCCCCCTTATCCCCCTTATCCACCCTCCTCTCTCCCCTTATCCGCCCTCCTCTCCCCTTATCCGCCCTCCTCTCCCCTTATCCACCCTCCTCTCTCCCCTTATCCCCCGACCCTCCTCTCCCCTCCACCCTCTCCCCTTATCCACCCTCCCTCTCCCCTTATCCGCCCTCCTCTCCCCTTATCCCCCTCCTCTCTCCCCTTATCCACCCTCCTCTCCCCTTATCCGCCCTCCTCTCCCCCTTATCCACCCTCCTCTCCCCCTCCACCCTCCTCTCCCCTTATCCACCCTCCTCCCCCCTTATCTCCCCCTTATCCACCCTCCTCTCCCCCTTATCCACCCCCTCTCCCCTTATCCCCCCTCCTCTCCCCCTTATCCGCCTCCTCTCCCCTTATCCTCCCCCTTATCCGCCCTCCTCGCCCTCCCCCTTATCCGCCCTCCCTTATCCCCTCCCTCTCCCCTTATCCGCCCTCCCCTTATCTCTCCCCTTATCCGCCCTCCTCTCCCCCTTATCCGCCCTCTCTCCCCTTATCCGCCCTCTCTCCCCTTATCCCCTCTCCTCTCCCCCTTATCCGCCCTCCTCTCCCCTTATCCGCCCTCTTCCCCTTATCCCTCTTCTCCCTTATCCCTCTCCCCTTATCCGCCCTCCTCTCCCCTTATCCGCCCCCTTATCCGCCCTCTTCTCTCCCCTTATCCGCCCTCCTCTCTCCCCTTATCCGCCCTCCTCTCTCCCCTTATCCGCCCTCCTCTCTCCCCTTATCCGCCCTCCTCTCTCCCCTTATCCGCCCTCTTCTCTCCCCTTATCCGCCCTCCCTCTTCTCTCCCCTTATCCGCCCCCTCTTCTCTCCCCTTATCCGCCCCCTCTTCTCTCCCCTTATCCACCCTCTTCTCTCCCCTTTCTCTCCCCTTATCCGCGCCCTCCTCTCTCCCCTTATCCGCGCCCTCCTCTCTCCCCTTATCCGCGCCCTCCTCTCTCCCCTTATCCGCGCTCTTCTCTCCCCTTATCCGCGCTCTTCTCTCCCCTACCATCGCCTACCTGATTCTGTTGCTTTTTGAAAACAAGTTTCAAAACCGACCTGCATTAAAAATGAAGTATTTTTACCCAGTCACAATGATTAGTTACAGGGATGTGTGTGTGTGTGTGCATTTGTGCTAGTCTGTTTCAAAACAGATTTGAACAAAAACATTTTTTAGCATGTCACAATGATTAAGTTTATTTTTTAGCATGTCACAATGATTAAGTAGGTACATTCCCGTGAGATTACACATTCCTGTGTGTGTGTCTTCTAGCCTCACCATGCTCTCTCCTACAGCTAAAGAGTAAGACCAAGGAGAAGGAGATGGTGGACCAGACTCAGGCCGAGGAGTTTGTCCGACACTCTCTGGCCTTCTGCGAGAGCCTGTACGACCCCTACCGGAACTGGAGACATCGCACCTGCGGGTACACTAAGTCGCTAACTCTAGCAGAGTTTGCTTATTTGATTTATTATTCTTTATTTAACCAGGGAAGTCACAATGAGGTTGACATTTATTTGTCAAGAAAGCTCTGGAGCAGACAGTGAACAATGTTCCCCAAACATCTCCTGATGTGACCCCAGCCATTCCACTTAGTCCATCTATTTGATCTTTTCCAGTACCTGATTGACCTTAACTTATCATGGATCGTGGGATTGACCGTCTTAACTTGTCATAAATCGTGAGCTTGATCTTATCATAGATAAATAGATTGACCTCAACTTATCATAGATGGTGCGATGGACCTTGTTAACTGTTGATAGATCATGTGATTGGTTGAGCCAGGTCTGTTAGTACAGGGCTAGACCTAATAATAGATGGAACTGTAGTAGATCCACAGTAAGTGCAGGACGACTCATAATAATAGATGGAACTATAGTAGATCCACAGTAAGGGGAGGACGGCTCATAATAATAGATGGAACTATAGTAGATCCACAGTAAGGGGAGGACAGCTCATAATAGATGGAACTATAGTAGATCCACAGTAAGGGGAGGACAGCTCATAATAGATGGAACTGTAGTAGATCCACAGTAAGTGGAGGACGACTCATAATAATAGATGGAACTGTAGTAGATCCACAGTAAGGGGAGGACGACTCATAATAATAGATGGAACTGTAGTAGATCCACAGGAAGTGGAGGACGACTCATAATAATAGATGGAACTGTAGTAGATCCACAGGAAGTGGAGGACGACTCATAATAATAGATGGAACTGTAGTAGATCCACAGGAAGTGGAGGACGATTCATAATAATAGATGGGACTGTAGTAGATCCACAGTAAGTGGAGGTCGACTCAAAATAATGTCTGGAATGGAACACGTGTTTGATACCATTCCATTAACTCCATTCCAGCCATTATTATGAGCCATTCTCCCAGCGGCCTCCACTGTTACACAATAAGTGGAAGGGCTCTGGGTACTGGAGGAGCAGGGTCAGCACGCATTAACCACCGGGGCTCTGTCAGCACCGGGGCTCTCGTGGGTACTGAAGCACTAGATACAACGCTCTTAGGATCTATCATCATTATGTACTTATTCCACCATGGTCAATTCTACTGTTACACTTCTGAAAACACTACAATCGTAATGTGCTGGCTTTGATGTTGTTGTTTCTTCACAGTACAGCTCTGCTTGGTTTACCTAATTAGTATACAAGTTTTTTTTCCCCAAAGTGCCATAACATTTCTCAAATCAATCCAAGTAGTGTTGGTTCTAATCCTGTGCTAAACCCTCCCAGCAGTGTTCCTGCTCACAGACACACAGACACAGAGTTTGGACAGGGGGTCTTTTTCTGACACCGTGTGTTTTGCCTGTCGTCTCCAGGGACCAGCGGAGTACAGTGGAGAAGAGCAGACAGAAACACAAAGCAGCTCCTCTCACCGTGGAGTTTGTCCCCTTCTTCTACCGTGAGTTTGATTTCTTTTTCAAAACGTTTTGTCCTTAATGAACACAACCCAGTTATCCTCTCTAGCGGGGTCGTTCAGTGGGGGGAAACTCAGTGTGGTCATTAACAGTAGTGAATGAGGAAGCCATGTTCTACTCAATGAAAAGGTCACTCTAGAGAAAACAGATCACACTTCCCTGCTTTCCTCTCCCAGCTTAGGAACAGCCTCCCCTCAGAGCTCCACTCTCTTTCCTCTCCCAGCTTAGGAACCGCCTCCCCTCAGAGCTCCACTCTCTTTCCTCTCCCAGCTTAGGAACCGCCTCCCCTCAGAGCTCCACTCTCTTTCCTCTCCCAGCTTAGGAACAGCCTCCCCTCAGAGCTCCACTCTCTTTCCTCTCCCAGCTTAGGAACCGCCTCCCCTCAGAGCTCCACTCTCTTTCCTCTCCCAGCTTAGGAACCGCCTCCCCTCAGAGCTCCACTCTCTTTCCTCTCCCAGTTTAGGAACAGCCTCCCCTCAGACCTCCACTCTGTCTTTCCTTCCTCACTCTATTCTTCCTCATACCTCTGACTCTTTCAGTCCTCTCACTCTATCCCAGATGAATCCAGTCTTTGTGTCTTCTCCTTAGTCTATTTGTCAGGCTGTCCAGATCAGCCTGGTAGTGAACGGTGGCTGTCTGGGCCTCTGGCGACAGCGGCCATCTTGGAACAAACAGCCTCTCTTTGTGTCTGTGGTTTCTGTCAACACCACAGAGAGAACTCTTCAGCTCCAGCCAGTCGCCTCAAGGCCACTCCAGCAACCTGCCACAGTGTGCGCGCACGCGTGTGTGTTAGCGCATGCCCGTGTGTGTGTGTGAAGTGTGGGAGGCTCCGAGAGGATATGAATGGTACAGTAGAGGGAGTGAGGAATAGTGTGTGGAAGAAATGGGGAGGGTGACGGTGTGTGTGTGTGGGGGACGAGGTGTGTGTGTGTGTGGAGGACGGGGTGTGTGTGGGTGTGGAGGACGGGGTGTGTGTGGGGGACGAGGTGTGTGGGGGACCATCTGTCTTGTCTGGGATCATTGGTTCTGACCTAGCTTTATCCCACTGGGATTGGTTTGCTTCTGTCTGGGGTTGGCCTGTAGAGGGAACGGTGCTGACCTGGGAGGCCATGCTGCTGCTGCTGCTGCTGCTCCTCACTGGGATGTGTTGACAGATGAGTTAATGTTTGACTGAAAAGACTGGCCCCAAGGGAACATGATAGAGACTGTGTGTCTGTGGGCATGTGTTTGTGCATGTCACGGTGTGTGTGATGCGTGTGTGACTGTGTGCATGTGAGTGAATGAATGTACTGTTTGTATGAGCGAGACAGGCAGCCATTCAAGAGGCCGTTCTCTCAGCACCAGACCAGACTGAGATGGAGCCATTCAAGAGGCCGTTCTCTCAGCACCAGACCAGACTGCTACAGGCAGCCATTCAAGAGGCCGTTCTCTCAGCACCAGGCTGAGATGGAGCCATTCAAGAGGCCGTTCTCTCAGCACCAGACCAGACTGAGATGGAGCCATTCAATTGGCTGTTCTCTCAGCACCAGACCAGACTGGCCTCATGTTGTGGGTGTTATATTTGCATAGTTAACAAAACACCCACAGTGTTCCATGTCCACTGACTGTGTGTGTGTGTTTCAGAGTGCTTCCAGGAGAGTGAACACCTTAAGGACAGTCTGAAATGCTGTCTGTTACACCTGTTTGGAGCCATCGTGGCAGGGGGACAGGTGAGAATCAAGATGCACTCTTTTCACCCTACACTATCCACTACACCCTACACTACACCCTACACTACACCCTACACTACCCCCTACACTACCCCCTACACTACCCCCTACACTACCCCTACACTACCCCCTACACTATCCCCTACACTATCCCCTACACTATCCCCTACACTATCCCCTACACTATCCCCTACACTATCCCCTACACTATCCCCTACACTATCCCCTACACTATCCCCTACACTACACCCTACACTATCCCCTACACTATCCCCTACACTACACCCTACACTACCCTACACTACCCCTACACTACCCCCTACACTATCCCCTACACTATCCCCTACACTATCCCCTACACTACACCCTACACTATCACAGCATATAAAGTCATGTGACCCTACACCATCACAGCATATAAAGTCATGTGACCCTACACCATCACAGCATATAAAGTCATGTGACCCTACACCATCACAGCATATAAAGTCATGTGACCCTACACCATCACAGCATATAAAGTCATGTGACCCTACACCATCACAGCATATAAAGTCATGTGACCCTACACCATCACAGCATATAAAGTCATGTGACCCTACACCATCACAGCATATAAAGTCATGTGACCCTACACCATCACAGCATATAAAGTCATGTGACCCTACACCATCACAGCATATAAAGTCATGTTTGCCACATGAGAACAATTGAAGGCTTTATTTTTTTATTTCACCTTTATTTAACCAGTTAACCATTTCCAACTGCTACCTGGCCAAGATAAAGCAAAGCAGTGCGACAAAAACAACAACACAGAGTTACACATTAACAAACGTACAGTCAATAACACAATAGAAAAATCTATGTACAGTATGTGCAAATGTAGGGAGGTTAAATAATAGGCGCTAGAGGCTAAATAATTACAATTTAGCATTAACACTGGAGTGATCGTTGTGCAGATAATGATGTGCAAGTAGAAATACTGGGGTGCAAAAGAGCAAGATGTGTTGCTATGGTGACCAGTGAGCTAAGGCGGGGCTTTCCCTAGCAGAGGCTTATAGATGACCTTGAGCGAGTGGGTTCGGCAACGAATATGTAGTGAAGGCCAGCCAACGAGCGCATTCAGGTTGCAGTGGTGGGTAGTATATGGGGCTTTGGTGACAAAACGGATGGCACTGTGATAGACTACATCCAGTTTGCTGAGTAGAGTGTTGGAGGCATTTACATTTTGTAAATGTCATCACCGAAGTCTAGGATTGGTAGGATAGTCAGTTTTATGAGGGTATGTTTGGCAGCGTGAAGGAGCCTTTGTTGTGAAATAGGAAGCCGATTCTAAATGTAATTTTGGATTGGAGATGCTTGATGTGAGTCTGGAAGGAGAGTTTACAGTCTAACCAGACACCTAGGTATTTATACAGGGCTTTCGGAAAGTATTCAGACCCCAATACTTTTTCCACATTTTGTTACATTACAGTCTTATTCTAAAGTGGATTAAATACAACCATTTCCTCATCAATCTACACAATTCCCCACAATGACAGTGAAAACGTTTTTAAAAGAAATGTATTAAAAATAAAAACAAATACGTTATTTACATAACTATTCAGAACCTTTCAAGTTGTTTCTACAACTTGATTGGAGTCCACCTGTGGTAAATTCAATTGATTGGACATTATTTGAAAAGGCACACACCTATCTATATAAGGTCCCACAGCTGACAGTGCAAGTCAGAGCAAAAACCAAGCCATGAGGTTGAAGCAATTGTCCGTAGAGTTCCGAGACAGGATTGTGTCGAGGCACATGTGGGGAAGGGTGCCAAAACATTTCTGCAGCATTGAAGGTCCCAAAGAACACAGTGGCCTCCATCAATCTTAAATGGAAGAAGTTTGGAACCACCAGCATCCCAGAGTCGCCTCTTCACTGTTGATGTTGAGACTGGTGTTTTGCGGGTACTATTTAATGAAGCTGCCAGTTGAGGACTTGTGAGGTGTCTGTTTCTCAAACTAGACACTAATGTACTTGTCCTCTTGCTCAGTTGTGCACCGGGGCTTCCCACTCTTTCTATTCTGGTTAGAGCCAGTTTGCGCTGTTCTGTGAAGGGAGTAGTACGCAGCGTTGTACGAGATCTTCACTTTCTTGGCAATTTCTTGCATGGGAATAGCCTTCACTTCTCAGAACGAGAATAGACTGACGAGTTTCAGAAGAAAGGTCTTTGTTTCAAACCCACAAATGCTGATGCTCCAGATACTCAACTAGTTTAAAGAAGGCCAGTTTTATTGCTTCTTTAATCAATCAACCGTTTTCAGCTGTGCTAACATAATTGCAAAAGGGTTTTCTAATGATCAGTTAGCCTTTTAAAATGATCAACTTGGATTAGGTAACACAACATGCCATTGGAACACAGGAGTGATGGTGGCTGATAATGGGCCTCTGTACGCCTATGTAGATATTCCATTAAAAATCATCCGTTTCCAGCTACAATACTCATTTACAACATTAACAATGTCTACACTGTATTTCTGATCAATTTGATGTTATTTTAATGGACAAAAAATGTACTTTCAAAAACAAGGACATTTTTAAGTGACCCCAAACTTTTGAATGGTTGTGTATGTGAGAGTGGATTGTCAGACCTCACTAGCATGAAACTAAATACAGGCACAGACTGTGTGTGGAAAATGATTTATGACTGAGACTCT
Source organism: Oncorhynchus tshawytscha (assembly GCF_018296145.1). NCBI lineage: Eukaryota > Metazoa > Chordata > Actinopteri > Salmoniformes > Salmonidae > Oncorhynchus > Oncorhynchus tshawytscha. Next base: position 192,018 of record NW_024609794.1, read on the forward strand.
CTCCAATACAACATTGCAGAGTTATGTGCATCCTTTCAAGCACACCCTTCTCATTAACCTTGAGTTATTGAGTTATTCACCATTTATGAACAAATAAGGTTTTATTATATGTAAGATGGCTAAATAAAGAGCTAAATTATTGATGATTATTATTATTTGTGTTCTGGTCCTATAAGAGCTCTTTGTCACAAAACCAGCTCGTGGGAAGTGACAAACTCACACTCATTCTTATGTTTAATAAATGTATTGTATAGTGTGTGTATGGCAGGCTTACAATGATGGCAAAAAAACAACATTTGAGAGTGCGCTGACCCTGGTACTAGAGCTAGAGGGGGTACGCAGCTGGAGGTTGAATGTTTGAAGGGGTACGAGACTATAAAAAGTTTGGGAGACCACTGCCCCAGAAAATTTGAGTCTGTAATCGCTGCCTACTGTGCTTCAACAAAGTACTGAGTAAAGGGTCTCAATACTTACATAAATGTGGTAAATCTGTTTTTTATCTGTAGTAAATTAGCAAACATTTCTAAACCTGTTTTTACTTTGTCATTATGTGGTTTTGTGTGTAGATTGATGAGGGGGTAAAAAACTATTTGAATCAATTTTAGAATTAGGCTGTAACGTAGCAATGTGGACAATTCAAAGGTTCTGAATACTTTCCGAATGCACTGTAGAGCACGCAATGGTCCTCATTTACATTTAGTGGTCTACACCATCCTTTAAACTGTAGCAGGACATTTAGTGGTCTACACCATCCTTTAAACTGTAGCAGGACATTTAGTGGTATATAACCATCCTTTAAACTGTAGCAGGACATTTAGTGGTATATAACCACCCTTTAAACTGTAGCAGGACATTTAGTGGTATATAACCACCCTTTAAACTGTAGCAGGACATTTAGTGGTATATAACCACCCTTTAGGACAAGTGGCCTATACCACCCTTTAAACTGTAGCAGGACATTTAGTGGTATATAACCACCCTTTAAACTGTAGCAGGACATTTAGTGGTATATAACCACCCTTTAAACTAGCAGGACATTTAGCAGGACATTTAGTGGTCTATAACCATCCTTTAAACTGTAGCAGGACATTTAGTGGTCTATAACCATCCTTTAAACTGTAGCAGGACATTTAGTGGTCTATAACCATCCTTTAAACTGTAGCAGGACATTTAGTGGTATATACCACCCCAGGACATTTAGTGGTATATAACCACCCTTTAAACTGTAGCAGGACATTTAGTGGTATATAACCACCCTTTAAACTGTAGCAGGACATTTAGTGGTATATAACCACCCTTTAAACTGTAGCAGGACATTTAGTGGTATATAACCATCCTTTAAACTGTAGCAGGACATTTAGTGGTCTATAACCATCCTTTAAACTGTAGCAGGACATTTAGTGGTATATAACCACCCTTTAAACTGTAGCAGGACATTTAGTGGTATATAACCACCCTTTAAACTGTAGCAGGACATTTAGTGGTATATAACCACCCTTTAAACTGTAGCAGGACATTTAGTGGTATATAACCACCCTTTAAACTGTAGCAGGACATTTAGTGGTATATAACCACCCTTTAAACTGTAGCAGGACATTTAGTGGTATATAACCACCCTTTAAACTGTAGGACAGGACATTTAGTGGCCTATAACCATCCTTTAAATAGGACATTTAGTGGTATATAACCACCCTTTAAACTGTAGCAGGACATTTAGTGGTATATAACCACCCTTTAAACTGTAGCAGGACATTTAGTGGTATATAACCACCCTTTAAACTGTAGCAGGACATTTAGTGGTATATAACCACCCTTTAAACTGTAGCAGGACATTTAGTGGTCTATACCATCCTTTAAACTGTAGCAGGACATTTAGTGGTATATAACCACCCTTTAAACTGTAGCAGGACATTTAGTGGTATATAACCACCCTTTAAACTGTAGCAGGACATTTAGTGGTATATAACCACCCTTTAAACTGTAGCAGGACATTTAGTGGTCTATAGCATCCTTTAAACTAGCAGGACATTTAGTGGTCTACACCATCCTTTAAACTGTAGCAGGACATTTAGTGGTCTACACCATCCTTTAAACTGTAGCAGGACATTTAGTGGTATATAACCACCCTTTAAACTGTAGCAGGACGTTTAGTGGTATATAACCACCCTTTAAACTGTAGCAGGACATTTAGTGGTATATAACCACCCTTTAAACTGTAGCAGGACATTTAGTGGTATATAACCACCCTTTAAACTGTAGCAGGACATTTAGTGGTATATAACCACCCTTTAAACTGTAGCAGGACATTTAGTGGTATATAACCACCCTTTAAACTGTAGCAGGACATTTAGTGGTATATAACCACCCTTTAAACTGTAGCAGGACATTTAGTGGTATATAACCATTAAACTGTAGGACATTTAGTGGTATATACCACCTTTAAACTATACCACCCTTTAAACTGTAGCAGGACATTTAGTGGTATATAACCACCCTTTAAACTGTAGCAGGACATTTAGTGGTATATAACCACCCTTTAAACTGTAGCAGGACATTTAGTGGTCTATACCACCCTTTAAACTGTAGCAGGACATTTAGTGGTCTATACCATCCTTTAAACTGTAGCAGGACATTTAGTGGTATATAACCACCCTTTAAACTGTAGCAGGACATTTAGTGGTATATAACCATCCTTTAAACTGTAGCAGGACATTTAGTGGTCTATAACCACCCTTTAAACTGTAGCAGGACGTTTGCTTGTGAATGCTTTCTGAAGCATGTAGAGGCCGTAGAAAGCGTTTCTGAAGGCTCCCTCCCTCCCTCCACAGCGTAATGCTCTACTAGCCATCTCCCCAGCCACCATGGAGGTTCTGCTGCGTGTGCTGGGGACTATGAGGGGGGAGACATGGACGGGGAGGACTGGGATAGTGAGGCTCCAGACCGGAAGTCCCTGCTCACCCTGGGCTGTCTGAGGGAGGTGGTCCACTCCCTCCTGGCCAGCAGCTCAGACCAACGCCAGGTCACTAGAATTATATATATATTTTTTAACATAGATTGGTTTTCTTTTCCCAGCTCCATAAATTGCAGTTAATAATAGTTTAGGAACTTTCACAAATCATAGTTAAAATCTAATCATTCATGATAGTAATAGAATACAATTTCATATTAATGTAAACAGGTCAGTGCTTTTAGAGTGACCAGTTGTGTGTGTGTGTGTGTGTGTGTGTGTGTGTGTGTGTACAGCTATATAAACAAGTCATAAAGCATGATTTACATTATTCATTATTAACGTTGGTTTCTGCATGTGACTGACGAGGCTTCTTCTTTACAAACTGAGACCTTGAAACTGAGATACTCTTTTTGGTTCCCAGAACAATGTTCTGGGAGTACTGCCAATTGGTCTGAAGAGGAGGTCACAGTCACAAGCACAAACCAAGATAAAGTTAGTCGATGCTATCTCTTCAGACAACGTCATTTATACTCTCACTATTTAGGGAAGAAGGTGTTGTTCTGACAAGAGCCAGATGGTTGACTTAATAATGTTTTTATCTTCAGATTTTTTAAATAATGTGTATATTGTTGATTTCAATTGGCTGAATCGATTTGCTAATGTAGCTTATTTGAAATGTAATAAAATAACATTCCTTCATTCATACAGGTGGAGATTGGCTCAGTGCTGGAGAACTACTTCAAACTGCTCAACTCTGATCCGGCGGCAGCGGCCGTGCAGCAAGGGGTCAAAGGTCATAAGGTGCTGGGCCGCCACTGGGAGAGCCGCTTCGTAGCGCTGCAGGTGCACATGCTAGGTGAGTGACCGAACCCGGATTGTCATGTACGCCACAAAGCTGCAATAGCCCACTGAGCTAAAAGCCTAGGCATTAGCTCAGGAAGCTAACGCAAGTCTTTAAGTCTCAGACAAAGTTACTCTTTATACCAGTGTGGTTTACTGAACTACTTACATTACCACTAGCACCACTAGCACATAGGTTGAGTATTGACCACTGTCACTTGACTTCTGATTTCCATGATTTATGAAGCACTTAGAGAGAGGCCTTTTATAAATAGTTTATGAAGGCTCTCTCTCTCTCCTCCTCTCTTTGTCCCCTTATCGCTCTCTCATATCCCATTCCCCTTTTTCTTCTTCTCCTGTGTCTGTGACCTCCAGACACTATCAGGGATATGTTCCTGTGTTCGGACCGTCCCGTCCTGCAGGCCATCTTCCTCAACAGCAACTGCTTTGAGCACCTGACACGCCTCCTACAGAACAGCAAGGTATGGTCTCGCTCAGCCCTGGCACAAAGGACGTTGAACATGAGGATTGGGGGGGGGGCGTCTTAGCCTACTGTTTACTGTGTATGTTTTGCCTCAGCGTATCAAGGTAACTCTGTCTAGGAAGCATAGTGTTACCTTACACTGTGCGTGAGCCTTTCAATACAGGCTCACTGTGCATGTTATGACTTTACCTCCCCACTTAGTGCTGGAGCACTTAGGTACCACTAACCCCCCCCACCCAGCCCCTCTGAGTCACAACCTTTACCTTCTGACCCCCATCCACCACTCTTTTCTCTCTCCCTCACCCTGCCCCCCTCACCACGTCCTGTTGTTGGTTCAACTCTGCAGCTGGTTAATGCTAGGTGCACGACAGCAGAGAAGGACCAGAAAGATTTCACCAACAGGTTACTGACAGTGACAGGAGAGAGTGACACCCAGGTATACTGCCACCCTGTCACCACCGTCACTCACGCCACCACCGTCACTCATGCTATCGTCACCGCCATCCCCGTCAAGATGGCCACTCCATGACAAGATGTACATCTGTGCTGCCCTGTAGTCAGAAACAATCAATCAATCAATTAAGCAGTCACTCAATCAAGCAGTCAATCAATCAATACATTAAGCTGTCTCTCAAGCTGTCATTCAATAAATTAAGCAGTTACTAAATTAAGCAGTTACTCAATCAAGCAATCAATCAATTAAGCTATCTGTCATTCAATCAATCAAGCAGTCTATCAAGCTGTAATTCAATCAATCAAGCAGTCTATCAAGCTGTAATTCAATCAATTAAGCAGTCTTAACATTTGTCTGAAATTACTTCAAAGTAACTTTTACAGAATGTAGCCCAATCTCCAAAAGGCAACAACATCACCTGCAGTGTGTGGTCAAACCGTCCCCCCTGTTCATTGTTATTCACCTGGCCTCCCCTGCACTCACTAACACTCACTGATACCCTTTAATGTAGTTTTGCAGTGTTCTCTTGACATACAGTGGTCTGTAGTGTGTCTCTTGGTCTGTAGTGTGCTTTAGTCACAAAGACTCACCTGTAGTGAATCATCTGTAGGCAGACACTCACCTGTTGGTCTGGTTATCATGTGGCCAGGTGATTTCACACACTCTACAAAGTATTCCTTTGTAGTCAGGCAGAGTTTGAGCACCTGTAATCCGATACTCCGACTCTGTATAATGGCCACCCATGGTTACCTGGTTACCTAGCAACCTGACCACAGTCAGACCTATGCTGTCTCCTCTCCTATAGGTCAGCTGTGGAATTAATGAATGAAGATCAAATACTTTATTCATCCATTTTCCTTACAGTCCACAGACATGTCTTGTTTTATTACCCAACCTGAGAGAGACACACACACACACACACACACACACACACACACACACACACACACACACACACACACACAATGAAAGGGTGTTGGGCCAGTAACCGAAAAGTTGGTGGTTCGAATACTCGACCCGTGAAGGTGAAACATCTGTCTGTGTCCTTGAGGAACGTACTTAACCCTAGTTTGCTCCAGGGGTGCCTTACTACTATGGCTGACCCTGTAAAACAACACATTTCACTGCACCTTTTTGTTGTTGTTAACTCAGCAAAAAAAGAAACATTCTCTCACTGTCAACTGCGTTTATTTTCAGCAAACTTAACATGTGTACATATTTGTATGAACATTACAAGATTCAACAACTGAGACATAAACTGAACAAGTTCCACAGACATGTGACTAACAGAAATGGAATAATGTGTCCCTGAACAAAGGCGGGTAGTCAGTAACTACAGTGCATCTCCTCATGGACTGCACTGGATTTGCCAGTTCTTTCTGTGAGATGTTACCCCACACTTCCACCAAGGCACCTGCAAGTTCCTGGGCATTTCTGGAGGGAATGGCCCTAGCCCTCACCCTCCGATCCAACAGGTCCCAGACGTGCTCAATGGGATTGAGATCTGCGCTCTTCGCTGGCCTTGTCTTGCAGGAAATCACGCACAGAATGAGTAGTATGGCTGGTGGCATTGTCATGCTGCAGGGTCATGTCAGGATGAGCCTGCAGGAAGGGTACCACATGAGGGAGGATGTCGTCTTCCCATCCCTGGACCCTCCACCTCCAAATTGATCCTGCTCCAGAGTACAGGCCTCTGTGTAACACTCATTCCTTCAACGATAAATGCGAATCCGACCATCCACCCCTGGTGAGACAAAACCGTGACTCGTCAGTGAAGAGCACTTTTTGCCAGTCCTGTCTGGTCCAGCGACGGTGGGTTTGTGCCCATAGGCGATGTTGTTGCCAGTGATGTCTGGGGAGAACCTGCCTTACAACAGGCCTACAAGCCCTCAGTCCAGCCTCTCTCAGCCTATTGCGGATAGTCTGAGCACTGATGGAGGGATTGTGCGTTCTTGGTGTAACTCGGGCAGTTGTTGTTGTTGCCATCCTGTACCTGTCCCGCAGGTGTGATGTTTGGATGTACCAATCCTGTGCAGGTGTTGTTACACGTGGTCTGCCACTGCGAGGACGATCAGCTGTCCGTCCTGTCTCCTTGTAGAGCTGTCTTAGGTGTCTCATAGTACGGACATTGCAATTTATTGCCCTGGCCACATCTGCAGTCCTCATGCCTCCTTGAAGCATGCCTAAGACATGTTCATGCAGATGAGCAGGGACCCTAGGCATCTTTCTTTTGGTGTTTTTCAGAGTCAGTAGAAAGGCCTCTTTAGTGTTTTCTTAACTGTTACCTTAATTGCCTACCGTCTGTAAGCTGTTAGTGTCTTAACGACCTTTCCACAGGTGCATGTTCATTAATTGTTTATGGTTCATTGAACAAACATGGGAAACAGTGTTTAAACCCTTTACAATGATGATCTGTGAAGTTATTTGGATTTTTACGAATTATCTTTGAAAGACAGGGTCCTGAAAACGGGACGTTTTTTTTTTTTTTTTTTGCTGAGTTTTGTGAAACATCAAATAACTGTCAGTGCACGCATTAAAACCCCCATGACGCATTAAAACCCCCATGACGCAGTAAAGACTTAGAGTACACTGTTGGTTTACAGAGCAAAGCTACAGTACAATGAGAAGAACTAATCATCTAGTTGTCCTGTCGTGGAGTGGTCTCTTGTTCTCTCTTGTTGCTACCCATCATTCATTCATTCATTCATTTTCCTCGTGTCATTCTTCTACCCTCTTCTGTTTCCTCCCTTATGACATCTTCCCCTCCCTCCCTCCCTGTTGGTTTTCTCTGCTGGCGTCATGTGGGTTTCCAAATGGAATGCTGTCACCTCATCTGTCTTGTGTTACCATGGAGACCGTGGCTAGTGTCTTGATGGACGTCCATGGCCAAGGTGGTCTGAACATCTGTCTGAGATATATATTTCTGTGGGTTTTATTTTCTGTTTATTTTCTTTCACCACGGACAGACCCTCTCCAGCCGGTCCGAGACACACTGAATGTTGTACACTCCGTTAAAGGGAGAGAAAAGAAGGATTTGGAGAAGGGCAGAGCTGGACAGAGGATGTGTGTGAGGCTACTTTGAGCCAGTGTGTCTGTCGACAGGAGGAAGCGTTGCTCCTCCGTGTGTGTTGGTGTTCCCCTGTGTGAAGGAGAGAGGAATATATATTCTTAAAATATTGTGTTTTGGTGAGCCCTCAGAGCTTCCTGCTCCAGAGAGTACTATGATATTAGTGAGACAATGACTCTTGACGGGAAATTGCCATTTTTCCTGGTGTTGTCTGGAGCAGAAAGGCCTGACGTCTTTTTTCTCTTTAATTCAAGGGCAATAAGAGCAATGAGCACTTATGCTGCAGCTTCTGTCCACGAATAATCAGACACTAAACCTCTGCAGTGATTACACACACACACACACACACACACACCAACAGCCTCCTTTTATTCCTGCGAGTGGAGTGAGGTATCATTAAGCATGATGTCAATGTTATAATCGGAGAATGATGATCATTAAATTATGATTTGATAAGTCATAAAAACCTTAATCATTCATTTTGTTTGCATGAAGGCAGGGATATAAAGGGGCTAGTTTCACTCACGTACAATACTGCACACACCCCCCTGAGAGGTTAAGGAAATGGGGATTGGCTCAGGAGAAAGATTGACAGGTCTGATATCGTCTCAGGTGTTTCAAGGGCGACTGGACTCTCTCGCCGTGGCAACCATCAAAGCCCTGACGACGGTGATGCACAAGTCACCTGCTGCAAAGGTGAACCACACACACACAACCCTTCCAACATATCCATATATATATAGACTGATCCACACAAACAGTATTGCTAACAGTTTAGTCCCGCCCCTACAGGAGGTGTTCAAGGAGCGGATTGGCTACACTCACCTGTTTGAGGTTCTGGTGTCCCTGGGCCAGCCCTCCAGACACCTGCTGAAGGAACTGATGAATATGGTGAGAGATTCCCTCTGTCACTGGAGTTCTTCTCATATTAAAGTACAACCTATTTCCCATAGTAGACTACTTTTGACTGGACTTTACACTAACTTTTAATGCCACTGTAACACAAGGCATATTGTTTTTTTAATTTAAGGCCTTAAACCAAAATGCAATAACAAGCCTTCTACTATCTATACACTATTATGGGCATATTGTCTTGTGGCTCATAGTCACAGGAGCATCATTCTACATGGAGAATAGGGTTGCATTTGGGACATAAAACCCCCTGTATATCTGTGCACTTACCCGCTATGTGTCATGTCTGCCCTCTCTCCTTCCCCGCCCTCCCCTCCCTCAGGCTGTGGAGGGTGAACACAGCTCGGTGGGTATCCTGGGCATCAGTAACGTGGAGCCCCTGCTCCTCCTCATCCAGTGGCTCCCAGAGATGGACTCTGCTGAGCTGCAGGTGTTCACTGCCGACTGGCTCCGCCGCCTCTGCTGCATCAACCGACAGACGCGCGCCACCTGCGTCAACGCCGCCATGGCCGTGCGGCTCCTCGCCACCCTTGGGCACCACGCTCGCCTGCACCGGGCGTGCGCTGAAAGCCTTGTCAGTTTGCTAGGGTCGCTGGGGAGCCAGTCGCTGAGCGGCGGTGAGCTCCTCCAGTTACTCAGGCTTCTGAGGCCGCTGGAGCCCGGGCAGCCTCACCCGTACGTGGGCCCGGTGTTGAGGGCGGTCCTGGGCATGGTGCGGAAGCAGGGTCTGGAGAGCGCCATGCAGTACTTTGATCTGTCGCCCAGCATGGCTGGCATCGCCGTGCCAATGGTGATGCGCTGGCCGGGCCCCGCCTTCAGCTTCCTGGCCTGGCTCTCATTGGACCAGGACCAGCAGGGACTGCCCGGCAAGGGTGACAAGAGGAAGCAGCTGTACAGGTGAGAGACGGAGGAAGGAGGGTGAAGCGAGAAGGAGGGTGAAGCGAGAAGGAGGGTGAAGCGAGAAGGAGGGTGAAGCGAGAAGGAGGGTGAAGCGAGAAGGAGGGTGAAGCGAGAAGGAGGGTTGAGTGATCTAGGGAGAGGGAGGGATGGATGGATTGATGGAGGGAGGTGGATGAGGTAGAGATGGTGGTCGAGGGAGGGAGGGATGGTAGAGGGATGGATGGAGGTGGATGAGGTAGAGATGGTGGTCGAGGGAGGGAGGGATGGTAGAGGGATGGATGGATGGATGGAGGTGGATGAGGTAGAGATGGTGGCCGAGGGACGGAGAGACAGGAGGATGGGGAGAGACAGGTTAAGAGTGTGTAACGTGCTCTGTTGTCTGTTCCTCTGTAGTTTCTTCACCCCGGGAGGAACGGGCTTGGAGGCCTTCATCAGTTCAGCAGGGGTACTGGTGGTTGCAGTGTGCACCAAGAAGGAGTACATGACAGTGATGCTACCAGACTACTCTTTCTGTGACTCACTCTGGGTGAGTGACATCACTTTTCTGTAGGCTTGTCTGTGTCATAGAATTAAACATAGACCCCTAGAATGGATATATCTCCATGGTCTGTATGGCTGGCTGCCGACAGGTTGAATTGTGGGAGATTGAGTCCTGTGTGTGTTCTGCCCACAGCACAGTATAGGTGTAGTCCATGTACCGGGGAAGAGGCCATTTGGACAGAGTCTAGTTTACATCTATGTAGATGGACAGCAGAAACTGTCAGCACCACTCAAGTACCCAACCATGACAGAGGTGAGAGTTACCATGAATTACATTGTGTGTGCGCGCGCGTTGTTTATATACAATTGTGTGTATGTTTTTGCCCGTGAGCTCATATTCAGTTCCCTGACTGTGTTTTTGCCCCCTCAGCCTTTCACCTCCTGCTGCATCGGCTCAGCGGGCCATCGGACCACCACGCCACCCCCCTCCCAAATCCCAGACCCCCCCTTCTCCGGGGCACCCCCTTCCACCCGCTCCTCCCTGGGGGGCATCCTGTCGACCCAGGGCTGGGGGAGCCTCCTGGGGGGCAAGCCTGAGTCGGTCACCAAGTTGATCTCTGCGGGGACGCAGGACAGCGAGTGGGGCAGCCCCACCTCCCTGCAGGGCCAACTGGGTAACGTCATGGTGTTCCACGAAGCACTGCAGCCCAACCACGTCAAGGCCCTCTGCAGCCTCGGTGAGAGAGATGGGGAGAATCTAAATAGCATTTCCTTGATTCCTCGCATCCTCTCTTCTCGCCTCTGTTTCAACCTACTGGATGAAAAGGTCAGAAGGGAGGGACCTCTGATGTTCTCATCCAATGGGTTTTGAGGAGGAGGTGACGAGAGGACGCAAGGAATCAGGGAAATGCAGTTGGGTTTCTCCCATAGAACTATTTTAAAATGCATCCCTGAACGTTCCTTCCTCCCTTCCTTGAGATAATCTCGATAATCCCGATAATCTGATCGGGATTAGATTATTGAAGCCTATGGACTTTCTCCATTGATTCTCTGCCTGAAGTGTGCATCCGTTGACTCCTCTTCATGCTTTTACAGGCATTAGATTGATGTGAGCATTGGCGGAGAAAGTTTCCACCATATTTTTCACACCTCTTCATTTCTGTTGGAGTCTCGTCAATCAGATGTTGTCAGAACAGTGATTTCTTCAAAGGAAGGAAGGATGCGTTTCATGAGCATTGGAACACGGCCAGGGACAGAGTTATAGTCATGTTATCTTATCTTTGGTTGGTTTCCTTCTCTTCTCAGGGCCAAACTGCATTTCTCCTTTCAAGACCCAGGAGGCGGAGCTCGGTGACCTCACAACTAAACTTCTGCTGCACTACTCCCCCAAGGTGATTGGACTAGGCTACTGTCAGTCATTTACCTCATTACTCCACGCCCATGCTTTATTATTACAGTCATGGATGTTAATGACTTGTCAGTTGTGACAGGCGGTATAACAAGGAAATATGTCTCCTGGTTCCTACAGGCTTGTCGGAACCCCATCTGTTTGGACCTGTCCCCCAACCTCCTCCATGGGCGTCTGACTGGGAACAAGGTTGTCAACTGGGACATCAAGGTACGATTTAACAACGACAACATATTCTCCTAATTTTATTGTTGAATATTTGATTGGATGGTTGATGGGTGGTATGTAGTGTAGAGGTTACATAAGTCAATCAGTAGCTGCAAGATTGCTGGTTCCAATCTCGGCCAGGCAATAGGGTGTTGTCTTGGGAGATGGTTACAGGGCAAAATTATATTCAATGCCGTCTCTGATTATTTCCCCTTTCTGATTCTGCCTCTGGTTAATTTTCCCCTTTCTGATTCACACTACTGTGTTCAGGATATGATCAACTGCGTGGGAGGTCTACCTGTCCTCTTCCCCATCCTGGAGCAACTCACCCTGCTGACACCTGAGAACCACACCGCTGCCGACCCCACCGGGTCAGAGTTCATCAGCCCCACCCCTGACGCGGCCACCTCCCCTGGGGACGGGGACTGGGTCATCCTGCCCTCCAACAGGTCCTCGGGTGAGTCCCCAACACAAAACATGTTTAGCTTTAGGTGATAATACAAGCATTACAGTTATTGAACTGAACGGACTGTGTTTCAGAGGCGCGTCTGGAGAAGAACCTGGTTGCCACCTTCCTGCTGGTGCTGAAGCACTTCCTGCAGCGTCACCCCATCAACCAGGAGAGCCTGCTGCACTCCCATGGAGTAGCCACCCTGGGGGGACTGATGCAGAAGGTTTAGACACTCTGTTAACGCTTTCTTTGTCTGCCTGTCTCCCTCTCGCTCTTTCGTTCTCTTCGTTCGTGTAGATGGTAGTAAAGTGACTATGCATAGATAATAAACAGTGAGTAGCAGTGTAAAAACAAGGGGGGGGGGTTGTCAATGTAAATGGTCCAGGTTGCCATTTGCTTAATTGTTGCAGAGGGAGGTGTTCAGTCCCGGGGACCTTAGCTTAGTGATGAGCTTTGTGGGCACTATTGTGTTGAACGCTGAGCTGTAGTCAATGAATAGCATTCTCACAAGTGTTCATTTTGTCCAGGTGGGAAAGGCCAGTGTTGGAGTGCGATTGAGATTGCATCATCTGTGGATCTGTTGGGGCGGTATGCAAATTGGAGTGGGTCTATGGTTTCTGGGATAATGGTGTTTATGTGAGCCATGACCAGCATTTCAAAGCACTTCATGGCCAACGAAGTGAGTGCCACAGGCGGTAATCATTTAGGCAGTTTACCTTGCTTCCTCGGGCACAGGGACTAGGGTGGTCTGCTTGAAACATGTAGGTATTACAGATTCGGTCAGGGAGAGGTTGAAAATGTCAGTGAAGACACTTGCCAGTTGGTCCGCGCATGCTCTGAGTACACATCCTGGTAATCTGTCTGGGCCTGCGGCCTTGTGAATGTTGAACTATTTAAAGGTCTTGCTCACATTGGCTACGGAGAGCGTGATCCCACAGTCGTCCGGAACAGCTGGTGCTCTCATGCATGCTTCAGTGTTGCTTGCCTCGAAGCGAGCCTAAAAGGCATTGTCTGGTAGACTCGAGTCACTGGGCAGCTCGCGGCTGTGTTTCCCTTTGTAGAGAGAGTAGATGCCTAGAGAGAGAGAGTAGATGCCTAGAGAGAGAGAGTAGATGCCTAGAGAGAGAGAGTAGATGCCTAGAGAGAGAGAGTAGATGCCTAGAGAGAGAGAGTAGATGCCTAGAGAGAGAGAGTAGATGCCTAGAGAGAGAGAGTAGATGACGAGAGAGAGAGAGTCGATGATTCCTAGAGAGAGAGAGAGTCGATGACTAGAGAGAGAGAGAGAGATGACGATGAGAGAGAGAGAGTCGATGACTAGAGAGAGAGTCGATGACTAGAGAGAGAGAGAGTCGATGACTAGAGAGAGAGAGAGTCGATGACTAGAGAGAGAGAGAGTCGATGACTAGAGAGAGAGAGAGTCGATGACTAGAGAGAGAGAGAGTCGATGACTAGAGAGAGTCGATGACTAGAGAGAGTCGATGACTAGAGAGAGAGAGAGTCGATGACTAGAGAGAGAGAGAGATGACTAGAGAGAGAGAGAGTATGACTAGAGAGAGAGAGTCGATGACTAGAGAGAGAGAGACGATAGAGAGAGAGAGAGTCGATGACTAGAGAGAGAGAGAGTCGATGACTAGAGAGAGAGAGTCGATGACTAGAGAGAGAGAGTCGATGACTAGAGAGAGAGAGAGTCGATGACTAGAGAGAGAGAGAGTCGATGACTAGAGAGAGAGAGAGATGACCGATGACTAGAGAGAGAGAGAGTCGATGACTAGAGAGAGAGAGAGTCGATGACTAGAGAGAGAGAGAGTCGATGACTAGAGAGAGAGAGAGACTAGAGAGAGAGAGAGTCGATGACTAGAGAGAGAGAGAGTCGATGACTAGAGAGAGAGAGAGTCGATGACTAGAGAGAGAGAGAGTCGATGACTAGAGAGAGAGAGAGAGTCGATGACTAGAGAGAGAGAGAGTCGATGACTGACTAGAGAGAGAGAGAGTCGATGACTCGATGAGAGAGAGAGAGAGATGACTAGAGAGAGAGAGTCGATGACTGACTCGATGACTAGAGAGAGAGAGTCGATGACTAGAGAGAGAGAGTCGATGACTAGAGAGAGAGAGAGTCGATGACGATGACTAGAGAGAGAGAGTCGATGACTAGAGAGAGAGAGTCGATGACTAGAGAGAGAGAGTCGATGACTAGAGAGAGAGAGAGTCGATGACTCGATGACTAGAGAGAGAGAGAGTCGATGACTAGAGAGAGATGAGAGTAGATGACTGACGATGACTAGACTAGAGAGAGATGACTAGAGAGAGAGAGTCGATGACTAGAGAGAGAGAGTCGATGACTAGAGAGAGAGAGTCGATGACTAGAGAGAGAGATGATGACTAGAGAGAGAGAGTCGATAGAGTCGATGACTAGAGAGAGATGACTAGAGAGAGAGAGTCGATGACTAGAGAGAGAGTCGATGACTAGAGAGAGAGTCGATGACTAGAGAGTCGATGACTAGAGAGAGAGAGTAGATGACTAGAGAGAGAGAGAGATGACTAGAGAGAGAGTCGATGACTAGAGTAGATGACTAGAGAGAGAGAGTAGATGACTAGAGAGAGAGAGTAGATGACTAGAGAGAGAGAGAGATGACTAGAGAGAGAGAGAGTAGATGCCTAGAGAGAGAGTCGATGACTAGAGAGAGAGAGTCGATGACTAGAGAGAGAGAGAGTCGATGACTAGAGAGAGAGAGAGAGTCGATGACTAGAGAGAGAGAGAGAGTCGATGACTAGAGAGAGAGTCGATGACTAGAGAGAGTCGATGACTAGAGAGAGAGAGAGTCGATGACTAGAGAGAGACTAGAGAGTCGATGACTAGAGAGAGAGAGAGTCGATGACTAGAGAGAGAGAGAGTCGATGACTAGAGAGAGAGAGAGTCGATGACTAGAGAGAGAGAGTCGATGACTAGAGAGAGAGAGAGTCGATGACTAGAGAGAGAGAGAGAGATGACTAGAGAGAGAGAGATGACTAGAGAGAGAGTCGATGACTAGAGAGAGAGAGTCGATGACTAGAGAGAGAGAGAGAGATGACTAGAGAGAGAGATGACTAGAGAGACGATGACTAGAGAGAGAGAGATGACGATGACTAGAGAGAGAGAGAGTCGATGACTAGAGAGAGAGAGAGTCGATGACTAGAGAGAGAGAGAGTCGATGACTAGAGAGAGAGAGAGTCGATGACTAGAGAGAGAGAGTCGATGAGAGTCGATGACTAGAGAGAGAGAGAGTCGAGACGATGACTCGATGACTAGAGAGAGAGACGATGACTAGAGAGAGAGAGAGTCGATGACTAGAGAGAGAGAGAGTCGATGACTAGAGAGAGAGATGACTAGAGAGAGAGTCGATGACGATGAGAGACGATGACTAGAGAGAGAGAGAGTCGATGAGAGAGAGAGTCGATCGATGACTAGAGAGAGAGTCGATGACTAGAGAGAGAGTCGATGACTAGAGAGAGAGTCGATGAGAGAGAGTCGATGACTAGAGAGAGAGAGAGTCGATGACTAGAGAGAGAGAGAGTCGATGACTAGAGAGAGAGTCGATGACTAGAGAGAGAGAGAGAGTCGATGACTAGAGAGAGAGAGAGTCGATGACTAGAGAGAGAGAGAGTCGATGACTAGAGAGAGAGAGAGAGAGACGATGACTAGAGAGAGAGAGAGAGTAGATGACTAACTAGAGGGAGAGAGACTAGATGCAAATCAATTTATAACACTTTTGACATGCGTTTTTCTGGATTTTTTTTGTTCTGTCTCTCACTGTTCAAATAAACCCACCATTATAGACTGATCATTTCTTAGTCAGTGGGCAAACGTACAAAATCAGCAGGGGATCAAATACTTTGTTCCCTCACTGTACAAATACGGTCACTGTCAGTGGGGGGGGGAGACGTCGTCGATGCACTTATTGATGAAGCTGGTGACACGTGGTATATTCTCAATGCCATTGGATGAATCCTGAAACATATTCCAGTCTGTGCTGCAAAACAGTCCTGTAGCGTAGCAACCGCGTCATCTGGCCACTTCCGTATTCAGCAAGTCACTGGTACTTCCTGCTTTAGTTTTTGCTTGTAAGAATTATGATCAGATGTGCAAAATAGATGGTGAGGGGGAGCTTTGTATGCGTCTCGCTGTGTGGAGTAAAGGTGGTCTATAGTGTTTTTTGACATGCTGGTAGAAATGAGGTAACATGGATTTAAGTTCGCCTGCGTTAAAGTCCCGCCCACTAGGATGAGTATTTTCTTGTTTGCTTAAGGCCTTATACAGCTCTGTGAGTGTGGTCTTAGTGCCAGCATCAGTTTGTGGTGGTAAATGGACTGCTACTAAAAATATAGATAAACTCTCTTGGTAGATGGTGTGGTCTACAGTTTATCATGAAGTATTCTACCTCAGGCGAGCAATGCCTCAAGACCTCCTTAATATTAGACATTGCGCACCAGCTGTTATTGACAAATAGACACACCCCCACCCCTCATCTTCCCAGACGTAGCTGTTCTGTCCTGGCGATGCAAGGACAACCCAGCCAACTGAATATTATCCGTGTCGTCGTTTAGCCACGCCGTTATCAACTCTCTCTGGCTCTTTCATTCTCTCTGTCTCCTATTTCTCTCTCTTGCCTGTGCTCTCTCAATCTCTTTCCACTCTCTCTTTCTGTCATTCTCTCTCGCTCTCTTTGTTCTTTGTCTCTGTCATTCTCTCTACTCTCTCCTCTCTTATTGATTCTCTCTCTTGGCGTGTGTGTATTTCTCTCTGTGTAGCTGCCTGCCAGTCTGGTGGATGTGAGTGTCTTGGTGTCTGCTCAGCTCCTGGTGGAGCAGGTTACCTATGAAAAGAACCAGCAGCTGCTGCAGCAGCTCCACACACACCTTCTGTTCAACTTCAGCATCTGGAACCTGGGAGACTTCCCCCTGCGCATCGGTGAGCACCTGGGACCATGGGTCTGTGTGGGGGGGGGGGGTTCACGTGTTAGTCGATATGAGAGTGTGATTGGTTGCAAATCCAGGGACAAGTTGAAGTTTGTTCCACCTGAGCAAGTCAGAGACCACTATAATGACACACCACATGCGTTTGATGGACCCTTTTTGTCTACTTCTAATGCCACCTTCACATGCTAGTCGGAACTCTGAAGTTTCCGACTTGCTAACTGGTTGAACGTGGCACGTGCATTACTACAACCAGTTAGCAAGTCGGAAATTTCAAGAGTTTCCTAGTTCCGACTAGAACGTGAAAGCGGCATAATGCATCTTACGGGCAAAGTAATCCAAAAGTAACTGACAGTAATCAAATTAAGTTTGGGTAATCCAAAAGTTCTGTTACTGATTCCATTTTTGGGCAGGTAACATTGATTACATTTTAGAATGTGTGTGTGACTCTTGTCAATCTTTCTCGTGGTGATGAAGGTCACATCCAGTACATGTCCACCGTCATCAAAGAAAACAGGAAGCAGTTCCGGAAGAAATACGGAGTTCAATTTCTACTGGACACCATTCGCCTTTACTACGGGTGGGACGCCATCTCCCAGAATGCTTAGCTTCTGGTTTTTACTCATGATTCATAATTGTCCTACTCTAGCTCCATCTGTTACATGAGATGTATGTATTGTAATAAGTTCTACAGTCAACTTGATTTCTCATAAAATAATATTTATGTCAAACATATGTTTGTTTTTTTAATAAATGATTCTAAATCTGTCAGTAAGAGTGTCAGCAGGGAGGGAGATATTAGTGAAGACGACAATCAGACCATCCGATCGTCCCTCTGCGGCCTCCTGAAGTATTACATCAGCAAGGGTATGACCCAGGAGGAGATGCACAGCATTCTGGGATACATCGCCGCCATCGGAGACGAGGAGCAGGTGAGGGATGGATGGAAGGGAGGAACGGACAGATGACGGGTCCATGACTTGTCAGAATCTTTGTCTCTGTTACAATATTAACACTAATGAAGCCATGCATCGTATCATGGATTAACATGGATAAAGCAGATGTCCTGTAGTCAGAGGACTCCACTCCATATGAGTAACATTGAAGACGAGATGGTTAATAGACTGGCTATTACCCGATGTGGAAGACCGAGTGCAATTCAACCTCTCTCACTTATTGACCCTCTCTGAATAAGCCCAAGTTGTCTTCAATATCCATGTACTGGAATATCACTTAGAAATCCTATGAGGACCATTGCTGTGGTGCCTATGAGGGAACAGCTGCCTGCTCTGTGCCTGGCACAGTGGTGAGGGCTCTGTGTTTCCAGCCTGCGGCTACACTAAGGACAGCCCTGGTCTCTGGCCTGCTGGTTACCTAGGTCTCTGGAAGAAAGCTTTCCTCCCTAATAGCCTTCAACTGCCTGCTCTGTTTAACTGACTGCGGCAGGCCTCTGTCTCTCAAGGCCCAGCTTCCCATCCACTCACTTCACACAGGATTTATACGCCTGGCATTCAATGAGGATCTGTTTCCTGTGTGTCCGTGTCCTTCCTCTCTCCCTCCTTTTCTCCAGCTCTTTTTCCTGTTTGTCTTATCCTCTTACACAGGTTTCTATACACAGTGTTGTGTGTGTGTGTGCGCCTTGGTGGAGCTGCGAACCGTGTGTGTGTGTGTTGTGTGTGTGTGCGCGCCTTGGTGGAGTTGCTAACCGTGTGTGTGTGTGTGTGTGTTGTGTGTGCGCCTTGGTGTGTGTGTGTGTGTGTGTGTGTGCGCCTTGGTGGAGTTGCTAACCGTGTGTGTTGTGTGTGTGTGTGCGCCTTGGTGGAGTTGCTAACCGTGTGTGTTGTGTTGTGTGTGTGCGCGCCTTGGTGGAGTTGCTAACCGTGTGTGTTGTGTTGTGTGTGTGTGTGCGCGCCTTGGTGGAGTTGCTAACCGTGTGTGTGTCCCTCTAGCTGTGTGGAGTGATAGAGTTGCTGCTCAGTCTGCTCCAGACCAGTGCTGCCAGGGACCAGCTTTTCCTGCTTCTGTTTGAGCCGGGGGCGGCGGACTCATGCTACGCCCTGCTGCTCAACACCAAACACTCAGACCGCCTCCGAGAGCTCGTCTTCAAGGTGAGGGACCTCCTCACACGTACCAACACACACGGATGTTTAAGTGTGTTGTGGTTTTGACGACTTCCGAATTTGTGTTGGACATGGAGAACTTACTGGTCTAGAAATAATAATAATTTTACTTTGAAAATGTGGAGTAGGTTATGTTGTGCAGATGAGTCAGTACTTTCACTAGGTAGTATACAAGACCCTTCTCTTTCAGACATTGAATGCTGCTAATGTAACATAATTGAATGGTCTTTGCCATGTGTGAGAGTCCAGATGTTTGACCGCATGCTGCGCTGCGACCGTGTCTATGAGAAGAACAAGCAGAGGCTGAAGCTGAGGGAGGTGGGATACTCTGGTCTCTCCCTGCTCTTCTCTGACCTCCACGTCACCCCCTCCCTTGTCAAGAGCCTGCTCAACCAGGTGCTCCACACAGGTGGGTGACGGTGTCCCTCCCACCCCTTCTCTCACCCTGTCAGTGTCCACCATACCATTCAAATATGTTTCTGGGGACTAGATCACTATGGTTGGAGACGGCTCCTTCAACAGCCAATCATCAACATTGTTTTTCAATTCAATTAAACTTTTATTTTTTTTTAACCTTTTATTTAACTAGGCAAGTCGGTTAAGAACAAATTCTCATTTTCAATGACGGCCTAGGAACAGTGGGTTAACTGCCTGTTCAGGGGCAGAACGACAGGTTTGTTACTAGTCCAACGCTCTAACCACTAGGCTACCCTGCCGCCCCAAATAGTTATTGTGTCCGAAGGGTAATTCATTGGCAACTTAACAAATACATACAAAACAGCAAACACATTCAATAAGTAAAAGGCAATACAAATGTGTTGGGTGATTTAAAAAATATATATATATATTTTTTTTTTACCCAAGCAATATCTATAGTAACGCAGGTGAAGTGGTTTCATTTCATTGGCCAATAAAAAAGAATGAGAACTGACTCCGCTTCACCCAGCTGTCCCTATAGACCTTGGTAGATGTGGTGTTCAGCCCTTGCATAGTTTTGATTGGCTGGCTCTACTCCCATGACTCCATTGGAGTTTGATTTAGTGGCCAATCAATGAAGCGTTGAGGGCTAATTGATTGGCTGGGGTGAGGCTGAAGTTGGACGGAGTGTAGACTGCGGACTATGGCTTCCTCTCTATAAATAAATGACTGAATGAATGGCTGGAGAGAGTCAGGGCGGTTCTGCAGTGAGGTTTGTATGGGCGAAGGGCAGGAGAAGGAAATCAATGTTTCTCCAGTGTACTTCAGGTTATTGTTTTACCCATTCAGCTATATGGACAGATCAATCAGGGTTATGTTCAGCTGGGAGAAAACGTTTTCAAACAGTGAGGTACTTCCTGAACACGCTTTTCTGCCTTCCGTTGAGAAATGTTTTTATACGGTGCGCCCTACTGAACATGACCCAGTATTATGGTGTGGCCCAACAGGTAATAAGAGATTCAGTCAATGTGTACTCTACTAAATTATATGGCTATGGCTTATCATGTTGACCTTTGACCCCCCCTTAGATCATGTGGTGAGCTACAAGGACCTTATGGCCCTGGTCCAGCTGACTCACCGGGCCGGGCCCAGCGTACGCCTGCTCGTGTGCAATAGGGTGAGGGAACAGAGCACACACACTAAGTTATTAAAACGACACACATACCCGGTTCTCAGGGTAGAAACAGACATCTTCCTACATACCAGATGTTGATATCCATAATAATTAAATCACTATCCATCCCCCCTCTCTATCCATCCCCCCCTCTCTATCTGTACCCCCTCTCTATCCTTCCCCCCTCTCTATCCTTCCCCCCCCCTCTATCCTTCCTCCTCCCCCCTCTATCCTTCCTCTCTCTCTCTCCCTCACTATCATTCCTTCCCTCCTTGTATCCCTTGTTCTTTCTCCAACCCCAAAAAAAGATTCAATCATTGATGACATAAATAACATAAAAGTAAGCATAATACTAAATGAATAATAAAGAACAGGTCAGTAATGTTGAATGAGCAATAATGAATACTTGGGTAGTAATACTACTGCTCTCTCTCCCTCTAGCTGTACCAGCTCCTCCAGTCCCAGCAGGATGCGGCGCGGGAGATCTCCAGGCAGCTGTGCTGGCAGGAGACCCTGATGAGGCTGTTCCTGCGCTCTCCCTGCGAGGGCGGCCCGGGGCGGGGCGACGCTGCCAGCACCTGCAGCCTGGACCTCAACCTCAGCCGGGGCAGCGGCAGCCGCCTAGAACTGCCCCTGGAGAGGAGGGGCCGAGCAGGCAGCGCCGGGAGACTGGTGGATGAAGACCGCCTCAGCATGAGCTCCAGAAGATCAGTGGATAGTCTTGAAAACGGGGATGTGCTTTCGCTTCTGGACACGCCAGTTAGTCAGATTGGGGAGGGCCTGTTGCTCAAGCCCTGGGAGTCTGGGGGAGGGAAAGCAGGGGGGTTGAGTTTGGACCTGTCCCACATGAGTGCCTACGAGGGCGGGGAGAGCGGCAACCAGACGCCGGGGAGCATGGTCAGCACGCCATCGCCGCTGGAGGCGTCAGCCAAGGCCTTCCCAGATGCCTCGGCGGCGTCCCTCACCGAGGACAGCTTCCTGTTCAGCGACAACGTGTCGTTGGGGGAGTCGTTCAGCTGCGCTGAGGTGAGACACCTGTCTATAGTGGTTTCCTCTCCTCTTCATTGTAGCTAGCCACAGTGGCTGTATATCAATATATAAAAGTGGTTTCCTCTAGGTGGTTTCCTGAAGGCCCTAGGAAGTCTGACTAGTCACAGTGGCTGTATATCAATAGACAAAAGTGTTTTCCTCTAGGTGGTTTCCTGAAGGCCCTAGGAAGTCTGACTAGTCACAGTGGCTGTATATCAATAGTTGAAAGTGGTTTCCTCTAGGTGGTTTCCTGAAGGCCCTAGGAAGTCTGACTAGTCACAGTGGCTGTATATCAATAGATAAAAGTGGTTTCCTCTAGGTGGTTTCCTGAAGGCCCTAGGAAGTCTGACTAGTCACAGTGGCTGTATATCAATAGATAAAAGTGGTTTCCTCTAGGTGGTTTCCTGAAGGCTCTCGGAAGTCTGACTAGTCACAGTGTATCTTCCCTATTGGGGGCTTGTGTATCTTCCCTATTGGGGGCTTCTCTGTCTTCCCTATTGGGGGCTTC
Organism: Oncorhynchus tshawytscha; assembly: GCF_018296145.1. Classification (NCBI taxonomy): domain Eukaryota; kingdom Metazoa; phylum Chordata; class Actinopteri; order Salmoniformes; family Salmonidae; genus Oncorhynchus; species Oncorhynchus tshawytscha. Next base: position 214,369 of record NW_024609794.1, read on the forward strand.
TCTGTCTTCCCTATTGGGGGCTTCTCTGTCTTCCCTATTGGGGGCTTCTCTGTCTTCCCTATTGGGGGCTTGTGTATCTTCCCTATTGGGGGCTTGTGTATCTTCCCTATTGGGGGCTTGTGTATCCTCCCTATTGGGGGCTTCTCTATTCACCCTATTGGGGGCTTGTGTATCCACCCTATTGGGGGCTTGTGTATCACCCTATTGGGGGCTTGTGTATCTTCCCTATTGGGGGCTTGTGTATCCACCCTATTGGGGGCTTGTGTATCTTCCCTATTGGGGGCTTGTGTATCTTCCCTATTGGGGGCTTGTGTATCTTCCCTATTGGGGGCTTCTCTATCTTCCCTATTGGGGGCTTGTGTATCTCCCTATTGGGGGCTTCTCTATCTTACCCTATTGGGGGCTTGTGTATCCACCCTATTGGGGGCTTCTCTGTCTTCCCTATTGGGGGCTTCTCTGTCTTCCCTATTGGGGGCTTCTCTGTCTTCCCTATTGGGGGCTTCTCTATCCTCCCTATTGGGGGCTTCTCTGTCTTCCCTATTGGGGGCTTCTCTGTCTCCCTATTGGGGGCTTCTCTATCTTCCCTATTGGGGGCTTGTGTATCCACCCTATTGGGGGCTTCTCTATCCTCCCTATTGGGGGCTTCTGTATCTTCCCTATTGGGGGCTTCTCTGTCTTCCCTATTGGGGGCTTCTCTGTCTTCCCTATTGGGGGCTTCTCTATCCTCCCTATTGGGGGCTTGTGTATCTTCCCTATTGGTTTCCACTGTGGTGCCAGAGTGTTCCTATGTCCCTCAGGTCCTCTGATCCCCCACAGACTTATAAAGAAATATAAAGCTATAAAATGTCACTGCCTCACTAGGAAGCCACCTCTCCCTCTCATCTATAGATGGGGACAATCTCAATTTGCGTTTCCTTAACTCCTCGCGTCCTCTCTCCTCGTCTCCTTCTCAAAACCCATTGGATGAGAAAGTCAGAGGTCCTTATGTTTTGGATGGGTTTTCAGAATGGGGTGGGGAGAGAGGACACGAGGAGTCAAGGTAATGCAATTGAGATTCTCCCATGGGACTGACGTCAGTAGGGCTAGACATGGGGGGGTCAAACCACACCATGGAGGCTGGGGGTGGGAGGGAACCCCCTTTGTGTTTGTCTATCTGGACCTGGATGTGACTCTCACTGACTCCCTCCTCTGTCTCCCCCTAGCGGACGGAGGAGGAGCTGTCTCGCATGCTGCTGGAGATCGTGCTGTGCGTAATGTGGCGAGGCGTGGAGGGCTCGGACGATGCCGCCTGGCTGGAGCGGGGCCAGGTGTTCTCTGCCCTCACCAAGCTGGGCACTACCAACGAGCTGCTGCTGCCTGTGGACCACATCAAGCTCAGGTGGACACACTGACATTTCTTACATTTGATTTATTTCATTCTCAGTTGACAAGACTGAAAATATGCAGAATGCACAGTTCCATGTAGACAACAAACACGAGATATTACGTTCAATTAAAAAGGTTCAGTCTCACAAAGATATTAGTTTAAAAAGATCAATTTTGTTACAAAAAATTATTGAGGAGGAGTAGGAACCAGCCTGCAGGGTGACGTGACGACTGTAATGAGGAGTAGGAACCAGTCTGCAGGGTGATGTGACGACTGTAGTGAGGAGTAGGAACCATCTGCAGGGTGACGTGACGACTGTAGTGAGGAGTAGGAACCAGCCTGCAGGGTGACGTGACGACTGTAGTGAGGAGTAGGAACCAGCCTGCAGGGTGACGTGACGACTGTAGTGAGGAGTAGCAACCAGTCTGCAGGGTGATGTGAGGAGTAGGAACCAGCCTGCAGGGTGACGTGAGGAGTAGGAACCAGCCTGCAGGGTGACGTGAGGAGTAGGAACCAGCCTGCAGGGGGTGACGTGAGGAGTAGGAACCAGCCTGCAGGGTGACGTGAGGAGTAGGAACCAGCCTGCAGGGTGACGTGACGACTGTAGTGAGGAGTAGGAACCAGCCTGCAGGGTGACGTGACGACTGTAGTGAGGAGTAGGAACCAGCCTGCAGGGTGACGTGACGACTGTAGTGAGGAGTAGGAACCAGCCTGCAGGGTGACGTGACGACTGTAGTGAGGAGTAGGAACCAGCCTGCAGGGTGATGTCACGACTGTAGTTGTGGCTGTTCAATGTGTTTAGTGTTCAGTCACATCAGTCTTGAAGCGGGGGTCTGGTTCTCTGGTGTTTATTCACATTTTGTTTGTCTCGCTCTCTTAATTTCCTCCACTCCTCTGTTATCCTTCTTTCCTCTCTTTCTATCCCCATCTCCCCTCCCTCCCTCCCTCTCACCCAGTCTGATGGAGAGGATGCTGGAGTGGGCTGTGACTGACAACCGGGAGGCCACGGCGGCCATGTTGCCCCAGCACACCGAGAACGCTGTGCGGCTGCTCCACGTTGTGCAGGACTTCCTGCAGGCTGAGGGCCTGGTCAACCCCACCCTGTGGACAGAGAAGGTATTGTTATTAGGAGTAGCGACATCTTTGGCAGTATGTGTGAATGTCATACCATTGTAAAGTGATAGTTCAGTGATTTGACATATGAAGACATGTGTTACATTGAAAGCAGTCTATGGCCAAAGAGTGACTGCAATCCACAATTAGGCTTTGTTAAATAATTATAAACCAATTGAGTAACACAAGCCATGTTAGAGGTGATTTGATTCAATGATTGTTTTCTTCTAGGTCCTGGAGGAGACAGTGACTCTGATGGACAGTCTCATGGTGTGGTACTCGTCAGGGGCCCAGTGGCTGCAGCTGTCTCAGGTGGGCCTGAGGCTTCTGCTGGGCTTCATGGCCCAGGAAGACCCCCAGGTGAGAAGCTGTCCAGTGTCACATACATATACACTCTTACATTTACATTTGAGTAATTTAGCAGATGCTCTTTTCCAGTGGAACTTAGTCAGTGGGTTCAACTGTACACTTCATACCTCTACTTTCAGTCTACCGGTGGTACTCAAACCTTTTCAGCTTAGTCCCCCTTGAGGGCGACCCGCCTCACACGAAGTCTCATAGAAGGCGATATAACCCTCTATCACATACCCCCCCCACTACCAGGTGTCACATCTTATTCAGGATGCTTGTCTTTATATGAATGTTTTTATCACCTCCAGATAAGCTGTGTATGTAAGTGATTTCCTCTCCTGCCAGGTGTGTGCCTTGGCCACAGCCAAGCTGAATGGCATCCTGCAGACCAAGAGCGTGGAGACTCAGGACGAGGCGTGTTACCTGCTGGGCAAGGTGGAGGGCATCCTGAGACGCTCTGTAGGGGGGCAGACAGAGGAGACCTATATGTGCCTGGTGCCCCTGCTCCGTACGCTGCTCTCCAAGGTACACACTCACACACTCACGCGCAGGCACACTCACACATCCACGAGCAGGCACACACACACACTCACACGCAGACACACTCACACATCCACGCGCAGACACACTCACACATCCACGCGCAGACACACTCACACGCTCACACACCCACGCGCAGACACACTCACACGCTCACACAGCGCAGACACACTCACACGCTCACACACCCACGCGCAGGCACACTCACACGCCCACGCGCAGGCACACTCACACACTCACGCGCAGGCACACTCACACACCCACGCGCAGGCACACTCACACACCCACGCGCAGGCACACTCACACACTCACGCGCAGGCACACTCACACACCCACGCGCAGGCACACTCACACACTCACGCGCAGGCACACTCACACACCCACGCGCAGGCACACTCACACACCCACGCACACTCACACACTCACGCGCAGGCACACTCACACACCCACGCGCAGGCACACTCACACACCCACGCGCAGGCACACTCACACACCCACGCGCAGGCACACTCACACACCCACGCGCAGGCACACTCACACACCCACGCGCAGGCACACTCACACACTCACGCGCGCACTGTTCTTAAATAACGTCAAAACCTTGGCACATAGACAAAACATTTGTCACACCAAGGGTCGGTGTCTAGAACACAGATTAAACATAGTCCTGGACTAAAGACAGCTTTCAATGGATTCTCTTTTGAATATGGTTTGTAGTCCAGGATTACTAGCCACTAGTCTGTAGTATGTCAATACCTCACAACACTTTGTATTATTTTCTAATCTCTTGTAATATCATGTTGTGTCTGCAGGTGAACAAGCTGCTGTACATGGAGCTGCACCTCCCCCAGCTGCCTGACACCAACGGCAGCCCCTCCTTCTTCGAGGACTTCCAGCTCTATTGCAACTCCCCCGAGTGGAGGGTCTACCTCGACAAATATGTGAGGAGCTGGTTCAATGCCTTACTAAATCATTGCTAAGTCATTCAACTCTTGAAGAGCAGCAAGAAACCTGTTGAGAAAGTTGAATATCAACCTTAAAGATGAGAAAATACATCAATCTCCGGTGTTGAGAGAGCGAGCCTGAGATGAACAAAAGAAGTAGTTGAATTGGTTCTCTCTCTGTCCTCAGATCATCCCCTACATGAAGCAGTATGAGATTGAGACGTTTAGCCAGGGTCACGAGACCATGGCTCTGTTCTGGAAGGAGTGCTATGAAAGCTTCATGGTCAACCTGCACAAGAGAGAGAGGGAGAGGGGAGAGAGCAAGATACGCTTCCAGGTCATACACAGACACACACACAGACACACAGACACACACACACACACACACACACACACAGACACACACAGACACAGACAGACAGACAGACACACACACACACACACAGACACACAGATCCGAGTAAGGTCCACTTCCTATTGAGCTGTCCATAATACTGCTGTAACATGGAAATGAAATGTCAGGCCACAGTAACACAGAGCATATTGCCTTGTGGTGTTCCACACACCAGAACACACTGACTCCCCGTTCCTCGTCCCGCCGTCCCTCAGGAGCAGTTTGTGGAGCCCTTCTCTCGGCGCGGCCGGCAGGAGAACCTGCGATACAACAGCATGCTGAAGCAGCTTCACAGCCAGCACAGTGCCGTCCTCAGGCAGTGGAGAGGAGCACGCCGCAGCCTGGTGTGTGAGAGAGGCCCCTGGGCAGACAGGTAACGGCCACACACACGATATGTAGATATTTATTATTATATATACAGTATTATATATGATTATAGGACTTCATTGGTAATTACCTCAGCACCACGGCAAACACATGATCAGACAAAGAACTGGTGTCCACTGTCCTCCAGTCAATCAATCAATCAATGCAGTTTATTTTATAACTCCTTCTTTTTGTTTTACATCAGCAGTTGTCACAAAGTGCTTTACAGACACCCCTCCTAAAACCCCCAAAGAGCCATCAATGCAGTGGCAGAAGCACAGTGGTTAGGAAAAACTCCCTAGAAGAGTTTCTGGGTGTCTCTCTCGCGTTCAGTTTGTTCTTCAGTTCATGCAACTTGGTTGACGTTCTCCTGTCTGTTGTTTTCTCAGGCAGCAGAGTGAGATGCACTGGCGAGTGTCCAGCGCGGAGAACTACTCCCGCATGAGACTCAAACTGGTGCCCAACTACAACTATGAGGACCACCGGCAGGCCAGCGCTCTCAGGGACAACCTGGGTAAGAGAGGCAGCTTCACTGGTTCCCTTGACAAGGCATCGCTGGAGTCTGAATAAACCATAATGTTAGCTGCAGACACGGACCCTTCTCCTCTTCCTGTTTCTCTTCCTCTTCATCTTCTTTGTCCTCTGTCTCTTGTTTCTCTTCCTCTTCATCTTCAAATCAAATCAAATCAAATTTTATTTGTCACATACACATGGTTAGCAGATGTTAATGCGAGTGTAGCGAAATGCTTGTGCTTCTAGTTCCGACAATGCAGTAATAACCAACAAGTAATCTAACTAACAATTCCAAAACTACTGTCTTATTTATACACAGTGTAAGGGGATAAAGAATATGTACATAAGGATATATGAATGAGTGATGGTACAGAGCAGCATAGGCAACATACAGTAGCGGATATCGAGTACAGTATATACATATGAGATGAGTATGTAAACAAAGTGGCATAGTTAAAGTGGCTAGTGATACATGTATTACATAAGGATGCAGTCGATGATATAGAGTACAGTATATACGTATGCATATGAGATGAATAATGTAGGGTAAATAACATTATATAAGGTAGCATTGTTTATATATTTACATCATTTCCCATCAATTCCCATTATTAAAGTGGCTGGAGTTGAGTCAGTGTCATTGTCAGTGTGTTGGCAGCAGCCACTCAATGTTAGTGGTGGCTGTTTAACAGTCTGATGGCCTTGAGATAGAAGCTGTTTTTCAGTCTCTCGGTCCCAGCTTTGATGCACCTATACTGACCTCGCCTTCTGGATGATAGCGGGGTGAACAGGCAGTGGCTCGGGTGGTTGATGTCCTTGATGATCTTTATGGCCTTCCTGTAACATCGGGTGGTGTAGGTGTCCTGGAGGGCAGGTAGTTTGCCCCCGGTGATGCGTTGTGCAGACCTCACTACCCTCTGGAGAGCCTTACGGTTGAGGGCGGAGCAGTTGCTGTACCAGGCGGTGATACAGCCCGCCAGGATGCTCTCGATTGTGCATCTGTAGAAGTTTGTGAGTGCTTTTGGTGACAAGCCAAATTTCTTCAGCCTCCTGAGGTTGAAGAGGCGCTGCTGCGCCTTCTTCACGATGCTGTCTGTGTGAGTGGACCAATTCAGTTTGTCTGTGATGTGTATGCCGAGGAACTTAAAACTTGCTACCCTCTCCACTACTGTTCCATCGATGTGGATAGGGGGTGTTCCCTCTGCTGTTTCCTGAAGTCCACAATCATCTCCTTAGTTTTGTTGACGTTGAGTGTGAGGTTATTTTCCTGACACCACACTCCGAGGGCCCTCACCTCCTCCCTGTAGGCCGTCTCGTCGTTGTTGGTAATCAAGCCTACCACTGTTGTGTCGTCCGCAAACTTGATGATTGAGTTGGAGGCGTGCGTGGCCACGCAGTCGTGGGTGAACAGGGAGTACAGGAGAGGGCTCAGAACGCACCCTTGTGGGGCCCCAGTGTTGAGGATCAGCGGGGAGGAGATGTTGTTGCCTACCCCACCACCTGGGGGCGGCCCGTCAGGAAGTCCAGTACCCAGTTGCACAGGGCGGGGTCGAGACCCAGGGTCTCGAGCTTGATGACGAGCTTGGAGGGTACTATGGTGTTGAATGCCGAGCTGTAGTCGATGAACAGCATTCTCACATAGGTATTCCTCTTGTCCAGATGGGTTAGGGCAGTGTGCAGTGTGGTTGAGATTGCATCGTCTGTGGACCTATTTGGGCGGTAAGCAAATTGGAGTGGGTCTAGGGTGTCAGGTAGGGTGGAGGTGATATGGTCCTTGACTAGTCTCTCAAAGCACTTCATGATGACGGATGTGAGTGCTACGGGCGGTAGTCGTTTAGCTCAGTTACCTTAGCTTTCTTGGGAACAGGAACAATGGTGGCCCTCTTTGAAGCATGTGGGAACAGCAGACTGGTATAGGGATTGATTGAATATGTCCGTAAACACACCGGCCAGCTGGTCTGCGCATGCTCTGAGGGCGCAGCTGGGGATGCCGTCTGGGCCTGCAGCCTTGCGAGGGTTAACACGTTTAAATGTCTTACTCACCTCGGCTGCAGTGAAGGAGAGACCGCATGTTTTCATTGCAGGCTGTGTCAGTGGCACTGTATTGTCCTCAAAGCGGGCAAAAAAGTTATTTAGTCTGCCTGGGAGCAAGACATCCTGGTCCGTGACTGGGCTGGATTTCTTCCTGTAGTCCGTGATTGACTGTAGACCCTGCCACATGCCTCTTGTGTCTGAGCCGTTGAATTGAGATTCTACTTTGTCTCTGTACTGACGCTTAGCTTGTTTGATAGCCTTGCGGAGGGAATAGCTGCACTGTTTGTATTCAGTCATGTTACCAGTCACCTTGCCCTGATTAAAAGCAGTGGTTCGCGCTTTCAGTTTCACACGAATGCTGCCATCAATCCAAGGTTTCTGGTTAGGGAATGTTTTAATCGTTGCTATGGGAACAACATCTTCAACGCACGTTCTAATCTTCTTTGTGCACTGCCTCTTGTTCCTGTTTCTCTTCCTCCTCATCATCTTTGTCCTCTGCCTCTTGTTCCTGTTTCTCTTCCTCTTCATCTTCTTTGTCCTCTGCCTCTTGTTCCTCTTCCTTCTCCTCTAACAACTCCTCATCCTCTTCCACCTTCCTCCTCCTCTAACTCTTCTTCCGCCTCTCGTTCCTCCTCTTCCTCTCCCTTGTCCCCCAGGTGTCCAGCAGCAGAAGGTGACATCTGAGTCCTTACTGCTGGAGGCGGTCAAGCAGGTGAAGGTCAGCGACCTGGAGGATGACATTCTGGAGCTGCCTGAAGACGACCCCGCAGCGACCAACAACACGTCAGTACACTCAACGTTGTCTACAATTGTTGTGTGTTGTGTCTGTCGTGGACTGTTGGGTGGCTTTGACTACAAACGTGAATGGACTTGGTCACCTATCTGTCTGTTTCTATCTCTCTCGCTGTCTCGCTCTCTCTTTCCAGGGGGGACGTGGAGGAGGCAGGCCAGAAGGAGAAGCTGGTTCTGTGGGAGGACTGTGAGCTGGTCTCCCAGGTGGATGTCAGCCCTGGACGTCTGGAGCTCACCACCCAGCACATCTACTTCTATGACAGCAGCACAGAGAAGGAGGAGGGTGAGGAGAGAGGGAGGAAGATGGGAGGGTCGTAGGAAGGGTTCTCCTGAAAGAGGAGGGAGGGGAGGAAGAAGGGATGAAATAGTGGGGTTAGAGGAAGAGTTGCTGTTAGTAAGAAGGAGAGAGGAAGGAAGGCTGAAGGAGAGTGAGCGAGTGGAGCAGGAGTTGATAAACCAGAGGTTATGGATGGGTTATGACTAGACATGTACAATAGATACATACCACACTGTTAAAGACTCATTGTGTTGTCTTAAACATAGAGGTGCAGCTGCTCCCACATGCCATACACATCATATAATGTAATGACGTAGGGTTAAGATTCGGGCCTGGAGTTTTGCCATGGTCAAGTCTCTAGTTAGGTCAAACTCCTGGCCTTATGTATTATACATAACCAACCCCTTGTCTGTCCTTCCAGGTGTGGGTCAGGACTTTAAGTGGCCTCTATCTCAGATCCGGGAGATCCACCTGCGAAGGTACAACCTCCGCCGCTCGGCCCTGGAGATCTTCCTCATAGACCAGACCAACTACTTCCTCAACTTTAAGAAAGAGGTCAGTTCTGGGATCTGCTTTTTACGTGGATTGAGAACGGTGTACCCCCATCCATTTCACTACTTGGTCTATTCCAGAGCTAGCACATCACCTGATTCAACTCATCAATGGCTAGTCCTGGAATAGATCAAGTAAGTAGATGGAGGGTGTTTGAGGAGGGGTTTGGGAAACACTTATGTAGAAGGAATGACTACATAGGCCTGGAGTACTGGGGTGTGTTGAGTACAGTAAAACGTTAAGAACAAATAGAACCTGTACTACTCCCTATTCTACATGACAGGCCATCATATCTGTTCTACATAATATATGTTGATCTGAGCATTCTGAAAGATTTCACACTTTTGAACAGACCCCCTCATGTTGGAATATTCTGTGTGGTTTGATTGACAGGTGCGGAACAAGGTGTACAGTAGGATGCTGCTGCTGCGCTCCCTCAGCCTGTACGGCACACGCTCACCACAGGAGCTGCTCAAGGCCTCCGGACTCACACAGGTCAGGGGTCAAACGTTGACATGGGAGATCAAGGTCGTGTTCAGTGGGGAGGAAGTGGTTTGAAACGGAGGTGATACTCCCTGAACTGGTCTAATAAGAACAGATGTATTATTTTTTGCAAAATGTTTTGTTACATTGTGCCCTACTGAGCATGACCCATGTTAAGTAGTCAGTATGGTCTCAGGTATTGTGTTGACAGGTTGTGTTAAACCTCCTCTCTCTCGTCTTTGGTAGAAATGGGTGAACCGAGAGATGACCAACTTTGACTACCTGATCCAGCTGAACACCATCGCGGGCCGAACCTACAACGACCTGTCTCAGTACCCAGTGGTACGTTCTGTTAACACGGACCCTATGGGGGAAGATGTGGAATATACCATCTTGGTGCTCTTCTAAGGGGTGTTCATGGTTTAGTTAATTGTGTCTGTGTATCCAGTTCCCCTGGATCCTGTCGGACTACACGTCAGAGGAGCTGGACCTGACAGACCCAGGGGTGTTCCGGGACCTGTCCAAGCCCGTGGCCGTACTCAACGAGCGGAACGCCAAGGCTGTACGGGAGAAGTACGTTCTCTCAACCTCTCTCACTGAGCCGCTGCTGCGTCTACATACCGGCATTACGTGACACGTTCCAGGGTGGCAGTGTATTCATTCTCTTCACTACATAAGTGTCCTCGTCCATAGACTTAGACTTACTGCAATACAACACTTTATTCCCGTTGAGGAAATGTCTCTTTGAGGGCAAATAACTGGATTCTGTTGTAGTAAATATAGTAAGTAATTATAATGTTAAGTTCACGTCTCCCTGTCTGTAGGTATGAGAGTTTTGAGGACCCCACGGGGACCATCGACCGGTTCCACTACGGTACCCACTACTCCAACGCAGCAGGAGTCATGCACTATCTCATCCGCGTGGAACCCTTCACATCCCTACACATCGCGCTACAGAGTGGACGGTAAAAGCAATGGGTTTTGGTGAGGGGGAATCAGACTAGAAAACTCAGGCCAGAAGTTAACAGCATTAAAGTCCATGGAGTTATCAGTGCTCGGGTTGTACTAGTCAAATTGCTGTGGTCTGAGCAGCTTTGTGCGTTCTAGTCATTCTAGTTCTGTGATTACACGTGTGTTCCAACTGACAATCAAATGTATCTATGCTCTTGTCTGGAGATGTGCTATTGTACTGATGTCAGTAAGGCCAGAAGTCTTTCTCTCACCGAGCTACAGCCTTACTAGATCCACAGTTTGTCTTGGTCAGGTCACATGGTCAGCAAAACCATCCAGTCTCTAGTACTATGGCATACTTTAAGACCATTGGCTGTTGGTCTTCCTCCCTCGGTCCAGGTTTGACTGTGCGGACCGTCAGTTCCACTCCATCCCAGCTTTGTGGCAGACCCTCACGGACAACCCCAACGACGTCAAGGAGCTCATCCCAGAGTTCTTCTACTTCCCAGAGTTCCTGGAGAATCAGAACGGTGAGATGAGCTCCGTGTCTGTAGAGAATCACAGACACGCTGGCTATGTTGATGGACTGTCCGTACTAACACGCCTCCTGTGGTGGTGTTCACACAGTCAATCAGAGAACATCTGGACTCGACTGGACCGGTTCAGATTGTGGAACACTGGAACTTGTTCAAATCGGACAAAATCTATAACTGACCCAATTACACCCTGAATTGTAAAAACTGATCATCTCAGTTTAACATTTTATTTAGTCTGTTTTCTTTTTATCCGGTCACACTGCCACTCTGATGGAATCCACTTTCACTCCCCTGTCCTTTGTTCATCCTCCTCTCTCGCTCCCTCTAGCCTTTGATCTGGGGCGCCTGCAGATCTCCAAGGAGAGGGTGAATGATGTCATCCTGCCTAAATGGGCCAAGTCTCCAGAGGACTTCATTTATAAGCACAGGAAAGCCCTGGTGAGCCTCCTTTTCTCATGGACGGTCACCATTACCATAATGCTTTATCCCAAGGGGGGAGAAAAACCTCTGTAACGCAATTGGATCACACACATTCTTTTACCATGATGTGCAGGAGAAATGCATTCTACAGAGAGTAGTATTTAGTGATTTATTCCTGTGGGGGTTAAAAATATGTGTGTGTCTTGGCCTTTCTGTGTGTGTGCCTGTCTCTCTGTGTGTGTGTGTTGTGTAACAGGAGTCTGAGTATGTATCGGCCCACCTGCAAGACTGGATCGATCTGATCTTCGGTTACAAACAGCGAGGCCCCGCGGCCGTGGAGGCCCTCAATGTCTTCTACTACTGCACCTACGAAGGTACGGATGCTAACACTAAACCCAAAGACTCCCACTCATACATTAGCCCTGATGCTAAAGAAACGCGGCACCTACGAAGGTACGGACGCTAACACTAAACCCAAAGACTCCCACTCATACATTAGCCCTGATGCTAAAGAAACGCGGCACCTGTGGAGGATTTACATTTACATTTACATTTTGGTCATTCAGCAGATGCTCTTATCCATAGCATCTTACAGGTACGGATGCTAACACTAAACCCATAGACTCTCATTGATACAATAGCACTGATGCTAAAGAAACGCTCCACCTACAAAGGTACGGATGCTAACACTAAACCCATAGACTCTCATTGATACAATATCACTGATGCTAAAGAAACGCTCCACCTACAAAGGTACGGATGCTAACACTAAACCCATAGACTCTCATTGATACAATAGCACTCATGCTAAAGAAACGCTAGATTGCTATATTATGACACTTTACTGAAGCGTTTGTCTCTGGTTTTGCCGTAGGGGCGGTGGACCTGGATGCAATCACTGATGAGAAGGAGCGTAAAGCCGTAGAGGGGATGATCAGTAACTTTGGACAGACACCCTGCCAGCTGCTCAAGGTACTGGAGAAACACAAGGCTTGACCTGACCAGGAGAAACCTCCCAGGCCTTCCTCGTGATATGAGCCCATTGGAACACTGAGGGATGAACCGGTCAATTAGGAATCATTGGGAATGAGACTTTAACAGGTTATTTAGAACAGTGATTCTCATCTCTGGTCTTTGAGGACCTTCAACAGTAGTCATTGTTGTAGCACCAGACAAACACCTTATTAAACTCGTCAACAGCTTGGTGATTAGTTTAGCCAGGGCTGCAACAGAAATGGGTGTTGGTGAGGTTACTCGGAGATATTTAGCTGAGAATCACTGGTTTAGAACAGGTGTTTTAGATGGGCTATAGTGATGTATTGTCTGTGTGTACAGGAGCCACACCCAGTACGTCTTTCTCTGGAGGAGGTGGAGAAGAGGAAAGGTCGACTAGACGCCTCGCCACTCAGCATCTTCGAGCACCTTGCCGAACTCAAGTCCTTCTTTGTCGAGGTTAGTTTTGAAAACACACACACACACCAACGCATATGATCATGACCCTCTTTGTTGGTTATTGTAAAGTACTTTATGAAAATCGTTTTATTGAAAAACAACTTAATAAATAAATGTTGATTTGTAGGGGATCAATGACAACGTGCCTCTGGTGAAAGCCGTGGTGCCCAAGAACCAGTCCCACTCCTTCATCACCCAGGGCAGCCCAGACACTATGGTGACCCTGAGTCAGAACTGTCTGATGGGAACCCACGGCTGGCTGCCTTATGACAAGAATATCTCCAACTACTTTACCTTCATCAAGGACCCCACCGTGGCCAACTCCAAGTCAGTCCCTCCCCAACACCGCCCCCTTTTCTACTTGAAACTATGGGGCGTTGTAGTCTGACTGGGGGGCCGGAAGCCCTATTTGAGTTCTTACCTCCATTCCTTGAAGTAATCACTCATCTGAGAATGTTTGGTTTGTCACCGCAGTATGATGGAAACTCTGCCATGGCGTATCCAGATCTGTGATTATCTCCAGGATAGGAGACGGGAAGAATGCACTTTAAATGTTTTGGAACAGACCTTTGGAGGGCACTTGATGTCATTACTTGGTCATAAAGTTGTTCTGTGAGGTATGTATCTGAGGTCTCCTCCTTTCTGCCCCTCCCCCTCTCTCTAGGACCCAGCGGGTCCTGGGCGGGCCCTTCTCTCCGGGCGTGGAGGTGACCGCAGGTCTGTTTGTGGTGTCACATGACGGGAAGCTCCTGTTCAGCGGTGGCCACTGGGACAACAGCCTGAGGGTCACCTCCCTGGTCAAGGGAAAGACTGTGGGACATCACATCAGACACATGGGTATGGATGGATCACACACACACATACATGCACTCAAACACACACATACTGTCTGTACATACAGTAGAGTAATTTTTTGGTGTCTTCTCTCTCACCGCAGACATAGTCACGTGCCTGTCGACAGACTACTGTGGGATCCACTTGATCTCTGGATCCAGGGACAACACCTGTATGGTGTGGCAGGTGCTGCAGCAGGTGAGATCATGAAGCCTGAGGGTTTATTGGAATACACTACACTGACTAGAAAGCATTTGTACAGCATTGTTACTGTGGAAACGTTTGATGTTAGTACACTAAAAAGAAAAAAAGTGAAACTGTTTGACACATCTGCTTTCAGTTGCAAACTGTTTTACTACTGTATATCCTACTGAACACTACCCAGGTGTATGAGCGTGTGACTGAATGTGTTGTGTGTGTGTGTCCTACAGGGAGGTTGTCCGGTGGGGCTGTGTCCCAAGCCAGTACAGGTGCTGTATGGACACACTGACGAGGTGCTGAGCGTCAGCATCAGCACAGAGCTGGATATGGCCGTCTCTGGATCACGGGTAAGAGGTTGGTGGGATGGAGGGGTTGGTGGGATGAAGGGGTTGGAGGGGTTGGAGGGATGAAGGGGTTGGAGGGGTTGGTGGGATGGAGGGATGAAGGGGTTGGAGGGATGAAGGGGTTGGTGGGGTTGGAGGAATGCAGGAGGTTGGAGGAATGCAGGAGGTTGGAGGAATGCAGGAGGTTGGAGGAATGCAGGAGGACGGAGGGGTTGGAGGGTTGGATGAAGAGAAGTTTGAAGGGTTGGTTGATAGATGGATCTTGCTGATGTTTTGTTTCTGTGTACCAGGACGGGACGGTAATCATCCACACAGTGCGTCGGGGCCAGTACATGCGGTGTCTGCGGCCGCCCTGTGAGAGCTCCCTGCCGGTCTCCATCCTGCACCTGGCTATCTCTTATGAGGGGTGTGTGGTGGTTCACACCTGTGTAGAGGGCAAGGCCACACTCAAGGTACACTAACACATGTTCTTAATATGTAGTTGAAAATGTTGTGATCGTCTTCTCTAAAATCTTAATGTGTTTTGGTGCAGGAGTCTGACCAGGCAGCTAGTGTGTGTGTGTGTGTGTGTGTGTGTGTGTGTGTGTGTGTGTTTAGATGGACAGCCCAATGCAGATCTTTTATTCACGACCAATTAGATCAGCTCAGAGAAAGATCTGATGTGATTGGTCATTGAACCAATTAGTGGAAAGAATATCAGAATTGGACTGAATGAAGCCATAGTGACTTAGTTGGTGAGCGACTTAGTTGGTGAGCGACAGAGGGTGAGTGAGTTATTTGCTTAGTGAGTGACTGACTTAGTTGGTACAGTACGTCATATATAACTCACCACTAGCAAAACGCTAGTTGACCACTAGATGGTACATTATGATTGGGTCCTGGTGAACGATTGTCTCTCAACCTGTCCCTGTTTAGGATAAGAACGGCCTGCACCTGTACTCTGTCAATGGGAAGCACCTGTGTACGGAGGGCCTGAAGGAGCAGGTGACAGACATGTGTGTGTCCGGGGAGTACCTGGTTATCGGCAGCGAGCAGGGCTTCCTCTCCATACGAGACCTGTACAGGTGACCTTGTTTCCTGTGTGTGTTTGTCTGTCTGTGTGCGTGACTGCACGCATGCATCTACAGGGTTTTTGCTGTATCAAGAAGGGTCTTAGGTGGTATGGGTGGCAATGGGCCCCGCTGAACAGCTGATTTAAAAAATATATATACATTTTTAAGCCCATTTCCTGCATTTTTACAAATGTTTCCATTGAGCTGAGAGGAAAATACTGCAGTATTTAAGCTAATTTCCTGCAATTCTATGCATTTTACCATGTCTAATACTGTGTTCTTTTACCCAAACATAACAATATTAATACTTCTAAATTCATTGTTTTGGGGATTTTCAATTCTCCCTGACTGTAGTTTTTATTTTGGTGATTTGTTAGTTCTCAAAGATTATCTCCATTTATCTTTTCTACATACTTTATATCTGGTTTTAGTTGTTTACACTGAAAACGTTTTCACCGCCCAAAACAAAATCATATATGCATACATAGAGTTTATTATTACTATTAATATATATATCAGGGATTTTTCTATCTGTCTAACCCAACCCTTCACTCTGTCGCTCTCCCCTCCCCTCCTCTCTCCCCCGGGCAGCCTGTCCCTGTGCACCACCCCCATGGCAATGCGTGTGCCCGTACGCTGCGTGTCTGTCACCAAGGAGCAGAGCCACGTGCTGGTGGGCCTGCAGGACGGCAAGCTGATCATTGTGGGTGTGGGCAAGCCGGCCGAGGTAAAGAGCTCATTCAGAAACTACATCGCCCAGAGCCTGGAGGGCTCACCCCTCATGGCAATGCCACTGCTCGCCCCGCTGAGGGTGCGCTCGCCCGCCCGCAGGCTGAGCCTCCGGGACAAGTTAATGTTTAACCCCCAGGGCCCTGACCCCTGACCCCCTGAGCAGAACATCCCCCTCAATTCAATAAAAAATAAAATGTATTTACCTCAGAGGGAACTTCATAAACTCACCCTACAAACTACCACCGCATACCATTCTCTCTCTGTTTTAGTGCTAATAGTTTGTCCTAAATGACCTGTCCTTCCTTAGCCACATACACCTCGGTTGTGTTCATTAGGCACCAAACGGAAGAAAACTGACAAACAGCGGAGGAGCTACCTGGACTTTATTCCCCCCGTTTTCTGTTGTAAGACTTCAAATCATTTTCTGTTGCGTGCCCTAATGAACATGACCCTGTTTCTGGGGCGAAGCAGGACCCTGGCCCATTCTTGCCCTGCAAGGATTGGTGACCACACACACACAGTAACACTTGAGACATTCCATAAACCCCTCTGAATGAATACAACACACCCTCTCCTGGAATATTACTGTGAAATGAAAACATGGGCTTCCGTTTACCTCATTCTAACCGAGGAATGACTTCTTTTTGGGCCTTGGGATGGTGTTGTCCAATATTGTTTACCGGAAGTGTCATTATTATTGACTGATTTAATATGTATTTGTGACATGCTGTGAATTGCCTTGGATGAACACCTCTGCAAATTCAAGCCATATAAACTATATTAGTAATAAGCTACGCTATAATAAGATGCACTAGGCTGTAATTTATTCCCACCTGCTCCTCAAGTGAAAATGGTTTAACCCTTATTGTCTTCCTGCTCTTCAAGTGAAAATGGTTTAACCCTGATTTCTTCCTCCCTACTGGTAGACATGAAAGTAAGGTTAACTCTGGGGCTGTAATGATGGGATAGGGAGGGACACAGGGAATCACCCTCGATTCAATTGATAATTTGATCCCCTCCCAACTTCTCTCACCTTTCTTTTATACAAATGGACCTGCCTCAAAGTGAACCAAGCTTTGGTTTTGAACTGGCACTACGTCATTCCAACATTTCTGAACTAACCGATCACTCATAAATCATATCCTGCTTTTTGTTTGTTTCTTTTGACTTCACACTTTCCTCCTCCTCCTTATCTCTCTCCTCTTCCTCACTTCCTCCTCCTTTCCTCCACTCTTCTCAGATGCGTTCAGGCCAGATCACTCGTAAGCTGTGGGGCTCCAGCAAGCGCCTGACCCAGATCTCTTCTGGAGAGACAGAGTACCAACCAGCCTGCAACCAGAACTGACCCCCACAACCACCCTTTCCACCCCCCACCCCTCTCCACTACCACCACACCCCCTCACCCTGCTGCCTGCCTGATTGGCCCGCCAGCCCTGCCAATCATCAGTCTACCCAATCAGATTTGAACCACCCCTCGTTTTGATTGACTGATGACTGTTTTGGGGGAAATCTTACTCTCCTTTTTTGTTCCTCCCTCTGACTTGGGAAGGACAGACTGACCCAGGAGTGTGTGTGTTTTAACTGTGTGTAAAGGTTAGGCGGATGAGTAGGGTAGGGCAGGTCAGGACGGACCAACCGGCGCGGGCGTCGAGTTTCTGATCCAACTGTAGGTGCATACATCCCCTCACCCCCCCTCCCCTTCAATGACACACATGGCCATTACTCTTCATCTTCCTCCATCATCACTAGCACGGTCAGGCCAGTGGCTCCCACTACTACAGAGACCCTCTATGCAGACACACACTACAGCAATCTGAGCTGACCTCTGACCCCTCCACCTCTCAGGCCCAAGGAATGAAGGGGATTCCCAACGTAGAAATGTAATTACTCCAATGGGAACATTTAACCTGGTTGACGGTCCACCCATCACATAACACTGACTTCAATGGGAATTATATTTTATATTTCTCTGGTCATCAAGATGACCCACTTCTCCGAGCCCTGAACCCGAGACCACTGAGCAGTGTGTGTGTGTATGTACGCTCTTTGTGTTTCTGTGTGTTGTCTCTCGCTGGTTGTTTTCTCCCGTGGGCTTTTGTTGACTTGGTTTTGCCTTCCAGTCTGACTAGGCTGTGACCGATGCCTTAGGGCTCCTATGCAGCAGTAAGGGGCTATGTTCAGTCACAATACAATGTTTTTATTTCGTTTTTTTGTTTGATGTTACTGATAATTGTTTTTTTTTTACAGATGCGTGCATGTGTATAAGGTCTGTGGTTAGGTTGTGTTTTACGTGGCATTTCCGGCCCACTCCTCATTTAGTATAGAGGACGGGGCCCTAAGGTATCCAACACTCGTACTAAGCCTGACACACACTTGTTTGCTAATGTACACTTGCATAGACCCCTCCCTATTGGAGAAGCCTGTGACTGCGTTCCATGTCATCTCTATTGCAATCTCAGTAGATTTCTATATGACATTTAATGTGGTTTCTGAGACGCTGAACACTTCTCCAGGCATTGTGAAATCTGATAATCTGCAATAAAGACGACCTGGAACGCACCCAAAGTCCACTAGTTTGACACTACAGAAGACGAGAGAAGCCTAGTGTTGTAGAATCACTAGCTACCCTATACCGTGCCCAAAGGACTCGCTCCCCTCAAACACTACACTCTTACACACACTGCAAGCTTCTTACACTTGTGTTAGACCGCATGCTTTGGAGGGACGAACCATACTGAACCTGGCTTAGTGTGCAATGTTTAGCTCTAGATCCATCCTAGAATGTTTTTATGTTACTTGAATCAATGTTTATTTATGAATGAAAATTAGCTTTTTCCCCTGTAGGCTATTTAAATTCACACTACATTATTTGTATGTTTTTAAGTGGTGCTTCAGTTGTTCAACAAAGATTTATGCTGCGAAAAACTAAAGACGGTGGATCGATCCACCTTTCAGAATGGGAGGGGAGACTTTCTAAGGGCTTTTGAGATGTCAGTGTTACAGCAATACAGTTCCTTCCTCTGCTCCGCTGACTGTGCATTGGTACATTCCAGCCTCTTGTCAAGGCTGAACTAAAAAAAAATCTCCAGTCTTCCTGGTTTTTCTGACCGGGACGACGCGATTGGGAGATTAAACTTAATTCTGCCAAGGGACATCCCAAACGGCTGTCATCTTCCAACAGTCAGAATCACCTCAGTGTTCCTCCTCCTTCCATAATTGTCTCTTAGTTGGGAGCCATGTCAGCTAGTTAAGGTCCTCTGGAGTTCCATAAATGCAGTAATGTCACTAAACGTGTCTGTGAACCAGGCCTAACGTGGCTTTTTGAGATTTCATTCGTGTTTTTATGTCAATGTTTGAGATTATGAATGATTTTACCCCCCATTGAATCCTTATGGTTGTTATGCTCCTGTCAAATTAAATTGACAGTTTGGTCGGGGTAGGTCATCTGTTGCATAATGTGAGTGTGTATGTTCATGATGACAGTAGTTTCTTAAAATGCCAAATTCCTTATTTCCTTGTCATATCATTTGCCTTCTTGGTAACAATTCAGTGATTCTGGTTCTTATCTATCATGGACGTAGAATCATTCATTCTGATTCTATGGTGGTTATAGATTAGGGATCAGACTTCTATGTGCAGTGTGGTTGTTTTTGGTCTTCTCTTTTAAGTGTCTCCGCAATCTGTCCGGAGAATGCAATCACAGACCAACGTGTGCCCTTTTTTAACCAAGAGGCCGAATCAATAAGTTTATTTTTAATTGTTTATGCTGATGTGTCTCGAAGGCATACTCCTTTAAACTGTTTCCATTCTCATCAGGATGTGTTACTCATTTTTTCCAAAGGACGTATTTAATAAATGTTTCTATTTTTGTCAATCTTAGTTTGTCAGGCAGACGACACCACTGAAACAGTGCCTTTTTGTCCACGTTGCATCATACAGACAATTATCCGGTTAGTGTGTAGAATTCTTTGTTTACCCCTCCCTCCATGATAACCCATGGATAGCAGCATTCCACAAACTTAACATCCAATAGGAACCAAGAATCTAGAACTGTAAACAAAGTTGACTAAAAATCTGGAATATATTGGTGTCTTACCTTAGCTGCTTGCTCTGTGACTGTCACCAAAATGGATGTGTGTGTGTATATCTGATTTATAAATACTGGTGTATAATGTACAGCATGATTTTTATTTTAGTGGATTTTAATTGTACTCTTTGCACTTTCCAGGTACTAAATTGTAAGTGATTGTTTTAAATGTTAACCTGGTCCATTCTGTACAGACAAACTGCTTTGTATACACAAGTGGAAAGTAATCATTAAAGTCTTGTCAAAAATGTCATATGTATGGCTGATTTGTAGCTGTGAAAATAGGACACTGTGTACAAAACATTAGGAACACCTTCCTAATTTGGAGTGCCCTATTTTGCCCTCAGAACAGCCTCAATTCGGTGGGGCATGGACTCTACAAGGTGCCGAAAGCATTCCACAGGGTTGCTGGCCCATGTTGACTCCAATGATTCCCACAGTTGTGTCAAGTTGGCTGGATGTCCTTTGGCTGATGAACCATTCTTGATACACACAGGAAACTGTTGAACATGAAAAACCCAGCAGCATTGCAGTTCTTGACACAAACCGATGCGCCTGGCACCTACTACCATACCCCATTCAAAGGCACTTAAATATTTTTGTCTTGCCCATTCCCCCTCTGAATGGCACACAATCCATGTGTAAAAAACCTTAACCTGGCTCCTCCAGTTCATATATGGATTGAAGTGGATTTAACAGGTGACATCAATAAGGGATAATATAATTCACCTGGTCAGTCTGTCGTGGAAAGAGCAGGTGTTCCTAATATTTTGTACAATTCATAAATAAATGCATGTTTTGTATTTTAAACAGTACATAAATATTTCACTAGGGGGCGACCAAGTTGTAAACTGCTGTAAGCTGCTTGGAGCGCTTACACTGCTGAACATGGGGTGCGTTCGTCCCTCAGGCTATATACTCCGATTTCAGAGCACTCTCGCCTGAGTGCCAGAAAATTATGAATTTACGAACGCTCAACACCCGTATATGGCCAGTGTCAGTAAACGTCGGCAAAAATGCGTAATTAAATTGTTGCCAGCAGCACAGTTGCAGTCACCAACGCTCTGGATAACATGAAAACAGCCTAACCATCTCTGCAAGGGTGAGAAATGGTCAGTGATGTGAACTCTCATTTTTGTCTGGAAGTAGCTTGTAAGCTAGCTAACTTTAGCCAGTTAGCTTGGGTGCTTGACAGCCGTTGTGAGGTCAGAACACTCGGATCAACCACACTCCGAGAGCGAAACTGATTTTACGAACGGACAATCTGACAAAGCTCTGGGCACACTGACTGGGTGCTCTCTGGCACTCCAGAGTGAATTTACGAACGCTCCCCGGATAGAACAAGGTCTCGCTTGTTTTTGTTGGACCTATATTGCCATGACAACAGCGCAAGTTTTCCAGTGGCACATTTGCTTCCTTATTTACAAACTTTCTCAGAAAATACTAGTCGCCGAGGTGTATCATGAATGATCCAGTGGCAACGACGACCGAAGGGCCACCAACGGATGGAAAATCAGTCAATCTCATTGGGAATGTAAATATAATTGTTACAACAGGCAGGCATATTTACCCTAGAAATACGCCTACAGTATTTTCTCAGGTTAATAGATGCACATTGAATCATCAGTTGTCACGGGCATAACACTAGAGGGCTGGGTTGCTACCTGGTTCATTTTCACAGCTGTTGAGAAGAGTATCAAGAGCCGAGCCTGTTCCTGATGACGATGAGGAAGAGGAGGAGGAGCTTCCCCCACCACCACCACTAATTCCACGAGGCCCTCTAGTGAATTTGCATTCTCGTATTGTCTATTCACATTATTATGCTTAGTTAACTGGAATATAGATTTTACACCTGACATGCATATTATTATTACATTAAAGGACTGTAGTGTTTAAAATAGTATATTTTGTTTACAGAAAGGATGTCTAACAGTCCATCTGAAAAACTGCAGGGATTTCAATAAAAACGGTATCCTTCTCAGTGACCCCTAACAGTGAAATCATTAGACCCTATTCACCATGCCAAAGCTTTGTGTGTGTGTCCGTGTGCTAACTGAGGTAGTTAAGTTAGGTCACCTAGCTATCTTAAGATCAATGCATGCCAAAGCTTTGTGTGTGTGTCAGTGTGTTAACTGAGGTTGTTAAGTTAGGTCACCTAGCTATCTTAAGATCAATGCATGTCAAAGCTTTGTGTGTGTGTTCGTGTGCTAACTGAGGTTAAGTTAGGTCACCTAGCTATCTTAAGATCAATGCATGTGCTAACTGAGGTTGTTAAGTTAGGTCACCTAGCTATCTTAAGATCAATGGATGCCAAGGCTTTGTGTGTGTGTCAGTGTGCTAACTGAGGTAGTTATAAGTTATGCCATCGTAAGTGGCCCTGGATAAGTGTCTGCTAAATGACTAGTAAAATGAGTGTTTTCATGAGCGTTGTGTTCCCAGCTTCCATAAAGAAAGGCACCCAGGGCTTCCTGAGGGCGAGTATTGGGGAGAAGGTGAAGTGCACTATGGTCCAGCCCTACAAGGACTCCAAGGCTGAGCGCTCCAAGTTCCCCCTCTGCTTCAACGAGTGGAAGTATTTCTCCATACAGGTAAGTAGGTATATTAGTTGATGCTCTAGCCAACTTCTCTCTGTCTGGATTGACAAAAGAGTTGGCAACACTGCAGGTACAGTATGGGGCCAGCTATTGCAATACTGTACAGAGAAAGTTGTAAGAATATTATTTTCCGTATCTAACAGGACAGGTTCTTCCTCTATCCAAGACCATAACACAATCAATCAATGACTTATTTGGATGTTTCAGATTCCTAAGAGCACTGATAACACACTGGGTGTCTGTGAGTCACACCGTCTGGGGGTGGAGCTCATCTTCTTTGAGCAGGACACCGGCGTTCCCAAGCTCATAGGAAAGACCTTTGTCAAACTGCTGGACATCCTCAGTGTGAGTGACTCGGACAGGAGCGATAGGGAAGAACCCACCGCCCCTTCATGCTCACCATGCCATGTTTAAATGGGATAATAATAAAATGATGATCATAAGAGTGAGTGTACAAAGCTGTCCAGGAATCAACACGTGTGGATGTCCTCCACTAAAGAACCAATGGGTTCTTTAGCTTCCAGTACAAGTATTGTCATTCACCTGCTGCTAGAAGGCTGGCCTGCAGGACCAGATATCAACTGTCTTGTCCTCTGTCCTGTTCTCTAATCAGAAATCACAAATGAACCACCTGCTGGAGCTGAGGCTCAAGCGTCAGGTACAGAATATGAATCAGACACCATGGTCCACATGTGGGACAGTTATATCATGTTCAATGGGAGTTTTGTACAATGGATTCCTGTATTGACACACGCAATAAAAGCCAACTTGTTTTCCAGATCATCTGTAAGCTGGAGATGGAGATGGTGATTGCGTATGGATCCTTGGGTTACGGATACTCCCACCAGGTTAGAGGGAGACACATCAGTGTTTGTGTAGATGTGGAGGAAGAATTGATCTTGCCTCTCTATTATTTACTCCCTAGTTTAAGCACCCAAATAGAAACATGGAGAGCCTAGTGGAGCGCTCGCTCTTCCTCCGCTGTCCACCACCGGACGACCGCAAAGACCATCACTAGTGAGACACGGACACACTCAAATACTCTACATGAATTCTTAACTATTGACATTCTGACACTGTCACCCTTTTGTGTGAGTTTTTTCCCCCTAGATTTGACAGACCGATATTCTGCCATGTAACATATCGCTCCCTGTGTCTACAGTAATGTGGTCACTCCTAAGCCAGTACCTTATTCAGACTTCATCGCAGCGCTGATGTACAGAGAGACCACCAACCCAGACAACAGGACGACTTACCCCTCAAACAGCACAATATCCCCCATCATCCTGGAATGTATGGAGAAGAGGGGCAGGTACGGTTTATTATGGAATCTCATTCTGGGTTCAAAGGTCAAAGTGTATACTGTTTTCAGCCCATTTTCTGAAAATGATGCATAGTAGCTACACTAACAAAACAAATGTCTACTGTCCAAAAACTGCCTTAGTGAATTAATTATATCCAAGGTAAGTGGAAAATAATGTTAAATAACCATAATATAAAAGGATCTGATATTGCTAAGTGGTCAATTTAGTGTTATCTTAGAAAGAACAGGAAGGATGTAGGTAGGAAACGTCCCAAATGATTCCCTATTCCCTACAGTGACAATAAAAAGTATGTGAACCCTTTAAAGTTACCTGGATTTCTGCATAAATTGGTCATCACATTTGATCTGATCTTCATCTAAGTCACAACAATAGACAAACATAGTGTGCTTTAACTAATAACACACAAATGATTGTTTTGTTGTTGTCTATACTGAAAACATAATTTTAACATTCACAGTATAGGTTGGAAAAAGTATGTGAACCCCCAGGCTAATGACTTCTCCAAAAGATAACTGGAGTCAGGAGTCAGCTAACCTGGAGTCCAATCAATGAGATTGGAATTTGTTGGTTAGAGCAGCCTTGCCCTATAAAAAATACTCACAAAATTTGAGTTTGCTATTCACAAGAAGCATTGCCTGATGTGAACCATGTCTCAAACAAGAGAGATCTCAGAAGACCTAATTGTTGACTTGCATAAAGATGGAAAGGGTTACAAATGTATCTCTAAAAACCTTGATGTTCATCAGTCCACGGTAAGACTGATTGTTTATAAATGGAGAAAGTTCAGCACTGTTGCTACTCTCCCTAGGAGTGGCCGTCCTGCAAAGATGACTGCAAGAGCACAGCGCAGAATGCTCAATGAGGTTAAGAAGAATCCTAGAGTATCAGCTAAAGACCTACAGAAATCTCTGGAACATGCTGACCAGGTCGCTAGGTGTACGGTGTTTCCTCCGACACATTGGTGCGGCTGGCTTCCGGGTTGGATGCGCGCTGTGTTAAGAAGCAGTGCGGCTTGGTTGGGTTGTGTTTCGGAGGACGCATGGCTCTCGACCTTCGTCTCTCCCGAGCCCGTACGGGAGTTGTAGCGATGAGACAAGACAGTAACAATTGGATACCATGAAATTGGGGAGAAAAAGGGGATAAAAAAAAGAAGAATGGTGTGCATGGAGGACACCACGAAAGAAGCTGAGGGTCTTTGGGCTGGTTTGCTAACTACCTCTCTCAAAGAGTGCAGTCTATAAAGTCAGGAAATCTGCTGCGTGTCACCAAGGGAGTACCCCAAGGCTCGATCCTAGGCCCCACACTCTTCTCAATTTATTAGGTAGCTCTCATCCATTTATACTCAGCTGGCCCCTGCCCGGATTTTGTGTTAAATGCTCTACAACAAAGCTTTCTTAGTGTCTAACAAGCTTTCTCTACCCTTAACCTTGTTCTGAACACCTCCAAAATAAAGGTCATGTGGTTTGGTAAGGTGTGAATACTACCTCTGAGGGCTTTGAGCTTGAGGTAGTCACCTCATAGTCATCTCATAGAAGTACTTGGGAGTATGGCTAGATGGTGCACTGTCCTTCTCTCAGCACATATCAAAGCTGCAGGCTAAAGTTAAATCTAGACTTGGTTTCCTGTATCGTAATCGCTCCTCTTTCACCCCAGCTGCCAAACTAACCATGATTCAGATGACCATCCTACCCATGCTAGGCTACCTGGGTTGGACTAGTAACCAAAAGGTTGCAAGATCGAATCGCCGAGCTGACAAGGTAAAAATCTGTCGTTCTGCCCCTGAACAAGGCAGTTAACCCACTGTTCCTAGGTCGTCATTGAAAATAAGAATTTGTTCTTAACTGATTTGCCTACTTAAATAAAGGTTAAAAATACATTTAAAAAAGATTACGGAGACTTCATTTATAGATGGGCAGGTAAGAGTGCTCTCGAGTGGCTAGATGTTCTTTACCATTCAGCCATCAGATTTGCCACCAATGCTCCTTATAGGACACATCACTGCACTCTATACTCCTCTGTGAACTGGTCGTCTCTGTATACCCGGCTCAAGACCCACTGGTTGATGCTTATTTATAAAACCCTCTTAGGCCTCACTCCCCCCTATCTGAGATATCTACTGCAGCCCTCATCCTCCACATACAACACCCGTTCTGCCAGTCACGTTCTGTTTAAGGTCCCCAAAGCGCACACATCCCTGGGTCGGTCCTCTTTTCAGTTCGCTGCAGCTAGTGACTGGAATGAGCTGCAAAAAACACTCAAACTGGACAGTTTTATCTCAATCTCTTCATTCAAAGACTCAATCATGGACCCTTACTGACAGTTGTGGCTGCTTTGCATGGTGTTGTCTCTACCTTTTTGCCCTCTGTGCTGTTGTCTGTGCCCAATAATGTTTGTACCATGTTTTGTGCTGCTATCATGTTGTGTTGATACCATGTTGTTGTTATGTTGTGTTGCTACCATGCTGTGTTGTCATCTTAGGACTCTCTTTATGTAGTCTCTCGTTGTGATATGTGTTTTGTCCTATATTTATATTGTGTTTAAAAAAATTTAATCTCAGGCCCCCATCCCCGCAGGAGGCCTTTGGTAGGCCGTCATTGTAAATAATAATTTGTTCTTAACTGACTTGCCAAGTTAAATAAAGGTTAAATAAAAATTCATTTAAACAAATGTAAAAAGCCATTGCTGTCCAATAAAAACATTGCTGCACGTCTGAAGTTTGCAAATGTGCACCTGGATGTTCCACAGCGCTACTGACAACATATTCTGTGGACAGATGAAACTACAGTTGAGTTGTTTGGAAGGAACACACAAGACTGTGTGGAGAGAAAAAAGGCACAGCACACCAACATAACCTCATCCCAACTGTAAAGTATGGTGGAGGGAGCATCGTGGTTTGGGCCTGCTTTGCTGCCTCAGGGCCTGGACAGCTTGCTATCATTGACGGAAAAATGAATTCCCACGTTTATCAACACATTTTTCAGGATAATGTAAGGCTGTCGGTCCTCCAAATAGAAGCTCAACAGAAGTTGGTGATGCAACAAATCAAAATCAAATTTTTTATTTGTCACATACACATGGTTAGCAGATGTTAATGCGAGTGTAGCGAAATGCTTGTGCTTCTAGTTCCGACAATGCAGTAATAACGAACAAGTAATCTAACTAACAATTCCAAAAAACTACTGTCTTATACACAGTGTAAGGGGATAAAGAATATGTACATAAGGATATATGAATGAGTGATGGTACAGAGCAGCATAGGCAAGATACAGTAGATGATATCAGTACAGTATATACATATGAGATGAGTATGTAAACCAAGTGGCATAGTTAAAGTGG
The DNA here is from genome assembly GCF_018296145.1 of Oncorhynchus tshawytscha. Taxonomy (NCBI): domain Eukaryota; kingdom Metazoa; phylum Chordata; class Actinopteri; order Salmoniformes; family Salmonidae; genus Oncorhynchus; species Oncorhynchus tshawytscha. The sequence continues at coordinate 241,958 of NW_024609794.1, forward strand.
CTAGTGATACATGTATTACATAAGGATGCAGTTGATGATATAGAGTACAGTATCTACGTATGCATATGAGATGAATAATGTAGGGTAAGTAACATTATATAAGGTAGCATTGTTTAAAGTGGCTAGTGATATATTTACATCATTTCCCATCAATTCCCATTATTAAAGTGGCTGGAGTTGAGTCAGTGTCATTGACAGTGTGTTGGCAGTAGCCACTCAATGTTAGTGGTGGCTGTTTAACAGTCTGATGGCCTTGAGGTAGAAGCTGTTTTTCAGTCTCTCGGTCCCAGCTTTGATGCACCTGTACTGACCTCGCCTTCTGGATGACAGCGGGGTGAACAGGCAGTGGCTCGGGTGGTTGATGTCCTTGATGATCTTTATGGCCTTCCTGTAGCATCGGGTGGTGTAGGTGTCCTGGAGGGCAGGTAGTTTGCTCCCGGTGATGCGTTGTGCAGACCTCACTACCCTCTGGAGAGCCTTACGGTTGAGGGCGGTGCAGTTGCCATACCAGGCGGTGATACAGCCCGCCAGGATGCTCTCGATTGTGCATCTGTAGAAGTTTGTGAGTGCTTTTGGTGACAAGCCGAATTTCTTCAGCCTCCTGAGGTTGAAGAGGCGCTGCTGCGCCTTCCTCACGATGCTGTCTGTGTGAGTGGACCAATTCAGTTTGTCTGTGATGTGTATGCCGAGGAACTTAAAACTTGCTACCCTCTCCACTACTGTTCCATCGATGTGGATGGGGGGGTGTTCCCTCTGCTGTTTCCTGAAGTCCACAATCATCTCCTTAGTTTTGTTGACGTTGAGTGTGAGGTTATTTTCCTGACACCACACTCCTCCACACTCCTCCGGGCCCTCACCTCCTCCCTGTAGGCCGTCTCGTCGTTGTTGGTAATCAAGCCTACCACTGTTGTGTCGTCCGCAAACTTGATGATTGAGTTGGAGGCGTGCATGGCCACGCAGTCGTGGGTGAACAGGGAGTACAGGAGAGGGCTCAGAACGCACCCTTGTGGGGCCCCAGTGTTGAGGATCAGCGGGGAGGAGATGTTGTTGCCTACCCTCACCACCTGGGGGCGGCCCGTCAGGAAGTCCAGTACCCAGTTGCACAGGGCGGGGTCGAGACCCAGGGTCTCGAGCTTGATGACGAGCTTGGAGGGTACTATGGTGTTGAATGCCGAGCTGTAGTCGATGAACAGCATTCTCACATAGGTATTCCTCTTGTCCAGATGGGTTATGGCAGTGTGCAGTGTGGTTGAGATTGCATCGTCTGTGGACCTATTTGGGCGGTAAGCAAATTGGAGTGGGTCTAGGGTGTCAGGTAGGGTGGAGGTGATATGGTCCTTGACTAGTCTCTCAAAGCACTTCATGATGACGGATGTGAGTGCTACGGGGCGGTAGTCGTTTAGCTCAGTTACCTTAGCTTTAACAGGAACAATGGTGGCCCTCTTGAAGCATGTGGGAACAGCAGACTGGGATAGGGATTGATTGAATATGTCCGTAAACACACCGGCCAGCTGGTCTGCGCATGCTCTGAGGGCGCGGCTGGGGATGCCGTCTGGGCCTGCAGCCTTGCGAGGGTTAACACGTTTAAATGTCTTACTCACCTCGGCTGCAGTGAAGGAGAGACCGCATGTTTTCGTTGCAGGCCGTGTCAGTGGCACTGTATTGTCCTCAAAGCGGGCAAAAAGTTATTTAGTCTGCCTGGGAGCAAGACATCCTGGTCCGTGACTGGGCTGGGTTTCTTCCTGTAGTCCGTGATTGACTGTAGACCCTGCCACATGCCTCTTGTGTCTGAGCCGTTGAATTGAGATTCTACTTTGTCTCTGTACTGGCGCTTAGCTTGTTTGATAGCCTTGCGGAGGAATAGCTGCACTGTTTGTATTCAGTCATGTTACCAGACACCTTGCCCTGATTAAAAGCAGTGGTTCGCGCTTTCAGTTTCACACGAATGCTGCCATCAATCCACGGTTTCTGGTTAGGGAATGTTTTAATCGTTGCTATGGGAACGACATCTTCAACGCACGTTCTAATGAACTCGCACACCGAATCAGCGTATTCGTCAATGTTGTTGTCTGACGCAATACGAAACATCTCCCAGTCCACGTGATGGAAGCAGTCTTGGAGTGTGGAGTCAGCTTGGTCGGACCAGCGTTGGACAGACCTCAGCGTGGGAGCCTCAGGACAACGACCCAAAACACAGAAGTAAATCAACAACAGAATGGCTTCAACAGAAGAAAATACTCCTTCTGGAGCGGCCCAGTCAGAGTCCTGACCTCAACCCGATTGAGATGCTGTGGCTTGACCTCGAGAGCAGTTCACACCAGACATCCCAAGAATATTGCTGAACTTAAACAGTTTTGTAAAGAGGAAGGGTCCAAGGTTTCTCCTGACTGTTGTGCAGGTCTGATCCACAACTACAGAAAACGTTTGGTTGAAGTTATTTCTGCCAACCAGTTATTCAATCCAAGGGTTCACATACTTTTTCCACTGTGATTGTTTGCACAGTGTGTTCAATAAAGACATGAAAACATATAATTGTTTGTGTGTTATTAGTTTAAGCAGACCGGTTTGTCTATTGTTGTGACCTAGAAATCCAGGTATTTCCAAAGGGTTCACATACTTTTTCTTGACACTGTATATAGTGCATTCCTTTTGACCAGAGCCCTGTGGGATGTAAAGGAACCAGAGCCTTATGGGATGTAAAGGAACCAGAGCCCTGTGGGATGTAAAGGAAACAGAGCCCTGTGGGATGTAAAGGAACCAGAGCCCTGTGGGATGTAAAGGAACCAGAGCCCTGTGGGATGTAAAGGAACCAAAGCCCTGTGGGATGTAAAGGAAACAGAGCCCTGTGGGATGTAAAGGAACCAGAGCCCTGTGGGATGTAAAGGAACCAGAGCCCTGTGGGATGTAAAGGAACCAGAGCCCTGTGGGATGTAAAGGAACCAGAGCCCTGTGGGATGTAAAGGAACCAAAGCCCTGTGGGATGTAAAGGAAACAGAGCCCTGTGGGATGTAAAGGAACCAGAGCCCTGTGGGATGTAAAGGAACCAGAGCCCTGTGGGATGTAAAGGAAACAGTGCCCTGTGGGATGTAAAGGAAACAGAGCCCTGTGGGATGTAAAGGAAACAGAGCCCTGTGGGATGTAAAGGAAACAGAGCCCTGGTCAAAAGTAGTGCGTTATAAAGGGAATAGGGTACTATTTGTAACGGATCCCTAATGTTAAGTTATTACCCCCATGATGCCCAGGCTACTGCAGATGCATGAGGAGATGGAGGCGTTTGAGTCGTCCGAGGACTCCCTGCAGTACCTGGAGAAACTGGTGATGAAGAAAGGGATTAGAACCGGTACCCCCTGGAGGATGAACAAGAGGTTCAAGGTCTGTCTGTCTGTAACTCAACTCTCTCTCTCTCTTTCTATCAACTCAGTTCATTCAGGAAGTCCTATACAGATTTCTCATGATTAATTTCCTGAATTGGCCACAATCGTAGTGTGTGTTCTCTGTAAAGGCTTTATTTACACTAACCCTGTGTGTATCTTCCATTCTATGTCAATGACCCTCTTGGTTGAGCTGTAGGGCAGTGTTGTGTCCTGTAAAGCAGTCTATCTGAGAGGGTTTTGTCTGGTGTGTGTTTGCAGCTTCTCTCTAAGTGGAGGAAAAAGGCAACGATGGTCTCCAAGCTGCTCAATTTTGGAGGCTGTTCAGAGGCGGCGAAACATCAGAGAGACAACATGTTGCCCACGGGGCCATTGGGTTGGTCAACCTTTCACTCACGGACACACACACACTCACGGACACACACACACTCACGGACACAAACACACACATACATGGCTAAACTCGTCAACGGCAAAAAGACAGATAGGATGTTGCATATGGATTTCTCTGGTTAATATTAATATCCATGGCAGTGCTGATTTTGATGTCACTGTTTTGTTGCAGGTGTGACTCCCCCTGTGCCACTTTTAAAGCGCCTTGCCATGCAACAGGTACTGCTGATCTGTGTTTATACACACACACACACACACACACACACACACACACAGAGAGTATCTTTCATGTGTAATTTCTTCTGCTGTTTCCTTACAGGAGAAAATACCCTTAGTCAACGAGAACGAAGTGTCTGAAATGGCCAAGCCTCCATCTCCCAGAAAGACCCTGGCTGCAGCATCTGGCCTGTCCACATGTATGGCCTCCACCCAGGTTGCCCAGTCAGCCCCATTCTCTCCACCTCCATCTGATCAATATACCACACCGCCAACAGTAGCCACCCCACCTACATCAGCCATGGCCCATAAGGCATCTCCCCCTAGCAGTGTGGCCTCCAGCTCCATGGACCACCTTGTCCAGTCCAGGGCCACCTCTTCCCCCAGACACATCACCCTGGTCCTGCCTGAGGGTCCCGCCACCCCAGCTTCCACTTCAGCCTCCACCTCCGCTCAGCCCAGTACCAGACACATCCCTAAACCCACCAATGTGGCCGCAGTCCCCATTCCCATCCACCTGACCTCCCTCTGTGTTCTTACTACCCTGGAGGAAGAAGGAGAGGAGGAAGAAGGAGAGGAGGAAGAAGGAGAGGAGGACGAAGGAGAGGAGGAAGACGGAGAGGAGGAAGACAGAGAGGAGGAAGAAGGAGAGGAGGAAGAAGGAGAGGAGGAAGACGGAGAGGAGGAGGTCGGGAAGAAAAAGGAGGTGCATGCTACAGTATCGTCCTCCCTCCTCAAGACGCTCTCCTCTCTGACGCTGACCCCCGAGGTGGCCCTCCATGCCACCCTGGTGCACTCGCGCCAACAGAGCAGGCCTGGGCAGCTGGAGGAATGTCAGCCAGCTAGCCCCAGCTACCAGCAGGAGGAGTGTCATCCAGCTAACCCCAGCTACCAGCAGGAGGAGTGTCAGCCAGCTAACCCCAGCTACCAGCAGGAGGAGTGTCATCCAGCTAACCCCAGCTACCAGCAGGAGGAGTGTCAGCCAGCTAAACCCAGCTACCAGCAGGAGGAGTGTCAGCCAGCTAACCCCAGCTACCAGCAGGAGGAGTGTCAGCCAGCTAACCCCGGCTACCAGCCTTACCAGGAGAGCCCGTCCAGGGGGAAGAGTGACCGAGACCAGGGGAGGACTGCTAGTGGTGCCGCTGGAGGAGTGAGGGAGTCAGGGTGGACCCAGACCCAGAAAGAGGCTGCTGGAATGGGCAGCATTGGAAGTCGGTGGAAGCTGAATTTTGCTGGGCTTGGCTCTCTTGCTTCCGGAGGGCAGAGGAGGGAAGAAGATGCCCCATGCAGCAGCACTGCCTTCAGGTCCCCTACACTGATCGACCTGGCCCCACCACGGCTGCTGGGGGCCTGGACCGAGAACATTGCCACTGTGCCGACACCCATAGGAGGGGGTGGGGGAGGCCTGGACTGGAGATCTGGAGGTCTGCCTGCTGCCCAGAGAACCAGCCCGACTCTCTGCTCTCAGTTAATCTCCCCCTGTCCATCCCGCCGTCATCCGACCCTCTGAGCCAAAGCCCTCTGACACGCTCCCCCCTGCCGCACCTCGGCTCACGGGCCACTGACACACCTTCTCCAGACCTGGAAACCTGGACCCTAGATAGTTCTCCCTTCCTCGGTGGCATGCTGTGTGAGTCCAACCCTCCAGATCTACATGTAGGCCAAACCAGCGGTGGCAGCAACACTGACAGGCACACCCAGAGACCAGGAGGAGCCAGCTCCAGCACAGAACCACTCACCACACTCAACTCCTGGCTTAGCAGTGACAATCTCCCCACCGGAGCTGGCTCAGACTCTGGACAGTGGTCCCTCCTCTCAGAGATCGACATGTCACCACTCCGCAGCGGACTGGTCTTCTCCCCCCTTACCCCCATCTCCACCTCCGACCCCCTCACCCCCAGCTCCTCCCCTACCAGAAGCACCAGAGGCAGCAAGCCAGGCAAGGAGAGACCCAGGGTCGTGGAGACACCGCATTCCCCATATCACAGGCGCAACAGAGACCACAGAGATTATTATGGGAAGATGTAGTAAAAATATATATTTTTTGGCAGCCTATTTTGTCAAGTTCATTGCCCTTTACTTGGGAAATTATCTGATTCGGTTATCTAAGTATTAATTCAAATGTTTATTTTCTCAAAGAATTTAGTTAAGATGAATTATGTTTTTTATTGATAAAATAGGACAGGGCCTCTAAAGCGGAACTAATTTAATGAGGGGTTTTGTTTCAGTGAAAGCAGAGGAATGTTTTGACCGCAGGACCGTTTCCAAACTTTGGTATGTGCATATTCATTCTCGGGAATTTATTTTTTATAATAAACTGTTCCCAACCTGAATAATTTCATATCATTTACGTAAATTGAATAAGCACAATTAATGAAAATTATGCTAAATACTTTTTGTCGCGTACTGCATGCATAACGTTACTTTGATACTGGCTTGGCTTGTTGAATATTCACTTCCTAAATATTGTCACATGCTAAAGCAAGCTAACATAAACATTGCATAAAGCGAGTTGGCTACGTTTTCTATTTACCATTTGCATTACATTAGTTTGCTCACTAACCTCTGAAATATGCGTTGTAAAATAATGGCATTTGCTAGAAATACCAAGTATTCCCGAAAACAACCTCCTTACATATCCCCAACAACCTCAAGTTGCTGCTAATGGTCGGCTCATATAGATGGTGTGTGATTATGCGGTTAGGACAGCAGCGTCTAACACGTTTTAACAGATCTGTGTCCAGACTGAGTCTCGTACTTTAACGTGGCTGATTTAGCGACTCACTGATTCCATCCAACCAGTGTCAGAGTAAGCGAACAGAGACGTTACCATTATATGACTTGTGCTTCTGTCAAGTGATGACAAGCAGATGATGCCTGTACTATAAGACAGCAATGTGCATATGATCCAAGATAACCACAGCCTTTCATGGTTGTAGTTCATTCACAAGACAAGGGAAATATGACAACCTGGTTGCTCCTCAGCCCTCTAGGTGGTTGGTGCTGGCCTGGTGATAGTCTGCCATGGAGAGAGATGGGAGTAATGTTACATCATCCCTCTAGGTGTCTGGGGCTGGCCTGGTGATAGTCTGCCATGGAGAGAGATGGGAGTAATGTTACATCATCTCTCTAGGTGGCTGGCGCTTGCCTGGTGATAGTCTGCCATGGAGAGAGTTGGGAGTAATGTTACATCATCTCTCTAGGTGGCTGGCGCTGGCCTGGTGATAGTCTGCCATGGAGAGAGTTGGGAGTAATGTTACATCATCTCTCTAGGTGGTTGGTGCTGGCCTGGTGATAGTCTGCCATGGAGAGAGTTGGGAGTAATGTTACATCATCTCTCTAGGTGGCTGGGGCTGGCCTGGTGATAGTCTGCCATGGAGAGAGATGGGAGTAATGTTACGTCATCTCTCTAGGTGGTTGGTGCTGGCCTGGTGATAGTCTGCCATGGAAAGAGATGGGAGTAATGTTACATCATCTCTCTAGGTGGTTGGTGCTGGCCTGGTGATAGTCTGCCATGGAGAGAGATGGGAGTAATGTTACATCATCTCTCTAGGTGGCTGGTGCTGGCCTGGTGATAGTCTGCCATGGAGAGAGATGGGAGTAATGTTACATCATCTCTCTCTAGGTGGTTGGTGCTGGCCTGGTGATAGTCTGCCATGGAGAGAGATGGGAGTAATGTTACATCATCTCTCTAGGTGGCTGGTGCTGGCCTGGTGATAGTCTGCCATGGAGAGAGATACAGTTGATGGGGTTCTGCTAGACTGTCCCTGGGTACCAGTGTGTATCAGTGGGTCTCAGCTCCTGGCAAAGACCTGGTTTGGGGACACAGCGTACCGCATCCTGCTCACGGACCTGCACTCTGTGTGGGAGGAGGAGATGGACACCAGGGCCATCCAGGACAGAGCTCAGGCAAGGAGGACACACGCATATATGTACACACACACAAATTAAAGTACATTTCAACAGCCTTTGAAAAAATGTCCTCTCTGTCATAACAGGAGCTGAACAGGCGATTGCGGGCTCCCGTCCATGCCTTCTTCTCTCACATGTGTGAGGTGGCTCAACCCTGTCTGTCTGGACGGGTGGAGGACCGGGGTGCGCTTCAGTTCTCCCTCAACCACCACGGCGGTGACATCAACCTGAAGTTGAAGAGTGAGCTGGCTGGGGTGCCTTTCTACTGGGAATTCCGCTGCACCCCTGCCCCTGTGGCTTTGGTACGATCTATAGACTTAACTGAACACCAACTCTATACTCAACTTTCACTGAACTTTTCTGTGTGTTTGTGTGTTTTTATGCAAGCTCCAGTGTGTGTGTGTGCGTGTGTGTGCGCGCTCCATGACTAATGGTTGTGTAATGTGTATTGGTGTGTTCTATCAGGTGTGCAGTCAGCTTGTGCGCCCCCTGCTGTTGATGAGCAGGTTACTGCAGAGACAGGTGGGCCAACTGGGAGCTCTGCTGGCCAGAAAAGACACTGAGCTCCAAGACTACAGGGACAATGGGGCAGTGCTGAGCAGAGGTAGGCTCTACGTGCAGAGAAACAAAAATACACTCATTAAACACAACATACACACCTGTTCCTCTCGTTGGTGTGTGTGTTTTGCAGAGCGATTGCAGACAGAGTTGTTTGAGGAACAAAGCTACAGAGAGAACTTCCTGACACAGGTAAGTTTCATAGTTGCAATCTCAGGCATACTGAACATGCATCGTTAGGAGGAATATATGACTGGGAAAGAGAAAGCCTGGCAAGAGCCGCCTTTGAATACTCAGCTTAGTAAGTAAGCCACAATAAACCAGGTTTCTGCTGCAATATTTTGTGTGTGTCTCTCTCTGGGCGTGGCCTTCCATAAACAAGGTTATTAATGACTTCTAGTTTCCTACTCGGATGGTTGTCTGTCCTTGTTTTATCCAGTGATCACTGACAGAGTAATGTGTCCACACTTTTGTAAATGACCGTTGTTTTTATAATGCAGTTCTAATTTAACCTTTATCTAGACCTGAAAGACAATCGGGTGTTCAGGCTTTAAAGGAAATGCTTTGTTTGCACAAGGCGCTCATTGTGCTCAGCTGCATGGCACCCTGGGTCGTCCAGTGAGGACTGGGTTCTTGCTCAGCCAACTGGTGAATGTAGTTTGTTCTGTTCTAGGGGCATTATAGCCATGAGGTGGTTGGTGGGAGGTGCTGGGTTTGGCTGGATCATGGCCAAGTACATTTCCCATTGGGTTAAAGCCAGGTAAAGAGGCTTGGAGGACACAATGCGCTCTTGTATCTCCATATTAGCCTCGGTGGCCGCTTCAGGGGAGAAGGGGCTGATAAACCTCTTACTGCCGCCTTCGGTCATCACCTTGGCACGAGGGCGGCATAGTTACTGTATAATCGCGTAACTGACGATCATGAAGATAAAATAACTGTCATAACCTATAAAAACATTATGGAAGGAACAGCTGACTGAAGACGGGACGGGTGGGCATCCGTTGAGTGTGTTTCTACGGTTACATGGACTCTACAACGTAAGGAGACTGTGTTGCTCCTTGCTGTAGCAAACAAGGCTTTGGTTGCCTAGGCAACGCCCCACTTCCTGCAGCACATGCAGGAGTGGAGGAGAGAAGAAAATGTGCGTCTTTTAAAATAAAATAAAATAATTAAAACATTTTGCTATTCAAACGAGTATAATGCTGACCGCGGTCATTATGCAGACCAATAACCTTCATCCAAAATCCCATGACCGTCACAGCTCTACTTTGCACTTATGATGGGTCTACTCGGGAAAATCAACTTTCTTAGACGATCGTCGTGCACTCCGTCATCCAGATTTAATAGATTTACACTCCTCTTGTGCGTAGTCTCCTGGGTCGCCTGGTGAGGGCTGGGTCTTTGCTCTTACCCCCCCCCAAAATGCTACCCTCCCCTGTTATTGGTCATTTGAAGAGGTTAGCATATTTTTGGAGGGTATAATTTTGCCTCTAACGTTCTGTCATTATTCACGATTATGCGCAATCATGGTGGCATCAACATTACTGTTGAAGTGTTAGAAACATTCTGTTCTTATTTCCAATAAATGTGACTCCAAAATGACACAATACATTATTCAACATTCAGTTCCTATTCCCAACAAACTGCAAAGGCATCGAACAAGTTTGTAAAGTCACAAGAATGATGTGGTCATTGTGTGCTAGGAATATGTGACCAAATACTAAATGTTTGACTACTTTAATACACTATAGGTGCATTGTTTTCCAAATACTTTTGACACCTTCAAATGGAGGGACTAGATACACAAAGTGCTTTCATTTCTAATCTAAACGGTAACAGGTGTATGGAAATACCACCGAATAAAAGTTGACTTTGTGTCCTGTCGCCTCATAGGAAACATGCTGGAAGAGAGTAGAAAGTTGTAGCTGTCTAAATAAATACTCCGGAGAGTGTGTGTGCAGTCAGGTCCCAAATGATTGGCCCCCTTGATAAAGAGGAGCAAAAAAGTCTATAAAATATATAGCTGATTATGCAAACATACATTTAGATCATTTGTTTGTCCAAAAGTGTTTTATTGTAAGAATATAGCTTGAATACTTCCTATTTATGCTCAAAATAAATTGTCTGAATTGCTTTTGTGTTAACAGTAGTAGAGGGATCCATGCAGTTGATGTTTGGTGCCCTGGTAGTTTGATGAGCCTGTGTTTTAGTTAGTGTGTTTCAGTTTGACTGTGTGGTAGGATGTGGAATTTCTCAGTCGCTGCTCCATTGACCCCCATCCCTGACCCGTGTGTGTGTTTTGGCATTTCGAAGTGTCCTGGGGAATGTAGAGATGGATTTTTGTCTGAACTCTGCAGTGTGAAACAGGGGGCAGGCAGGGTCCACTCCCTCCCTCCTGTCCCGTACGGAGGGTAGTGGGTACTCGTCCTCCTTCCTGACCCCGTCGAGACCCTCTACCTTGGGCTCGGACCTTACTGTAGTAAACCTCCCTGGAGGTTTGGGGAAATGCTCATCTGGACATGGCCCATAAAGAGAATGGCAATGCATGCAGGGGAACGTGGCCTTTCCTCCTCTCAGATCAAAGTACACACACCTCACACCCTTCTTCTCCCAGCCACGGCAAATTCCACTGAGCACCGACAGACCGCCACGGACCAAAGTCCAAACTGAAAATAAGTGTCTGGAAAAATTTCACTGCGAAGTGTCAAGGCAACACACACACTGGAGAGGGAGGTGGTGTCCGTGGCCAGCCATTCCTTTGGGCTCATGGCCTAACCAGTAGATAGATGGGTGGAGGAGGTGGCGCTAGGCGAGGAGCCGTGGCATGTGTGTGTAGTATTTATCTATAGGAGGTGGTGTCTCCGTTTGCATTTCCCCCTCTGGGAAGACTCTCTGTGTACCTTTGTGTCCGTCTGTCTCTCCTGGTGTCTTGCTGTTCATCTTCCCTCTTAAGTCGGCTCTGTTTTAGCCTCCAGACTTCAGCTCGTTGGGCAATACTGGGATCTGTTTTAGCCTCCAGCCTTCAGCTCGTAGGGCAATACTGGGATCTGTTTTAGCCTCCAGCCTTCAGCTCGTAGGGCAATACTGGGATCTGTTTTAGCCTTCAGCTCGTAGGGCAATACTAGGATCTGTTTTAGCCTATAGCCTTCAGCTCGTAGGGCAATATTGGGATCTGTTTTAGCCTATAGCCTTCAGCTCGTAGGGCAATATTGGGATCTGTTTTAGCCTATTCCCTTCAGCTCGTAGGGCAATACTGGGATCTGTTTTAGCCTATAGCCTTCAGCTCGTAGGGCAATACTGGGATCTGTTTTAGCCTCCAGCCTTCAGCTCATAGGGCAATACTGGGATCTGTTTTAGCCTCCAGCCTTCAGCTCGTAGGGCAATACTGGGATCTGTTTTAGCCTACAGCCTTCAGCTCGTAGGGCAATACTGGGATCTGTTTTAGCCTCCAGCCTTCAGCTCGTAGGGCAATACTGGGATCTGTTTTAGCCTCCAGCCTTCAGCTCGTAGGGCAATACTGGGATCTGTTTTAGCCTATAGCCTTCAGCTCGTAGGGCAATACTGGGATCTGTTTTAGCCTATAGCCTTCAGCTCGTAGGGCAATACTGGGATCTGTTTTAGCCTATAGCCTTCAGCTCGTTGGGCAATACTGGGATCTGTTTTAGCCTTCAGCTTGTAGGGCAATACTGGGATCTGTTTTAGCCTCCAGCCTTCAGCTCGTAGGGCAATACTGGGATCTGTTTTAGCCTCCAGCCTTCAGCTCGTAGGGCAATACTGGGATCTGTTTTAGCCTCCAGCCTTCAGCTCGTAGGGCAATACTGGGATCTGTTTTAGCCTATAGCCTTCAGCTCGTTGGGCAATACTGGGATCTGTTTTAGCCTATAGCCTTCAGCTCGTAGGGCAATACTGGGATCTGTTTTAGCCTATAGGATCTGTTTTAGCCAATACTGGGATCTGTTTTAGCCTTCAGCTCGTTGGGCAATACTGGGATCTGTTTTAGCCTATAGCCTTCAGCTCGTAGGGCAATACTGGGATCTGTTTTTAGCCTTCATAGCCTGTTTTCAGCTCGTTGGGCAATACTGGGATCTGTTTTAGCCTATAGCCTTCAGCTCGTAGGGCAATACTGGGATCTGTTTTAGCCTATAGCCTTCAGCTCAGGGCAATACTGGGATCTGTTTTAGCCTATAGCCTTCAGCTCGTAGGGCAATACTGGGATCTGTTTTAGCCTATAGCCTTCAGCTCGTTGGGCAATACTGGGATCTGTTTTAGCCTCCAGCCTTCAGCTCGTAGGGCAATACTGGGGTCTGTTTTAGCCTCCAGCCTTCAGCTCGTAGGGCAATACTGGGGTCTGTTTTAGCCTCCAGCCTTCAGCTCGTAGGGCAATACTGGGATCTGTTTTAGCCTCCAGCCTTCAGCTCGTAGGGCAATACTGGGATCCGTTTTAGCCTCCAGCCTTCAGCTCGTAGGGCAATACTGGGATCTGTTTTAGCCTCCAGCCTTCGGCTCGTTTGGCAATACTGGGATCTGTTTTAGCCTCCAGCCTTCGGCTCGTAAGACTATACTGGGATCTGTTTTAGCCTCCAGCCTTCAGCTCGTAAGACTATACTGGGAACCCAGGCCCAGATAATGCCCCCTTCACCTCTGCTCACCGCAGTCAACACGGCACCTACCTTTTGATGGTGACTTACTCAATGGCTACTGAAAGATGCCTTTATCTGTGGGCAAACACATTTAGAATGACATATCTGTCCTTCAAAGTGGTGAGCAGGGGTATTTTTGGAGACTGATTTTCCTGCAAATGAAAGGGGGGGAAGAGGAAGGACTTCTCTGTTTGTCGACAGACCTGGGTTCAAATAGCATTTGAAATCTTTCAAATACTTGCACTCTGCTTGATTGAGCTTGCCTACCAATGGAATGGTCCCAAAAGTGCAAACGCTGCCCATCTGGGCAGGCTCAGGGAACCGCTCAAAGTAGTTCAAATACTATTTGAACCCAGGTGTGGTTTGTACTTTCCTTCACTCCACCCCTCGTCTCATCCCACCACTGGGGATTTTCTATTGCCATCCTCTTCCACTGTAGAGTAGACCTCCTTGAAAGGAGGATGAGAGAGATGTGCAGATGAAAGGAGGGGAACGAGACAGACGGGGGAAGAGAAAGTCAACCCAGGTACCTTTCTAGCTTTCCATTGGAGCCCCCTCATCACCCCACAGTAACACCCCACCCACCACAGGTCAACATTGACATGGAGGTTGGAATTAGACTACCCGTCCACTGTCTCTCACACACACACACACCGTGTCCTGGGTTCATCTGGAATCTAGATGCCCATTTCTGGTGTGAAGGTGGAGGGGCCCAGAGTGACAGTGTTGTGGTGAAAAACCCTTCTGTCCTTCTTTTAGATCACACTAATCTCCATCTGGGCTTTTGTCGTTTTCACCTGTTTTTGACCCGTTTTGGGGCTATTTTGTCACCGCTTGTGGATCTGGCCTGGCAAGGGGCGTGTCTGTTTGTCCACACTGGACCGGGTAATGACGCATGGTTTTGGTTTCAGAGGGGAGGGTGTGTCTTTGAGTGTTCCTTTTTGTGTGTGTGTGTGACCAGTATGTGTGTGTGTGGGACCAGTATGTGGTGTGTGGGACCAGTATGTGTGTGTGTGGGACCAGTATGTGTGTGTTGGGACCAGTATGTGTTGTGTGGGACCAGTATGTGTGTGTGTGGGACCAGTATGTGTGTGTGTGGGACCAGTATGTGTGTGTGTGTGACCAGTCCGCAGCAGTGACGCATGCCTTGGGGTTTTGGTGCTGAGAGGAGAAAAACATTGTGATTGAGTGAAAGAGGGGAGGGACATGTTCCCTGTGGTCTACCTCACGCTCCATACCCCACACCCCTCCTCCCCCATGCTGGATAGGAACAGGCGGGTCAGATCAGGGGAGTGAGCGTTTACAGTAGCCCCCTAACACTGTGAGTTAACATGTTAGTCTCTGTAGTGCTGTGGATTTGGTTCTCCCTGGGGGTCTATGGGTTGGGGGTCGGGGAGAAGTCTGGAAGTGGGGGATGTGGGGAGCTACTGCGGGTTTGAGGTTAGCATCTCCCCCCTGGTTATTCAGGTGCTCCCTCCACCAGAGGCTGTCATCACCTCTGGACTTCAGATCTGGCTCTGCTGCTCCTGTCATCTCCTCTGGACTTCAGATCTGGCTCTGCTGCTCCTATGTCATCTCCCCCCTGGTTATTCAGGGGCCCCATCCTGTCATCACCTCTGGACTTCAGATCTGGCTCTGTCATGTATTTTCTGTCTTCATTGAACAGAGAGAGTTTGTGTCAAAGGGCAGCAGGCCCTATTTAAACCTATGCAGACAGTGTAGACCTGTGTGTTGGAGGCTGCAGCATTACCGCTAGACCAGCCACCTGTGTGAACTGTCATACAGCTCTTGTCTAGATCAGTCCAAGCACTGCTAGATAGATAGAGGCTGTTTTGAGATCAGTGGCTGAGCTGATGCCATGGTTCAATGCTCTGGTCATCCTCTATTGCAGTCCTCTCCATGTCTTTCTCTCGTTCACCTCTCTCTCCTCTTCTCCCCCCTCTCTCTTGCTCTCTCTCTCCCTCCCCCCTTTTATCCCCCTCTCTTGCTCTCCCCCTTTCCTCCTCTATCTCTCCCTCCTTCTTCCCCCCTCTCTCTCTCCTTCTCCCGTCTCTCTCTCTCTCTCTCTCTCCCCCATGCCCCCCACCCCTTTTCCTCCTATATCTACCTCTCTCCCTTCCTCTCTCTCTCCCTCCCTCCCTCTCTCTCTCCCTCCCCTCTCTCTCCCTCTCCCCCCTCTCTCTCCCTCTCCCCCTCTCTCTCTCCCTCTTCTCCCCTCTCTCTCTCCCTCCCTCTCTCTCTCCCTCCCTCCCTCTCTCTCTCCCTCCCCTCCCCTCTCCCTCTCTCTCTCTCTCTCTCCCCTCTCCTCTCTCCTCTCTCCCTCTCTCTCTCTCCCCCTCTTCTCCCCTCTCTCTCCTCTTCCCTCTCTCCCCCATCCCTTTTCCTCCTCTACCTCTCTCTCTCCCTCTCTCTCCCCTCTTCTCCCCCTCTCTCTCCCCATGTCCCCCACCCCTTTTCCTCCTCTACCTCCCTCTCCCCTCTTCTCCCCTCTCTCTCTCTCTCTCTCCCTCTCCCCTCTCTCTCTTCTGTGTGGTAAATCATTGACAGCGGTCTTCTAAACAGGAGTGGGCCTTATCACACACGGCTGAGGAATTCCTGCTCTGTGTGACTGTAGGTAGGGCTCCCTATAAACTAACAGCAATACAGAGGTATATTTGTATGCTTCAGTTTGTTATGTAGGTATAAAACACTGTAATAAACTTAGCCCTGATGAACCCCGATATACGATTTACCCCAAGTGAGGTCATGGTGACCCAGGTTGAACCCTTGCCAGGGATGATGCAATAGCTGGCGTTCGCTGCTACAGTACTGTCTAGAACTATTAGAGGGTATCGGTGACTCGTATTCCTTTTGACCAATCTGGCAACCTGGTGGTTAATAACTCAGGTGATACCTGGCAAACCTGTGGTTAATAATTCAGGTGATACCTGGTAACCCTGTGGTTAATAACTCAGGTGATACCTGGCAACCCTGTGGTTAATAACTCAGGTGATACCTGGTAACCCTGTGGTTAATAATTCAGGTGCTACCTGGCAACCCGGTGGTTAATAACTCATGTGATACCTGGCAACCCGGTGGTTAATAACTCAGGTGATACCTGGCAACCCGGTGGTTAATAACTCAGGTGATACCTGGCAACCCTGTGGTTAATAACTCATGTGATACCTGGCAACCTGGTGGTTAATAACTCAGGTGATACCTGGCAACCCGGTGGTTAATAACTCATGTGATACCTGGCAACCCGGTGGTTAATAACTCAGGTGATACCTGGCAACCCTGTGGTTAATAACTCATGTGATACCTGGCAACCCTGTGGGTTGAATAGCACCCCCTTGTGCTCGGGAGACCCCACTGCTCCCAGGCGCTTACAGCTGGACCAGTGTCCCACAGCTGAGTGCTGTCTTTCTTTGGTATCAGGTTGGGTGCAAAGGTGTCCATCTCTGTCATTTGATTGGGTGATGTAATGACTGAAACAAACATACTTAAAGTGACTGGCTGCTGTCTGTCAGTGGATCTTGCTTGTTCACTGATGTTTTATTGACAGCAGGTGATAAAGCAGAGACTGGTTTATGTGCTGGACGTACTCTTCATGGAACTTCATGCCCACCCCTCCCTCACCAGGGGGGTGGGGGGCTTGTGTCCCCAGGGGGGAGGCCTCTGCCCAGGCCTCTGGTGGTAATGGAACCCCAGGCTCTGGGCTGGGCCTCCATAATCATTCCTAACTGATAAGCATGTAAAGTCCCTAATAACCATCCTGGACTGGAGGCCAACTGGTAGGCCAGGACCAGAGAAGGAGAGATCAACAGAAAGGGAAAGAGAGATGAGAGAAGATCTTTATAATATCCTTCTTTCTTCTCTTCCCTCCCCTCTTCCCTAATAGAGAAAGGACAGAGAGAGTGGCTGCAGTCCAAACATGTTATTTGTACCCCCTCAGCCCTCGCGTTAGCCACTTTCCCTCGGGGGAACCCCCGTCAGAACCGGATGCAGTTTGATTGCCATCTTAAATGGAGGTCCAGTTCACTAACGTTGCCCCCTCGGCCCTCCATTTATCTGGAGAGAGTGAGTGAAGAACATGAATCACTTTTGGGGTTGATATGACCCACAATTCAATGCAAACTGTAGCCATGTGTCGCGAAGTGTCAAATTTAATCAACACGGCTCTATTTTCACCGCGTCAGACAAACTTAGGATGCTAGCTTGGTGAAAAATATATATACTGTGGATGACATTGATTTTAGCATTGACAAATTGGTTTAGTCTCGTAGTGAGGAGCCTATAAAACGTAGCTAGCTTCATAAACATCTTTTTGGGAAATTCTGAAATTTATTGGAATACATGACCATACTATAAAACTAGCTTGCCAGCTATGGGGGACTTTAGCTAGCTACCTGACAGGAGTGCTAGTGAGCTACGTTAGCTTGCTAGGTACAGTATATTAATAGCTTTAGGTTGGTTGTTTTTTAAATCAACTTGAAGATTTCCACCTAGGACATTGCCTCTCCGAACATCACTCTCCCTCGCTTGGGCAAGGGACATTTTAAGGTTCACTGGGATGTGACGATGTAAAACGTCATTCAAGGACTGAGGGGTTAGGGGCCGAGAGCCGTCTACTTTGAGTTTGGACTGCAGCCAGTGTTTACATCACGTGTCTGAGGGTTGCTGGGATCTGTGTAGCGCTGGGCCGGCAGCCCATCCTGATGGCTTGTGGGACGCCACACTGGGCCGTCTAGAACCAGGTCCGCCAGCTGAAGGGGCAGTGAGAGGGAGCAGGCCAGGCCACAATGGCCCTAATTACAGGCCCCGAGGCAGGGGAGAGCCCTGTGGAAACTGTGTGCAAGTGGAGGGATGGAAGAAGGAGAAAAGGAGACACGAGGAAGGATCTTTGTCAATTAATCTTTCCTCGATCCCTTGCATCCTCTACCCTTGCATCCTCCTCTAAACCATTGGAGAGGCTCTGAGGGGAGGGACCTTGGATAGTCAGTTTGATGTGTTCTTCATTGTTGCCTGTGATCAGAGGTTGTCTTTCCTTATTCACCATGTAGAATCTTGGACAGCTGTCGGTGATGGCTTTCTACATTTACACCCTTCTACCTCACCATGTGTCTGTTTTTAGGGACAAGGCCTGGGGTTTATGTGTGTTTGTACCTCACCATGTCTGTTTTTAGGGACAAGGCCTGGGGTTTATGTGTGTTTGTACCTCACCATGTCTGTTTTTAGGGACAAGGCCTGGGGTTTATGTGTGTTTGTACCTCACCATGTCTGTTTTTAGGGACAAGGCCTGGGGTTTATGTGTGTTTGTACCTCACCATGTGTCTGTTTTTAGGGACAAGGCCTGGGGTTTATGTGTGTTTGTACCTCACCATGTCTGTTTTTAGGGACAAGGCCTGGGGTTTATGTGTGTTTGTACCTCACCATGTGTCTGTTTTTAGGGACAAGGCCTGGGGTTTATGTGTGTTTGTACCTCACCATGTCTGTTTTTAGGGACAAGGCCTGGGGTTTATGTGTGTTTGTACCTCACCATGTCTGTTTTTAGGGACAAGGCCTGGGGTTTATGTGTGTTTGTACCTCACCATGTCTGTTTTTAGGGACAAGGCCTGGGGTTTATGTGTGTTTGTACCTCACCATGTGTCTGTTTTTAGGGACAAGGCCTGGGGTTTATGTGTGTTTGTACCTCACCATGTGTCTGTTTTTAGGGACAAGGCCTGGGGTTTATGTGTGTTTGTACCTCACCATGTCTGTTTTTAGGGACAAGGCCTGGGGTTTATGTGTGTTTGTACCTCACCATGTCTGTTTTTAGGGACAAGGCCTGGGGTTTATGTGTGTTTGTACCTCACCATGTCTGTTTTTAGGGACAAGGCCTGGGGTTTATGTGTGTTTGTACCTCACCATGTGTCTGTTTTTAGGGACAAGGCCTGGGGTTTATGTGTGTTTGTACCTCACCATGTGTCTGTTTTTAGGGACAAGGCCTGGGGTTTATGTGTGTTTGTACCTCACCATGTGTCTGTTTTTAGGGACAAGGCCTGGGGTTTATGTGTGTTTGTACCTCACCATGTCTGTTTTTAGGGACAAGGCCTGGGGTTTATGTGTGTTTGTACCTCACCATGTCTGTTTTTAGGGACAAGGCCTGGGGTTTATGTGTGTTTGTACCTCACCATGTCTGTTTTTAGGGACAAGGCCTGGGGTTTATGTGTGTTTGTACCTCACCATGTGTCTGTTTTTAGGGACAAGGCCTGGGGTTTATGTGTGTTTGTACCTCACCATGTGTCTGTTTTTAGGGACAAGGCCTGGGGTTTATGTGGGTAGAGCATTGGACCAGTAATCATAAAGGTTTCTGGATCGAATCCTAGAGCTAACAAGATAAAAATCTGTCGTTCTGCCCCTGAGCAAGGCAATTAACCCACTGTTCCCCGGGCGCCGAAGTCGTGGATGTCGATTAAGGCAGTCCCCCGCACCTCTCTGTTTCAGAGGTTGGGTTAAATACAGAAGACACATTTCAGTTGAAGGCATTCAGTTGTATAACTGACTAAGTATCCCCTTTCCCTGTTTCTACTTCTCTACCTCACCATGTGTCTGAATATCAATATCCAATGTGGTTGTTTTAGGTCCTGTAACCTCTGCGTAAGGCGATATGGGTCTGTGGTTACTGACTAGGGTGTTGGGGTTAGGGGTCAGTGGTTACTGACTAGGGTGTCGGGGTTAGAGGTCAGTGGTTACTGACTAGGGTGTCTGGGCTAGGGGTCAGTGGTTCCTGACTAGGGTGTATGGGTCAGTGGTTCCTGTGTAGGGGTTAGTGGTTCCTGACTAGGGTGTATGGGTCAGTGGTTCCTGTGTAGGGGTTAGTGGTTCCTGACTAGGGTGTAGGGGTCAGTGGTTACTGACTAGGGTGTATGGGTCAGTGGTTCCTGACTAGGGTGTATGGGTCAGTGGTTCCTGACTAGGGTGTATGGGTTAGTGGTTCCTGACTAGGGTGTAGGGGTCAGTGGTTCCTGACTAGGGTGTAGGGGTCAGTGGTTCCTGACTAGGGTGTATGGGTCAGTGGTTCCTGTCTAGGGTGTCTGGGTCAGTGGTTCCTGACTAGGGTGTATGGGTCAGTGGTTCCTGTGTAGGGGTTAGTGGTTCCTGACTAGGGTGTAGGGGTCAGTGGTTACTGACTAGGGTGTCGGGGTCAGTGGTTCCTGACTAGGGTGTAGGGGTTAGTGGTTCATGACTAGGGTGTAGGGGTCAGTGGTTCCTGACTAGGGTGTAGGGGTCAGTGGTTCCTGACTAGGGTGTAGGGGTCAGTGGTTCCTGACTAGGGTGTAGGGGTCAGTGGTTCCTGACTAGGGTGTAGGGGTCAGTGGTTCCTGACTAGGGTGTAGGGGTCAGTGGTTCCTGACTAGGGTGTAGGGGTCAGTGGTTCCTGACTAGGGTGTAGGGGTCAGTGGTTCCTGACTAGGGTGTAGGGGTCAGTGGTTCCTGACTAGGGTGTAGGGGTCAGTGGTTCCTGACTAGGGTGGTCAGGGTCAGTGGTTCCTGACTAGGGTGTAGGGGTCAGTGGTTCCTGACTAGGGTGTAGGGGTCAGTGGTTCCTGACCAGTTTAGGTCCAGGGTCAGTGGTTCTATGACAGGGTGCCTCAGCAGGGTCAGTGGTTCCATGAAGTTCGGTGTAAGGGCCTAGAGACTGGTTATCTCATAAAACAACACCGGCCTCAGACTGGTTCATAAAACAACACCAGCCTAGAGACTGGTCTCAGAAAACAACACCAGCCTAGAGACTGGTCTATTAGAAAACCAGCCTCAGACTGGTCTTTTAAAACAACACCAGCCTAGAGACTGGTCTATCTCATAAAACAACACCAGCCTAGAGACTGGTCTATCTCAGAAAACAACACCAGCCTAGAGACTGGTCTATCTCATAAAACAACACCAGCCTAGAGACTGGTCTATCTCAGAAAACAACACCAGCCTAGAGACTGGTCTATCTCAGAAAACAACACCGGCCTAGAGACTGGTCTATCTCATAAAACAACACCAGCCTAGAGACTGGTCTATCTCATAAAACAACACCAGCCTAGAGACTGGTCTATCTCAGAAAACAACACCAGCCTAGAGACTGGTCTATCTCAGAAAACAACACCAGCCTAGAGACTGGTCTATCTCAGAAAACAACACCAGCCTAGAGACTGGTCTATCTCATAAAACAACACCAGCCTAGAGACTGGTCTATCTCATAAAACAACACCAGCTAAACTCAGAGCTGTTTACCCACTAGTAATAGAGGAAAATGTCAACATCCCTCACCCTCCTTCTACTCATCCTTCCTTGTTTTTTTTTGGTCAGGCCGCGGGGCAGTGATTGGCTAAGGTGCCAGAATGGATTATGGATGGCCAGCAGTCTAACAACCCTACAGAGGGCAGGGTTCAGATCTGTGAGGGTGCAACTAAAGGAACTTGACTGGCGTGCATCCCATTGACAGTCCGATGAGGGTAAACTGACCCTAACCTCAATCAAATCCCTAACACTGGTGAGCTCACCAAAGCAGTAGCTCCTCCCCTGTCTCCGTACTGCAGGACTTTGGTCTGTTATGACAGCGGCAGGCCACTCAGTCTGGTGGAGGCCACAAGAAAGTTCCAGATGAATATTATTAACTGTGAGGTAGAGAGGTGGTTGAACCACGGTAGTCTATTTAAACTGACCTTTGACCTTTGTTTTGTTAACTCTTTATGCCATTCTTTCCCTTTTTATGCATTTAAGAGTTGTTTATCGTACAGGAGGGCTGATCTAGGTCCATGCCCTTATTCATTATGCTTTAAAAGGCTAAACTGATCCTAAAACAACACTCCTACTCTGAGACGCAGGCCCAATACATTGGACATACGTTTGAGAATGCTTTACACTTGCTGGTTTAAAGGGACGGTCCCAAGTGGCCTAGTTACAGCGCTGACTTAGATGTAATCCATTGTAAGGGAAAACGGAACTGCTGGCCGCCCTCACCACCATTATTGGTTTTGTTGCCGAGGCGACGTCGCAGCGTTGTAAAGATATTGCTGTGCATATTGTGAGCAATGTCTGATTTAAAAATAAAATAAAAAGTGTTTGTTCTTTGCAGTAACTTTGTTGTTGTTACATCACAAACAGACGAAGCAGTTTCACCATTAAAGATTTCACCTTGTTTTACTGTTACTGTCCATCAAGGATCCTCAAACAACTTGACAGAAAAGGAGCACATTTACCAGAAGAGGTGACCATGCCAAGTGTTTTCCAGAAGGAGGTGTGCATGCCAAATGTTTTCCAGAAGAGGTGTGCATGCCAAATGTTTTCCAGAAGAGGTGTGCATGCCAAGTGTTTTCCAGAAGAGGTGTGCATGCCAAGTGCCAAGAGGTGTGCATGCCAAGTGTTTTCCAGAAGAGGTGTGCATGCCAAGTGTTTTCCAGAAGAGGTGTGCATGCCAAGTGTTTTCCAGAAGAGGTGTGCATGCCAAATGTTTTCCAGAAGAGGTGTGCATGCCAAATGTTTTTGTGCATGCCAAATGTTTTCCAGAAGAGGTGTGCATGCCAAGTGTTTTCCAGAAGAGGTGTGCATGCCAAATGTTTTCCAGAAGAGGTGTGCATGCCAAGTGTTTTCCAGAAGAGGTGTGCATGCCAAATGTTTTCCAGAAGAGGTGTGCATGCCAAATGTTTTCCAGAAGAGGTGTGCATGCCAAGTGTTTTCCAGAAGAGGTGTGCATGCCAAATGTTTTCCAGAAGAGGTGTGCATGCCAAGTGTTTTCCGATGTGTCCTACAGGAGAAGGTTGGGACAAAATGGGAAAACAGCAAGTTTCCACATTTCACAAGGCACTGTTGTCACAGGAATTGAATGCAATAAACACTTATTTAGACTGAAATGCAGTGGTTTGTGTGGAACGGGGCAAAGGGAGGACATTGATAAAAGTGTGGGAGAAAAGACCAGGGCCAAATGATAGCATGAATGATAAAATGGATGAAAACCGGAGGTTGAATGATAGCAAAATTTCATGGAAAGAAAGATGAACGTGAAAACGAAGGTGCGGAACAGAAAATGAGATGATGGAGAGAAGAGAAGGGTGAGGAGGAGAGTGAGGAGAAGAGAAGGGTGAGGAGGAGAGTGAGGAGAAGAGAAGGGTGAGGAGGAGAGTGAGGAGAAGAGAAGGGTGAGGAGGAGAGAAGAGTGAGGAGAAGAGTGAGGAGAAGAGAAGGGTGAGGAGGAGAGTGAGGAGAAGAGAAGGGTGAGGAGGAGAGTGAGGAGAAGAGAAGAGTGAGGAGAAGAGTGAGGAGAAGAGAAGGGTGAGGAGGAGAGTGAGGAGAAGAGAAGGGTGAGGAGAAGAGAAGGGTGGCTCTGCTCCTTTTCTATGGAGCCGCTGCTCCTCCACACATTGGTTGCTCTGTGCCCAAAGGGGAACTAAAGCCTGACCAGAGCATACATTTATTTTTACGATATTTAAACAAACAAAAAACTAAAATAAATCAATGCAGACCTCTAAACCTGACCAAGTATGTTTAGGAGCCCCTCTCACTGACAGCAGTGCGAGACCACCAATTTCTCCCCCCGTCAATATTTGAACAGCTAATTCAGAGTTTGTCCTCTCCGTTTGACTGAAAAAAGCAAGTGAAAGAGTAGAATGAATAGTGTGTACGTGCTGTATGAGTTTAGTATGTTATCTGTCTTGACTTGTAGTTGGTTGTGGCGTCAACGTGTGTGTGTGTACACACACACACAACAGTGCAGTACGGTGTTGCAGCAGCCTATATAGACCTACCGAAGTTTCCTGTCTCCTGTAGTGTTGTTCCTGTTTCCTGTCTCCTGTAGTGTTGTTCCTGTCTCCTGTAGTGTTGTTCCTGTCTCCTGTAGTGTTTGTTCCTGTCTCCTGTAGTGTTGTTCCTGTTTCCTGTCTCCTGTAGTGTTGTTCCTGTTTCCTGTCTCCTGTAGTGTTGTTCCTGTTTCCTGTCTCCTGTAGTGTTGTTCCTGTTTCCTGTCTCCTGTAGTGTTGTTCCTGTTTCCTGTCTCCTGTAGTGTTGTTCCTGTTTCCTGTCTCCTGTAGTGTTGTCCCTGTTTCCTGTCTCCTGTAGTGTTGTCCCTATTTCCTGTCTCCTGTAGTGTTGTTCCTGTTTCCTGTCTCCTGTAGTGTTGTTCCTGTCTCCTATAGTGTTGTCACTGTTTCCTGTCTCCTATAGTGTTGTCCCTGTTTCCTGTCTCCTGTAGTGTTGTCCCTGTTTCCTGTCTCCTGTAGTGTTGTTCCTGTCTCCTGTAGTGTTGTTCCTGTTTGCTGGTCTCTACCTTGTGCCAGAGCTGCTAGAAAAACTGCTTTCATTAGACCCTTATCAGGCCTTCAGCCTTCAGTCACTTCTCCAGACCTCTACCATGTGACTGACCAGGGAAAGATTTCAGTCACTCCTCCAGACCTCTACCATGTGACTGACTGGGGAAAGACTTCAGTCACTCCTCCAGACCTCTACCATGTGACTGACTGGGGAAAGACTTCAGTCACTCCTCCAGACCTCTACCATGTAACTGACTGGGGAAAGACTTCAGTCACTCCTCCAGACCTCTACCATGTGACTGACTGGGGAAAGACTTCAGTCACTCCTCCAGACCTCTACCATGTAACTGACTGGGGAAAGACTTCAGTCACTCCTCCAGACCTCTACCATGTAACTGACTGGGGAAAGACTTCAGTCACTCCTCCAGACCTCTACCATGTAACTGACTGGGGAAAGACTTCAGTCACTCCTCCAGACCTCTACCATGTAACTGACTGGGGAAAGCAGGCCACCAGGCAGGAGGCTGGCTGATTGACTGACTGACAGACACACTCACTGCAGGACATAGTCTTTCCATATCATTCATTTATTCTCTCTAAATCATTTAGTGTAGTTTTCTCTCTACACCTCTCACTCGTTCCCTCATACTGTTTCTCTCCCTCTCTGATAGCTTAGTGTTTGCTCAGGTCACAGTTTATTTCTGGTCATTTCCCTCTGCTTCCTGTACTCTTATTTTTCTTTCATTTAATCCCCTCAAAATATAGTGCGCAGGAAAATATTAATATAAATGTATATTTATGGAAAGATAGCCAACCGTTTTGACATTAGTTGGATTTGTCATAATTTTCTCCCTTTCCCATTCTCTCTCTCTCCCTCTCCTATTCTCTCTCTCTCTCTCCCTCTCTCCTATTCTCTCTCTCTCCCTCTCTCCCTCTCTCTCTATTCTCTCTCCCTCTCTCCTATTCTCTCTCTCCCTCTCTCCCTCTCTCCTATTCTCTCTCTCCCTCTCTCCCATTCTCCCTCTCTCCTATTCTCTCTCCCTCTCTCCTATTCTCTCTCCCTCTCTCCCCTCTCCTCCCTCTCTCCTATTTCTCTCTCTCTCTCTCCTATTCTCTCTCTCTCTCTCTCATATTCTCTCTCTCTCCCATTCTCTCTCTCCCATTCTCTCCCATCCTCTCTCTCTCTCTCCCTCTCTCCCATTCTCTCTCTCTCCCTCTCTCCCATTCTCTCTCTCTCCCTCTCTCCCATTCTCTCTCTCTCCCTCTCTCCCATTCTCTCTCTCTCTCTCCCTCTCTCCCATTCTCTCTCTCTCCCTCTCTCCCATTCTCTCTCTCTCCCTCTCTCCCATTCTCTCTCTCTCCCTCTCTCCCATTCTCTCTCTCTCCCTCTCTCCCATTCTCTCTCTCTCCCTCTCTCCCATTCTTCTCTCTCTCTCTCTCTCTCTCTCCCCTCTCCCATTCTCTCTCTCTCCCATTCTCTCTCTCCTCTCTCTCCCATTCTCTCTCTCTCCCTCTCTCCCATCTCTCTCCCTCTCTCCCATCTCTCTCTCTCCCATTCTCTCTCCCTCTCTCCCATTCTCTCTCTCTCCCTCTCTCCCATTCTCTCTCTCTCCCTCTCTCCCATTCTCTCTCTCTCCCATTCTCTCTCTCTCCCATTCTCTCTCTCTCCCTCTCTCCTATTCTCTCTCCTCTCTCCTCTCCCATTCTCTCTCTCTCCCTCTCTCCCATTCTCTCTCTCTCCCTCTCTCCTATTCTCTCTCTCTCCCTCTCTCCTATTCTCTCACTCTCCCTCTCTCCCATTCTCTCTCTCTCCCTCTCTCCTATTCTCTCACTCTCCCTCAGACTGTGCCACAGGTATGTGCGAGGCAGGGCGGTCTGGGGTTTGACTCTGAGCTGCAGGAGCTCTACTCAGCCGTCACGTCCTACGGCAACACCAACGCTCGCAAACGTAAGATCTCTGAGAGACACGCCCCCGAAGAGGACCGTGACCCTAACCACGCCGCCAGCGGCACACAGCCCCCAGGTCTGGACCTCTTCTCATTGGTCGTATGATCTTTCTAATCCCATCCCATCTTGCCGTCACCTCTGTGGCCCAAGGCCTCAGATTTAGACCTGTAGGATCGCATGTCCTACCAACACACTCTCTCACACACAGACACATTCTATAAGAGATCACCAGGGGGAGGGATGAAGTACTTATATTCTGTCCCAGACATTTCTGTAATCTAGCTAAACAACATCAATCACCCAAACACTTCACTTCTCCTGCTGGTGCTGCTTTTAACAGGACAACTGGCGTGGGAAAGTTGGAGTCTCAAGCGGTTTGATACTTTTGTTGCAACGTTAATAAATGTGTTGCAACGTTGCAGCTCATACCAAGGCTGCCTTGGCCAGGACAGCTCAGCTCGGCTCAATAGTGTGAAAAATGGGTTTTAGTGTCTGATTATGGCCACTATAGGTGTGAATTGGTGGTTGGTTTGTTCCCTACAGGAGAGGAGGTGAACCATGGGCTGGACCAGGGGGATAGAGCCAGAACCACAGACTCAGAGACACCTAATGATGAAAAGGTCTGGTCAACTCCGCAATGATTCTGATTTACCAATAATAATGAATGAATCAATCCGATTTATTGATAAGCCCTTTTACAGCAGCAGATGTCACTAAGGTTGCGTTTACACAGGCAGCCCAATTGTGATTTTTTTTTTTTCTTCACTAATTGGTATATTGAGCAATCTGATCAGCTGTATTGCCAATAATTGGGCAAAAGATCAGAATTGGGCTGTCTGTGTAAACGCCGCCTAAGGGCTGTACGGTAACCCAGCCTAGACCCCTCTCCCTCAGACTGAAAGCTATAATGTAACCATAATATCCTTACCTTGTTTCTAACACGTCTGTTGCTGTCCTCACAGACTACAGTTCCCATGACTACTGCCGCAGATCGGCCCTCCTCCCGACCCAAGAAGAAGAAAGCTAAGGGGCTTTTTGGATGACCTCGGAACCTGTAGGGCACCAAACACTATGGAGAGAGTCTGTGACTACGTCCCAAATAACACGGTCAAAAGTAGTGCACTACTATGTAGGGGATGGGGTGTCGTTTGGGATGCCATCTATGAGCACTACCACCTTACTTCATGTGACATGTTTTTCAAGTACTCATCTACGGAGATGTCCTTTTTTTTAAACATTTTTTAAAAATTAAATCATTAGATATGCATGTTTTTCCTTGGCTGTTTCATTGTTTGATGGATGTGTATTTTTTTAAATTGTCTAAATAAATAAAGTGTGTCAATTTAGGGCGTCTTATCAATATAAGCGTTAGATGTGGATCAATGACTGTGTTCTCTTTACATCTGCATTTTTGGAACATCATGAATTACTCGTTTCAACTTCTGGGCAGAATGGAGTTGTACATTACTGCCATTACAGGACCACGCTCTAGTACCAGCCTGGGTCTAGTCCAACCACAGGGCTAGTTGATGCTCCAGGCGCCTTATCCTTATTGGATGGTTAGCAGTGTGTTGGCAATTCATTCTTATTTCTTTCGAGAGAGAATGAGATATTGACTCAAGGTGTTGTAGAATGCTTGGAATGCTATTGAAGTCCTGTTCAATCATTGGTCGAGGACTTGGCTTGTTTTGAAAAGTCAACGCCGTTAGAACACTGTCATAGCTCAGTCAGAATGCATATTTATCCCAATTTTAATAAGGTGTCAGTCGCTCTACAGAGGAGACACTAAATGTTTGAAATGCCTGACGTAAGAGCGCACATTGTCTCAAATGGATGTTACACTATATATACAAAAGTATGTGGACACCCCTTCAAATTAGTGGATTTGGCTATTTCAGCCACAACCGTTTCTGATGTAGGTATGAAATCGAGCACACAGCCATGTAGTCTCCATAGACAAACATTGGCAGTAGAATGGCCTTCCTGAAGAGCTCAGTGACTTTCAACGTGGCACCGTCATAGGATGCCACCTTTCCAACAAGTCAGTTTGTCAAATGTCTGCCCTGCTAGAGCTGCCCCGGTCAACTGTAAGTGCTGTTATTGTGAAGTGGAAACGTCTAGGAGTAACAGCTCAGCCAGGAAGTGGTAGGCCACACAAGCTCACAGAACTGGACCGCTGAAGCGCGTAGGGTGTAAAAATTGTCTGTCCTCATCTGCAACGTTCACCACCGAGTTCTAAACTGCCTCTGGAAGCAACGTCAGAACTGTTCGTTGGGAGCTTCATGAAATGGGTTTCCACGGCCGAGCAGCCGCACACAAGCCTAAGATCACCATGCGTAATGCCAAGTGTCTGCTGGAGGGGTGTAAAGCTCGCCGCCACTGGACTGGGGCACAGTGCTACCTGACCGAATGCATAGCGCTAACTGTAATGTTTGGTGGAGGAGGAATAATAGTCTGGAGCCATTTTTCATGGTTCAGGCTAGGCCCCTTTAGTTCCAGTGAAGGGAATTCTTAACCCTACAGCATACAATGACATTCTAGACCATTATGCGCTTCCAACTTTGTGGCAACAGTTTGGGGAAGGTCCTTTCCTGTTTCAGTATGACAATGCCCATGTGCACAAAGAGGTTCATACAGAAATGGTTTGTCGAGGTTGGTGTGGATGAACTTGACTGGCCTGCACAGAGCCCTGACCTCAACCCCCAACACCTTTGGGATGAATTGGAACGCTGACTGTGAACCGGGCCTAATCGCCTAACATCAGTGCCCGGCCTCACTAATGCTCTTGTGGCTGAATGGAAGCAAATCCCCGCAGCAATGTTCCAGCATATAGTAGAAAGCCCCCCCAGAAGAGTGGAGGCTGTTATAGCAGCAAAGGGGTGACCACAGTGAGGGTACGGGAGTCGTTGACGGGTTTTGGAATTCCTGACTGTCTCCCGGACCCAAGAAATCGGACATGCATGTGGCAATTACCGCGCTTCTTACTGAGGGCGATTCAATTATGTTCGCATTAACAATATTCTGGAGGGGGGGAGCGCGCGCGTGTGTCTTTCACCAGGTTATGAGTCCAAGACAATCACACGGGTCCAAAGGACAGTATCGGTGTGTGCGCGAGTCTAGACGGCTGTAGGGTGTTGTTTGTCTCGCACAGTGGCGTTGAGCAGAAAGAGCCGAGCGTGTGGGCAATAAAGTGAAATGGCTCGGCCGGGCTGACCAGATGGGAGGAGAGGTAGGCTGGGACGGGACAGAGGGCAGGACTGGCAGGGCGCGGTCTCCTCCACGGCATCTGATCTTTCGGAACTCTTCCATTTCCAGTTGAGCTGAGAGTCTTGCACCACAGGCCACGCATTGAGAGCCAAGCCGAGTGGCAGGAAAACCGCTGCGGGGACACCCTTTGACCGCTACCCAAAAAGCCCAGTCAGTCTGCGCACCGGGGCCTGTCTGACTGAGGGAAGTTTCTCACAGCTAAGGGAACGGCTTTGAACCTGTCTGCCAAGATAAACGATTTTTCCCTATTTATGCGCGTGTCTCCGCTTGAACTGTGAGACGAGACGTTCACCGTGAGAGGAGCAGCTGAACGCGCCGGTACTTTATTATAGGGGATCTTACCTGGGGGTTTTAAAAGACGCCGGCGCTGTACTCCATCTCCAGTAGCGCAGCGTCTTTTTGCGCGCCGGGATATGGCGAGTTTTGGGGACTTGGTGATTAATTTGTAACTGTCCTCCTCCCCCTCTTTTACCCTGTGAAAGGAGATAAGCAGCGACCAGGGGGAGGAGGTGTTTTAAATTGATCAGTGACATTTTTCTGTCACCTCCTTTTGGGGTGTCCGTTGGCGTGGGTGAGTGGAATGCTACTCCCCAGGCTCGTGGTGTGCCTCGCCGGGTGCGCAGTGATTCTCTCGCAGGTCAGCGAGGGCTGCGGGCCAGGAAGGGGATATGGCAAGAGGAGGTCACCGAGGAAGCTTGCGCCACTTGCCTACAAGCAGTTCAGCCCTAATGTAGCGGAGAAGACACTAGGTGCGAGTGGTCGATATGAGGGGAAAATAACACGGAACTCGGAGCGCTTCAAAGAGCTGACCCCAAACTATAACCCTGACATCATATTTAAAGATGAAGAGAACACCGGTGCAGACCGGATGATGACACAGGTAAGACTAACCTATACGCTGGATAGACTAGATTCGTAAAGCCCTACTGTGATATCATGCTTCATTGGCCATGTCAAACACATATCTGCACTTGGGACACTTGTATGTGGGATTGGGTAGCTCCCTAAAGCCTACCTCTTGTACTTTGTACAGCCTTTAAACCCGTGGACCTGTCTTATCGATGCCGTGTTATTGACTTTGGTTTCCTGGCCAGGAGCAGTGCACGGCACTGATTACAGAGTGCGTATTTGCACAACGTGCTTGAGTCACGCAATCCAAAGAGCGTATTGTTGGCAACATGATAGATATGGAGGGTGACTCAGAATGGTATTGGGATATGGAGAGGTTTGCCAGTCTGGCCCTCATCAGGTCACCCGCAGGACATCAGTCAAAGTTGGACTGGCGGCTCCAATAACTGGTCTGATGGTTGGTTCCAACATTTTTCGTGCAGAGCTGAAATAGCATCACATGAGATATTTGGAGTTAAATTGGGGCTGCCGCATGCGTAAAGCTGGGCAGCTGCAACAAACCTTATAACGCAACCCCTTCTATAAAAGTACGGAATAGTGGAAGCATGTAATTAAAACACTATGTCCTCTGTTTTTACATTTTTGGGGAAAAACACCCAATCGTCCTACTTGGTCAGAGCCTGACTCGGTGCATATGCAAATGTTTACAGTTCGTTTAAGCCTGACTGGCCAGAGTTAACGGTCGCCTTTTGGACTGTCAGACTTTTTACGACACGCTCATTGATGTGGTTCCGAGAGTGGAATTTATTTGACTTCAATTCCCTAGGAATAAAGTATTTATATCTGCCTCTTGTGACCACGGGCTTCCTCTGAAAGGCGAGCATTTATGTCCCCCACGTGGAAACAGAGTGCCAGATCTCACTCGGGTTTTTAGCTGTCACCTCGCTCCAAGCGCACACAAACACACAGGGCTGCGCGTTTAACTTGACCTGCGCACAATTTATGTGCTCCGAGCGCGACCGCCGCCGCCTGCCACAGGAGACAACCTCCTGTTTGTTTTTCACCATTTTGTGTTATTTTTCTGTTTGTTTTTGAAGCACATGTGCAAAAATAGTCCACTTCACATGCATTCAAGACTTAATTATAGACATTTTTCGCCTCTTATTTTTAAATCAGCAGTGGTGACTTGCCTGCCCGCGAGTGGCACTGGAGCGCGCATACAGACGTGACTGTTCAGCGGCTGAAGCCATAGGTGTGCACACTGCACAGGCACGTGTTGTCAACTCGACATCGAATGTTTGTGTAGCTCGTGGTCAGTGCGAAACCGCGCCTACAGAAACCCCGTCGATCTGTACCTTGAAAGTAAAACCAACAAAATTAATCGACTGATTTATGGACTCGAGTTCGTGTCTGCGACCGCAGAGGAAAAAAATTGATGTTAAAATCCACACCACTCTGTGAAAAGGCATCTATTGGGACTCTGCAATGAGCTATTCTTATCCCGGTGAACCTGAGAGGACCGACATGGAAAAATAAGTTAGAACACCATACATAGATTTTGAAATACAACATTGGCCAAACTAATAGCCTAAACCTATCCAAATGCAACACGTAAAAGACGCATAGTGTCAAAAAATTATTGTAACCTATAGGGGCCACTACCAATCTAGCCCGAGTTTAGCTGTGCAGTTGGCGGAGAGTGGCAGTGCCTCTGCCCATGTCTCCACTTAATAGAAATCATGCGGTAGAATACATACTGAGTGTACAAAACATTATGAACACCTGCTGTTTCCTTGACAGACTGACCAGGTGAATCTAGGCCAAAGCTATGATCACTAATTGATGTCACTTGTTAAATCCACTTCAATCAGTGTCGATGAGGGGAGGAGACAATTGAGTCATGGATTGTGTATGTGTGAAATTCAGAGAGTGAATGGGCAAGACAAAAGATTTACATACCTTTGAATATTGTATGGTAGTAGGTGCCAGGCGCACTGGTTTGAGTGTCAAAAACTGCAAAGCTCAACAGCTTCCAGTGTGTATCAAGAGTGGTCCACCACCCAAAGGACATCCAGCCAACTTGATACAACTGAAGGAAGCATTGGAGTCAACATGGGCCAGCATCCCTGTTTCAGTCTGTTCGACACCTTGTAGAGTCCATGCCCGATAAATTGAGGCTGTTCTGAGGGCAAAAAGGGGGAAACTCAATATTAGGAAGGTGTTTCTAATGTTTCATACACTCAGTGTGGTATGTATGTATGTGTAGACCCCAGGGCACAACTGAGCAAGAGGACAAGTACATTACAGTGTCTAGTTTGAGAAACAGACACCTCACAAGTCCTCAACTGGCAGCTTCATTAAATAGTACCTGCAAAACACCAGTCTCAACGTCAACTGTGAAGAGGTGACTCCAGGATGCTGGCATTCTAGGCAGAGTTGCAAAGAAAAAGCCATATCTCAGACAGGCCAATAAAAAGAAAAGATTAAGATGGGCAAAAGAACACAGACACTGGACAGAGGAACTCTGCCTAGAAGGCCAGCATCCCGGAGTCGCCTCTTCACTGTTGATGTTGAGACTGGTGTTTTGTGGATACTATTTAATGAAGCTGCCAGTTGAGGACATGTGAGGCATCTGTTTCTCAAACTAGACACTCTAATGTACTTGTCCTTTTGCTCAGTTGTGCACCGGGGCCTCCCACTCTTTATATTCTGGTTAGAGCCCGTTTGCAATGTTCTGTGAAGGGAGTAGTACACAGCATTGTACGAGATATTCAGTTTCTTGACAATTTCCCGCATGGAATAGACTTCATTTCTCAGAACAAGAATAAACTGATGAGTTTCAGAAGAAAGTTCCTTGTTTCTGACCACTTTGAGCCTGTTATCGAACCTACAAATTCTGATGCTCCAGATACTCAACAAGTTTAAAGAAGGCCAGTTCTTTTGCTTCTTTAATCAGGACAACAATTTTCAGCTGTGCTAGCATAATTGCAAAAGGGTTTTCTAATGATCAATTAGCCTTATAAAATTATAAACTTGGATTAGCTTAAACAAAGTGCCATTGGAACACAGGAGTGATGGTTGCTGATAATGGGCCTCTGTACGCCTATGTAGATATTCCATTAAAAATCAGCCGTTTCCAGCTACAATACTCATTTACAACATTAATAATGTCTACACTTTATTTCTGATCAATTTGATGGACAAAAAATGTGCTTTTCTTTCAAAAACAAGGACATTTCTGTGACCACAAACTTTTGAATGGTAGTGTATACACTACATTCGGAAAGTATTCAGACCCCGTGACTTTTTCCACATTTTGTTACATTACAGCCTTATTCTAAAATTGATTAAATTGTTTTTTTCCTCATTAATCTACACACAATAACCCATAATGTCAAAGCAAAAATAGGTTTTTAGAAATGTTTGCAAATTCATAAAAATAATCTGAAATATCACATTTTCACAAGTATTCATACCCTTTACTCAGTACTTTGTTGAAGCACCTTTGGCAGCGATTACAGCCTTGAGTCTTCTTGGGTATGATGCTAACTTGGCACACCTGTATTTGGGGAGTTTCTCCCATTGTTCTCTGCAGATCCTCTCAAGCTCTGTTCGGTTAGATCGGGAGCGTCGCTGCACAGCCAATTTCAGGGCTCTCCAGAGATGTTAAAACGGGTTCAAGTCCGGGCTCTGGCTGGGCCACTCAAGGACATTCAGAGACTTGTCCAGAAGTCACCCTTGCGTTGTCTTGGCTGTGTGGTTAGGGTTGTTGTCCTGTTGGAAGGGGAACCTTCACCCCAGTCTGAGGTCCTGAGCACTCTGGAGCAGGTTTTCATCAAGGATCTCTCTGTACTTTGCTCTGTTCATCTTTCCCTCAATCCTGACTAGTCTCCCAGTCCCTGGTGCGGAAAAACATCCCCACAGCATGATTCTGCCATGAGCATGCTTCACCGTAGGGATGGTGCCAGGTTTCCTCCAGACAATGCGCTTGGGTTCAATCTTGGCGTCATCAGACCAGAGAATCTTGTTTCTCATGGTCTGAGAATCTTTAGGTGTCTTTTGGCAACTCTAAGCGGGCTGTCATGTTCCTTTTACTGAGGAGTGGCTTCCATCTGGCCACTCTACCTTAAAGGCCTGATTGGTGGAGTGCTGCAGAGATGGGAGAACCTTCCATAAGGACAACCATCTCCACAGAGGAACTCTGGAGCTCTGTCAGAGTGACCATCGGGTTCTTGGTCACCTCCCTGACCAAGGCCCTTCTCCCCTGATTTCTCAGTTTGGCTGGGCGGCCAGCTCTAGGAAGAGTCTTGGTGGTTACAAACTTCTTCCATTTAAGAATGATGGAGAGCCACTGTGTTCTTGGGGACACTTCACCAGATCTGTACCTCAACACAATCCTGTCTCGGAGCTCTACAGACAATTCCTTCAACCTCATGGTTTGGTTTTTGCTATGACATGCACTGTCAACCGTGGGACCTTATATAAACAGGTGTGTGCCTTTCCAAATCATGTCCAATCAATTTAATTTACCACAGGTGGACTCCAAGTTGTCGGAACATCTCAAGGATGATCAATGGAAAACGGATACACCTGAGCTCAACTCACAGCAAAGAGAGTGAATACTTATGTCAATAAGGTATTTCGGTTTTATAGGGTATTGTGTGTAGATCAATGAGGGGAAAAATGTAAAATCCATTTTAGAATAAGGCTGTAACGTAACAAAATGTGGATAAAAAGTCAAGGGGTCTGAATACCTTCCAAATTCACTGTGTACATATAGGTGTACCTAATGTTTTGTACACTCGGTTTATATGTGTATATATATATATATAATACACCTACCAGACACGTACACTGTATGTGTTCTGAACAGAAATGTACACAGGGTGAAACAGTAAGGGCCTGTGTATATTACCGGCTTAGGGAATCCTGTGACCTAACCCACCCTTTCAGTCTGCAGAAGCTATATGTCACACTGTCTACATGTCCCTAAAATTGTAATCTGGACCTCCAAGCCAGTTCTGTTGCTTTTTCCCCATTCTTCCCCTCTAATCAGGGAATGATTTAGACCTGGGACACCAGGTGAGTGCAATTCATTATCAGGTAGAAGAGAGAACCAGCAGTAGTCCGGACCTCATATAGGATGAGATTTGAATACCCTGCTCTGTTCACAGTTACCTCCAGAAAGTAGTGTCATGTTTCCTATTGTGAATGAGATGGTGACAAAAATAATGACAAATTTAGCTTTAGGTGATCTGAGGGCAAGTGTGTGTGTGCTTAGTGCGTGTGTGTGTGTGGTGTGCTTGGCGTGTGTGTGTGCTTGGTGTGTGTGTGTGTGACTAGGGAACGTCCAACACCCTCAGGGTCCTCAATAGGACCTCTCACCCTCTATTTGCTCACCCTCACCAGACCCAAGTTTGGGGAGAGCTGCATTGGCTGGCTGTTCATACCCACGTCTCCCTCTATCCTCCTGTCCAATACCCTCTAACTTCACACCACCCCTCTACCTCAATACCCCCCTAACCTCACCCCAACCTACCACTCCACCCTATCCCACCTACCACTCCACCGTATCCCACCTACCACTCCACCCTATCCCACCTACCACTCCACCCTATCCCACCTACCTCTCCACCCTATCCCACCTACCTCTCCACCCTATCCCACCTACCTCTCCACCCTATCCCACCTACCTCTCCACCCTATCCCACCTACCACTCTACCCTATCCCACCTACCACTCCACCCTATCCCACCTACCTCTCCACCCTATCCCACCTACCTCTCCACCCTATCCCACCTACCACTCTACCCTATCCCACCTACCTCTCCACCCTATCCCACCTACCTCTCCACCCTATCCCACCTCCACCTCTCCACCCTATCCCACCTACCACTCTACCCTATCCCACCTACCACTCCACCCTATCCCTCCTACCACTCTACCCTATCCCACCTACCACTCCACCCTATCCCACCTACCACTCCACCCTATCCCACCTACCACTCTACCCTATCCCACCTACCTCTCCACCCTATCCCACCTACCTCTCCACCCTATCCCACCTACCTCTCCACCCTATCCCACCTACCTCTCCACCCTATCCCACCTACCACTCTACCCTATCCCACCTACCACTCCACCCTATCCCACCTACCTCTCCACCATTTCTCCGGTCCCTAACTTAGACTCTCAGCCTCCTCTCTCTCGCCACAGAGAGCAAACACCCAGACTGATGAGACTGTAGGGGGGCATTGTCTGCTGGCCAGATGCAGGGGGGAGGTGTTGAGGAGTTGGGCCTTCTGTGGTGGGGTGGCTGGTTTGTTGAACAGCCCCAGGCTTCTACATTGGTTGGATGGGGTGGATGCCTGATGGATAGCTCTTGCACCAGGGTTCTTTCTCAATTGGCTGTCCTCGAATGCTTGTGTCTGGACTTTTTGATCTTCTCCTCCAATGCCTTCTGAGCAGGATGTGAGAAAAGCAGACACGAGGAATCAAGGAAAGACCATTGAGAAAGAGCTATGGACTACATTGTGTAATGATGTGTTATCATTCTTTCAGCCATTTTAAGTCCATGAACTGTTATAAATGCACTTTATTACACACTGACACGTGTAGATTCACCCCACAACTCTAACACTCCTGTCTCTCTTGCCTCCCCTCCCTTCCTCCCTCTCATGACCCTTAAAACCCTTTAACCTCCCCGGGCAGCGCTGCAAGGACAAGCTGAACTCTCTGGCCATCTCGGTGATGAACCTGTGGCCGGGGGTGCGCCTCCGGGTCACAGAGGGCTGGGATGAGGACGGCCACCATTCTGAGGAGTCGCTCCACTACGAGGGACGGGCGGTCGACATCACGACCTCTGACCGCGACCGCAACAAGTACGCCATGTTGGCTCGACTGGCAGTTGAGGCCGGCTTCGACTGGGTCTACTACGAGTCCAAGGCCCACGTGCACTGCAGTGTGAAGTCGGGTGAGAGACGGAGAGAGAGGGGCAGGAAGGAGGGGAGGGAAAGAGGGCTGAAGGGGAGAGCGAGAGGGAGATTGAACAAGCATCAGAGAGAGACCGGAGGAAGGAGGATGTAGCAGTAACACACTGTGCATGGACGTCTGTTTCACCTAACTGCCACTAATGAAAAATAAACAACCTCTCACTCTTTCTCGGTACGTGATAATAGTGAAATTATGGATAGTGAATGATTTGATACACAGTGAATGAATTGACTGCCTTCACCTTAACTGGACACACATTGGACACTTAGCAGAGGAGGGACAGCATCACCTCTACATTCCTTACTAAACATAACACTGAACCACTTGAAGACGCCCTTCAACAGTGGCCACCTCGTCACTATGGATCAAATCAAAACGGACGCCTGCTTTTTTTGGGGGGGGGGTCACAGCTAGAGGGACATACAGCCGCTTTGGGTGACTGACTTCTCAGCTTCTTCCCTAACCCCTTCTAACCCTCTTCACTGCAACTGTCTCTTGACCCATCTATGACCTGGCCATTGTTGCTTAAAGCTTACATTAGGATCAGTTGAGTGACTCACCATTAAGGGAGAGGTAGCTACTGCAACTTTATGTGGTCACTCACTCACAACCCCCCTTTTGCTAGAAATGATTCCCTTATGTTACTGGCATGCTATGCTGCGGCAATATGTTGGTGTGCAGCGTTGCTTCAGTTTACTTTGTGTCTCTCTTCTGCTTCTTCTTTCTCCCATTGATGTAGCCTCATTGATAAAGCCACAGACGTTAGTAGTGTAGCTAAGCGATGATCCTTGTTCAGGACTGATTCGGTTGTCAGGGGAACAGTATAGAACACAGAATAGAGCAAAACAGAGCAGAGACAGATCAAACTGTCTTCTCTTGTACTACGTGGTGCCTGAAATGATCTTTTCCCTCTGTCCTCTCTTTATTTAATTTCTCTCTGTCCTCTCTTTATTTATTTTCCCTCTATCCTCCCTCTATTTATTTTCCCTCTATCCTCTCTTTATTTATTTTCCCTCTATCCTCTCTTTATTTATTTTTCCTCTGTTCCTTCTGTCTTTCCTACCCAGATCGGGTTGCGAGTCACCAGTCCTTGACTTGATCGGAAGACGGCACCGGGCGCCATTTTTTATTTTTTTTTCCAACTGAAACCTCAAACTGTGAAAAAGAAAAACCACTCAAGAAAGACATCTCTTCATAGACCAAGAAGTCTCATCTGCTGCTACAAGTGACATCATAATACCAAGGCTTCCTTGAAACTCCATTCTAACACTTACTGAGGGGCGGGGCGGTAGGTAGCCTAGTGGTTAGAACATTGGACTAGTAACCGAAAGGTTGCAAGATTGAATCCCTGAGCTGACAAGGTAAAAATCTGTGGTTCTGCCCCTGAACAAGGCTGTTTCTAGGCCGTCATTGAAAATAAGAATTTGTTCTTAACTGACTTGCCTAGTTAAATAAAAGGTCAAATAAAACTGAGTGGGGGACCCAAAAACTGACACCAATACAAAGAGCCCACAAGGGAGCGCTACCCAACCAGACCCCTACTACATTCAGGACTGGAAAGGTGAATGAAGAAGAAGAAGAATGATTTACCAAGAAGGTGCCCATAGATGCTGATCTTGGGTCAGTTTTGTATTTTCCCCACTAATGGAGCTTATGATTGGGGGAACGGAAGCTGATCCTAGACCTGTGCCTAGAGGAAACTTCACCCCTGAACAACCAAGTACATAGCATGTTACACCATACATTGGAGATGATGTGGAGTTTGAGGTTATGTTGGTGCAGTGGGCGGAGTCTCGGTCCACAGATGATTAACCTCCACTTCCTGATTCTCCAATCATTTGGCTGGACCTGGCCTTGGTCCTACCTTGCACTGATATGTGTGTAGATAGACATGAGACAGTCCCAACGTACCACATCAAGTTCAGCACCTTAAAACACAAATTAACACAGACTTACACACACACAAACTGAGGGATGGAAACACACACACACATTCAAATAGCAGCTTTAATCTTTCAGCCAGCTTTTGTTATTTTCTGTGGAGTAGACGGAAATAAAGAAGCTAATATTTATTTAAAGGGTGGAATATATTTGCTATGCGTAGACTTACTGTGTACCTACCCACCTCACAGAATGCATTGTTTCACAACCTCTCTCCCTCTCCCTCTCTCTCTCTCTCTCTCAGAGCACTCCGTTGCCGCTAAATCAGGGGGGTGTTTTCCGGGAGGGGCGTGGGTGACCCTAGAGGACGGGGGTCAAAGGTTGATCCAGGACCTGCAGCCGGGTGAGCGAGTCCTCGCCTCTTCAGGGAGCGACGGCAGCGGAGAGCTCGTTTACAGCGAGGTCCTCACCTTCCTGGACCGCGACCCCGCAACCCGGAAGGAATTCTACACCATTGGGACAGAAGGCGGGGTTAGCCTGTCACTCACCGCTGCCCACCTGCTGTTCGTGTCCAAGGGAAACTGCTCTGAAGGGGCGGAGCCAACTCCTGGTAGTATGAGGACGGTATACGCCAGCGACGCGCGGCCGGGACAGTGTGTGCTAACCACAGTGTCTGGGGAGGGGGTTGGAAAGGGGGAGGAGGGGAGAAAAGGCGTGGGGCATCTCTCGCGCATCTCCCGGGTGAGTGTGCAGGAGGATAAGGGTGTGTTTGCGCCCCTCACCCGCCATGGGACGCTGTCGGTGAACGGCATGGTGGCATCGTGCTACGCGGTGGTGGACGGGCATGACCTCGCCCACTGGGCCTTCGCCCCGCTCCGCCTGCTGCACCGTTGGATTGGCTCCGCTGGCGGACATTTTGGAGACACCGGGGTTCACTGGTACTCCCAGTTACTGTACTGGATAGGTAGTCTGCTGCTGGACTCTGGACACTTCCATCCCTGGGGACTGGCTGACCCAGGGAGGTGAGACTCTAGATGGGGAAGAGGAAGTAATGTAACTGGCTTGGTTGGGAGATATACAGACCAGATGACCCACTGGACTGATGCCCCATTGGTCCTGACTATAAAAGGGCGGGGTTTCCCTTGTTCTCGAGTCTAGCACACTGATGCAGAGGGCGGACTCTCAGGAAAAGGGTGGGGCTTGATGACTGACCACGCCTATTTCATTGGAGAGAGGAGATTGAGCCATGAATGAATCTGGACAGATAGACAATGTGTTCTCTCACACCATAGTATACAAATCATTGGTACCCCTGAGGAAAAACTACAAATGGGTGTGTCCTCTTCACACAGATGGGACAGGTGGACCTGGTCGTGTCTGTGGTGAGACCATAGTTTCTAAAGGGGAGAGAGTTTGTTTTATTTAACATTGAGAGGTGTCTCATTGAAATCAAGCTACCATTATGAAGAACATCTAAAGCATTTTCTTTTTTCATCTTTTTTGATTGCTTCATAGTAAGATGTCCGTAACACGACACAACTATGATGTCGCAACTTGGCAACTGAAGGAAAGTATAGGCTTCATGTATAGAACATATCTAGAGGTATGATATTTTAAGGCAACATTTACTGTATTTTATTAAAGCGATGTCTGAAATATTTATGATTTTAATATTATGTAAAATGAGATATTTAAAGATTTATTTTTTGAAATTAAATATTATGGAAATGCTCCTGGTTTTGTTTTCTATTATAAATCGCAACATTGTAACTATCTTTGCTGTAGATATGAACCCAAGCAACACCTTTAAAGGCTGAAGCCATAAAAGTTATATGAAGGCTTCATAAAGCATTTAAGACTGTTGTTTCTTAAGTCTTGCCACAGCTTTCTCTCACTGCCATCTACTGGTAGACAATGATACGGTACGAGGGTGATAGACAATTCCACGTGATAATACGCTTCTATGATCTCAATTTAACTACACTGCATCGGTGAATCCCATTCAAACCAAGATGCAGAATACAAATATGATAACGATTACATTTTGTGGCCACGACGACATGTAACAAAATGTAGCCTACAGATGGCCTACTTTCTCTCAGATTATATAACTGTTTTAAATCATAGATGGTAGACTGTTAAAAATATTTCATATGATTCAATGAAACGATAAAGTAGAAGTCTATTCGCAGCAGCAACTCCCACACACCGGTTGCACCCACAACAGTTGGCGAGTCGGCTAATAAGTGTTAACTACTGTGCCTTTAAGAGGATGGACGAGCAGAGGGGAAATGTAATCGCTCCTTAACGGACCAAAGGCTCGTCAATTGACTGACGAGCAAGGACGATTTTCGGGTCTTTGCTGCTTCAATTCGCTTCTTGCAGCGTCAATTGCCAAAAAGTTACTTTTTCTTAGTTATTACACGTGGGACTATGTTGTTAAACTAGTTGATTAGATTACGTGTTGCACCTTTCAGAAACAGTCATCGGGATTACAATTACGCGCTACCCACACCGTTATCGAGGGCTTTTACGCAGCACGGAGTCCTGGGGAGTCCCTCGCATCCGCACATACCCTTCCTCCTGTTCGACAAGTTCTGTCCCTTTCTATCCTCACACCCGTTTACATCGCATAGCTGTTAATTGGGGATTCGGAGCAGTAAAGAACGGTACAATGGCTGAGGAGCAGGGGAAAACGGGGAAAGGGATCAACACTGGGAAACTGGCCACGAGCATGCAGAAAAGACTTAGCAGAGCGCAAGAAAAGGTAAGCAGGTAGACTGAGACGTGAACTGTTAACCACTTTCACACTACGTTTTTTTCTCTCAATTGAAACCGCACAGAGTGCATTCAACTGGGTACTGTGGCTGTCCAATTCTACACCCAGCTTTCCATCTAAATGTCAAGCCCGCTCCGCTATTTCTATTTGCGTTCTCGGCCTCATTTGTGAATCTAACCCGTTAGTTTTGACAGGCAGCAGGGGGTTGGGTTATTGCAGAAGAGCCGAATGCGCTGACAAATTAAATTGCAGCCACACACACGCATGCTTATTTTTCTAACCGGTTATCTTTGTTCTGTCCAAATAACTACTTTCTTACAATGCATGTGTTACATTATACACTTACAGTAGGATGTTACAATGTAGACTAGCCTAGCCAATCTCTCAGTAAAGTGGAGGGTATTCCTAAAATTACTGTTTTATTTGACCAGTTTATTTATTTTACTTTTTACTTTTGTGTCTAGTCCTGGAAATATCCTCACTGAGTGACGTTTGAAATTGTGAGCGCGACTATTAATTATATAAGTAATTACATGATGGTGTCAGAATAACATTTTAAGGAGACTTTCTGCTTTCTAAAGCCAAACTTCTCCCGAGTGAAGCAGGCAGGAAATGTTGTCTAGTCGGATGACTCTTTGCCTAAACCCTTGGGAATTAACGACCACAACAACACCAGACTCTGGCATACAGGAAGCTCAGTCAACTGCAAGGGGGAAATAAACCATGGAACAGACGGACCTGGGTCTTCTCTTCAGCTCTAGTTTACCACAGTGGGACACCTCGGTTTCCTTTGGAGTACAGGCTTGTCTACAAATCCACATGGTCACTTCCTGTCATGTCCTCATTATAGGAATGGTAATCCCACTCCTGTCTATTTGGCTTGGAATGACAATCTATGGATAGATGCTTGGCCCCTAGGATGGGGAGGGGAGTAGGGATGGAAAAAGACTGGCTGAGTGTGACTTGGCTTTCTTGTGTGTTTGTCAGTCTGATAATGTGTATACATACAGTGCATACGTGTGTTTGGGAGAGTGCTTGCCAACCCTCCTGGTTTGACCTTTGACCTGGAGTCTTCTAGCATTAACCTTCATCCCCAAGTCAGCAGTAGAGATATTTCACAGGAGATTGAATTAATCCATGAATGAAATCGATAACTTGAAACGTAAACAAAAAAGTAAAAGGAGTTTTACTATCGGGAATGTGTTCTCCAGGAATGAGCTCTGTCTGAGTTTACGCTTCTCAAGCAGGGAAGCAACATTTGAATCACTTCCTTGTTACCCTCACCTGAAAAACTTGAATGTTTCTGTCCCCACCCTCATTAACCATCTCATTCCTCAACATCATAGACACTATTCTTGTGTTACCATACTTTCAAGTCTCATCCATCGCTCGGCTATTAGAGTGAGAAAGCCAGAAATGTATTTTCCCCCTCTGTCTTACCCCTTCACCCTGCCACCAGCTGTCTTCTCTGACCAGTAACTCTGTCTTACCCCTTCACCCTGCCACCAGCTGTCTTCTCTGACCAGTAACTCTGTCCCACCCCTTCACCCTGCCACCAGCTGTCTTCTCTGACCAGTAACTCCCACCCCTTCACCCTGCCACCAGCTGTCTGTCCCACCCCTTCACCCTGCCACCAGCTGTCTTCTCTG
Source organism: Oncorhynchus tshawytscha (assembly GCF_018296145.1). Taxonomy (NCBI): domain Eukaryota; kingdom Metazoa; phylum Chordata; class Actinopteri; order Salmoniformes; family Salmonidae; genus Oncorhynchus; species Oncorhynchus tshawytscha. Next base: position 285,668 of record NW_024609794.1, read on the forward strand.
ACCAGTAACTCTGTCCCACCCCTTCACCCTGCCACCAGCTGTCTTCTCTGACCAGTAACTCTGTCTTACCCCTTCACCCTGCCACCAGCTGTCTTCTTCACCCTGCCACCAGCTGTCTTCTCTGACCAGTAACTCTGTCCCACCCCTTCACCCTGCCACCAGCTGTCTTCTCTGACCAGTAACTCTGTCCCACCCCTTCACCCTGCCACCAGCTGTCTTCTCTGACCAGTAACTCTGTCCCACCCCTTCACCCTGCCACCAGCTGTCTTCTCTGACCAGTAACTCTGTCCCACCCCTTCACCCTGCCACCAGCTGTCTTCTCTGACCAGTAACTCCGTCCCACCCCTTCACCCTGCCACCAGCTGTCTTCTCTGACCAGTAACTCTGTCTGTATGGCTGGTGGTCACATTTAGATTCCACTTTGTAGTTTTTGGCTAGCTATTGGCTAATCCCTCCCTAGTGACTGACCTAAAGTTTCACCAGTGGACGGAGCGGAGGAATCTAGAGGACGCTGTCACTGGGTGCCCATCGTGGTTGTCATAGTGATGTCATGCCAGCCTGCGCCCTCTGAGGGTAGACACAACGAGCAGCCCAATAATGGCCCATGCAGTAAAGCATGATAGGAGAATTCCTCCTGGGGAATCCGGAAGTGTCTGAATGGTCATGTGGTGGTGGTGCCCTTTTGAAACCTGACAGCCACCCCTGTCTCATTCAGAAGTCCGACACCCCCTGCACTTTGAATACACTGACCTCTGCACCTCTGCCACCCCAGTTATGACCCTATGCTACTCACATAGTGATAAAACCTCCCAGATCCCAGACCCCACCCTCATGTCCCTGAGGCTCAGCTTGCCCCCTCCCTCCACCACAGTTCTGCCTGCACACCTGTCCATGCCCTGAAACCCCCCAGTCCAGCAGAGAGGTTATCTATGAATAGCAATAGCTCACAAGGCCTCCATCTTGTGTGTGTGTGTGGTGGTTGGCACTGGCATCCCAGTCAGGCCTGAGGGGGTATTTTGGGGGGCTGAAATTGAACACTGGTCAGCAGCAGCAGGCATGTCTCAGGCCTCTGTCAACGCCTAGTAGAGCAGACGGAGAGGAACACACCTTTACACACACACACATGATACACTTCTGCAGCACACACACACAGTAAACCTGTATGGCTCCTGGTAAATCTCACTTAAGACCCAGAGAGGCCTAATGGAGTGTGTGTGTCTAGCACTGGAGCGGAGATTCCTTCTCCATGGATTCCTCTATACTGGGTAAGGAGAGATATCGTAGAGGGGGGGCAGAGAGTTGGGGGGAAGGAGAGGTGTGAGAGATGGGGAAGGGGAAGGGGGAGGGAAACAGAGAGTTGGGGAAGGGGAGAGAGGGAGAAACAGAGAGTTGGGGAAGGGGGAGAGAGGGAGAAACAGAGTTGGGGAAGGGAGGAGAGTTGGGGAAGGGAGAAACAGAGTTGGGGAAGGGGAAAGAGAGAGTTGGGGGAGAAACAGAGTTGGGGAAGGGGAGGGAGAAACAGAGAGTTGGGGAAGGGGAGAGAGGGAGAAACAGAGAGTTGGGGAAGGGGAGAGAGTTGGGGGAGAAACAGAGAGTTGGGGAAGGGGAGAAACAGAGAGTTGGGGAAGAGGGAGAAACAGAGTTGGGGAAGGGGAAACAGAGAGTTGGGGAAGGGAGAAACAGAGAGTTGGGGAAGGGGAGAGAGGGAGAAACAGAGAGTTGGGGAAGAGTTGGGAGAGAGTTGGGGAGAGAGGGAGAAACAGAGAGTTGGGGAAGGGGAGAAACAGAGAGTTGGGGGGAAGGGGGAGAGGGAGAAACAGAGAGTTGGGGAAGGGGAGAGGGGAGAAACAGAGAGTTGGGGAAGAGAGTTGGGGAAGGGGAGAAACAGAGAGTTGGGGACAGAGAGGGGAGAAACAGAGAGTTGGGGAAGGGGGAGAGTTGGGGGGAGAAACAGAGAGTTGGGGAAAGGGAGAAACAGAGAGTTGGGGAAGGGGAGAAACAGAGAGTTGGGGAAGGGGAGAAACAGAGAGTTGGGGAAGGGGAGAAACAGAGAGTTGGGGAGAAACAGAGAGTTGGGGAGAAACAGAGAGTTGGGGAAGGGGAGAAACAGAGAGTTGGGGAAGGGGACAGAGAGTTGGGGGGGGGAGTTGGGGAAACAGAGAGTTGGGGAAGGGGAGAAACAGAGAGTTGGGGAAGGGGAGAAACAGAGAGTTGGGGAAGGGGAGGGAGAGTTGGGGAAGGGGAGAAACAGAGAGTTGGGGGGGAAGGGGAGAAACAGAGTTGGGGAAGGGGAGGAGAGTTGGGGAGGGGAGAAACAGAGAGTTGGGGAAGGGGGGGAAGTTGGGGAAGGGGGGGGAGAGTTGGGGAGAAACAGAGAGTTGGGGAAGGGGAGAGAGTTGGGGAAGGGGAGAAACAGAGAGTTGGGGAAGGGGAGAAACAGAGAGTTGGGGGGAAGAGGGGGAGAGTTGGGGAGGGAGAAACAGAGAGTTGGGGGGAAGGGGAGAAACAGAGAGTTGGGGAAGGGGAGAAACAGAGAGTTGGGGAAGGGGAGAGAGGGAGAAACAGAGAGTTGGGGAGGGGAGAAACAGAGAGTTGGGGAAGGGGAGAGAGGGAGAAACAGAGAGTTGGGGAAGGGGAGAAACAGAGAGTTGGGGAAGGAGAGGTGTGAGAGAGGGGGAAGGGGAGAGAGGGGGTGGATAAGTAACGGTACACAGAAAAATACATCACACACAGTCCTATACAGTCCCTCTCTCTCACACACACACAGTAAACCCACTTGGCTCCTGGTAAATCTCGTTAAGACCCAGAGAGGCCTAATGGGGTGTGTGAGGGGGAGAGAGAGACTGTGTATTTTTCTGTGTGTTCTGTTACTTCTGGTAGTTGGTGGTGGAAAGTAGCATGACATCCTCTCTGCACGTCACGTGGGGTCGGGCTGTTACACTCTGACCTGGGGACTAAAATGTCAACCCTCGGTCAGTGAAGTCAACTGGTTGATTCAGGGCAGCTACAGTAAAACATTCTCTCCAGTTTGGCCTGTCAACAACTCCTGTGGTGAATACCACACTGACGGATCTAGAGGCTATAGAGTTCAACCTTACGGAATATGGAACGGCATCCAGACTCTGGATGAGTCTTGCAGTGCTTGGTTGGTGCTTGGTTGGTGTTTGGTTGAATCAGTCCACAGCAAGGAGAAATGAGTGTGTAACTTTCTTTTTGATCTTCTGTTACCTCAGGGGGGGGCTTGGTTGACATGTGGAGAGTAGAATGTGCTGGTCAGTACTTGAGGTGTTGTCGGGAGGGAGAATATCACTGGAAATAGTGACACCATTGCTTTAGGACCTTTTAGTTTCAACCTTGCCACAGCAGGTGCTGCAGACAGTCTAGAAGGCATAAGAATAGAACTGGGGACTTCCCCGTCCTCTTAACGTATGGAACTTCTGACCACAGAAGTAGTGACTCGCTCACCGTGTTGAATGAGACCCCGAACTCACGACAACTACGAGCTAAGAGTCTGTGACGAAATGTACTCCTGAAATGTATTCCTGAAATGTACTCCTGAAATGTACTCCCGGGACTCATGATCTGTACAGCTTACAGTAAGGCCCCATGCCTGTTGTTTAATCACTGCCAGAGTTCTTTGAAGTCCTTGGCAGTCTTCTACTGTCCAGCCCCTCCCCTTCCTGCTGTTTCCTCTTCCTCGCTGCACTCCCCCTGACAGACTGCTGCTCATCTTGTTTAACGGGATTGTTCACTTCTTGTTCAAACATTTTTATTTTTATTTTTTAAAGTACATTATTTTCAACATACCTAGACACCCTAACTATTTGTAGGTTCTTTAGTATGTTTTTAGCATTTGGAGAATGCAGAAATTCTAGTGGAAATTGTTTATCAGTTAGCGGTTCAGGCCAAAAAGTAAACTATCCCTTTAAGACTCAAGTCCTCCTTATGGTGGGGGTCATGGATATAGTTTCTTCCTGCTGCACCCACCCATTAGACATTCCACCAGAAGGTTGTAACTTCTGATCTGAGGCATGGTGTTAGACAGCATGGCAGTTGGCCAAGGGGGCAACTTTACAGTAGTTTTCATGGGCTAAATATGGGGGATGATGACGCTGTATAAAGGTATCACAGCATTCCTGAGGTCAAACAAACCATCTGGTAGTTATCTGGTTGTGTTGATGGCATTGGGTCAGGCTAACCTCAGTCACAGAAGATAAGACGTCTGTTTGCACCACTACAGTAAACCAGGCCCCAAGGCTGCTGTTTCACTACAGTAGACACTACAGTAAACCAGGCCCCAAGGCTGCTGCACCACTACAGTAAACCAGGCCCCAAGGCTGCTGTTCCACTACAGTAGACACTACAGTAAACCAGGCCCCAAGGCTGCTGTTCCACTACAGTAGACACTACAGTAAACCAGGCCCCAAGGCTGCTGTACCACTACAGTAAACCAGGCCCCAAGGCTGCTGTACCACTACAGTAAACCAGGCCCCAAGGCTGCTGTACCACTACAGTAAACCAGCCCACAAGGCTGCTCTTCCACTACAGTAGACACTACAGTAAACCAGCCCCCAAGGCTGCTGTACCACTACAGTAAACCAGCCCACAAGGCTGCTGTACCACTACAGTAAACCAGCCCACAAGGCTGCTGTACCACTACAGTAAACCAGCCCACAAGGCTGCTGTACCACTACAGTAAACCAGCCCACAAGGCTGCTGTACCACTACAGTAAACCAGCCCACAAGGCTGCTGTACCACTACAGTAAACCAGCCCACAAGGCTGCTGTACCACTACAGTAAACCAGCCCACAAGGCTGCTGTACCACTACAGTAAACCAGCCCACAAGGCTGCTGTACCACTACAGTAAACCAGCCCACAAGGCTGCTGTACCACTACAGTAAACCAGCCCACAAGGCTGCTGTACCACTACAGTAAACCAGCCCACAAGGCTGCTGTACCACTACAGTAAACCAGCCCACAAGGCTGTTTCTCACTGTAAGAAGCACTGCTGTCATTCATTCTGTGGTGCAGGAAGTGCCACTGTTGCCACTGTTTCTGTGGTGCAAGAAGTGCCACTGTGTCCTAGACTAGAGGAAAGCCCTGTGCCATCAGGAAGTGCCACTGTCTCTGGCCTGGGTCCTTTTCATTTTTTGACACCTATGGTGTTGCCCCTGCTCTTCTGGTTTTTCAGATTCGAGAGGATTGGACAGGCTAAATCAAAATGGCGGAGGCTACAACAGCCATTGGGAGAACCAGGCAACGGCATTGACACAGTGATTGATTATACCTACCCAGTCTTTTCAGATCTGTCAATACTGTCCCGGTCTTCTTCAGTGATGAAGCCAAAGTGTCAGGGCAGGGGTACTGTTCAATAGGGCAAAACATGCGACAAGTGTTTCCTATTGGACAAGTTCAGATAGTACCTTGATTTTCAAAAGTTGTTATATTTTTCCTGTTTTGTGCCTACTGGACACAACCAAGCTCTATGGCAAGAGGCTAGGGAGTGAAATGGAACCTGGTCCATAACTGTGATGTCCAGGAAGTGGTGATCATCCCTGTGGTGTAAGTGAAGGGAAATCCCCTGGTCCCGTGTGGGCCAGGATTAGGCAGCCAGGTGGCCGGGGTTAGTTATAGCCGTGTGGTGGGAGGAGTCAACTGACCAGATTAGCTGGTGACCTTGGCAACATCCTCTGACACAATGACGAGCCAAAGAGCTCGCTCTGACGCTCTCTCAGGTCCACAACAATTTCACTCCTCTCTCTCTCTCTTTCAAATCCAAAGGGGCTTTATTGCCATGGGAAACATGTTTACATTGCCAAAGCAAGTGAAGTAAACAAAAGTGAGAAGACGCAAAACATCAACAAACTATTAGAATTGAAAAGTAGATATTGAACTCAAAGGTTTAAAAAAAGAGATGAAGTGTTATATTATCAGCTTTCAAAATTCATTAAAATTGCTTTATTGGCATGACATAACAATGTACAGTACCAGTCAAATTTGGGGACACCTACTTATTCAAGGGTTTCTTTATTGTAAGATAGTGAAGACAAACTCTCAAATAATGTAGTAACCAAAAAAGTGTTAAACAAATCAAAATATATTTGTTATTTGAGATTCTTCAAAGTAGCCACCCTTTGCCTTGATGACAGCTTTACACTCTTGGCATTCTCTCAACCAGCTTCATGAGGATGGAATGCATTTCAATTAACAGGTGTGCCTTGTTAAGTTAATTTTTGTAATTTCTTTCCTCCTTAATGAGTATGAAAAGTTTATTCAAGTGCAGTCGCAAAAAACCATCCAGCTCTATGATGAAACATGAAACTCTCTGTCATGAGGACCACCACAGGAATGGAAGACCCAGAGTTACCTCTGCTGCAGAGGATAAGTTCGTTAGAGTTACCTCTGCTGCAGAGGATAAGTTCGTTAGAGTTACCTCTGCTGCAGAGGATAAGTTCGTTAGAGTTACCTCTGCTGCAGAGGATAAGTTCGTTAGAGTTACCTCTGCTGCAGAGGATAAGTTCGTTAGAGTTACCTCTGCTGCAGAGGATAAGTTCGTTAGAGTTACCTCTGCTGCAGAGGATAAGTTCGTTAGAGTTACCTCTGCTGCAGAGGATAAGTTCGTTAGAGTTACCTCTGCTGCAGAGGATAAGTTCGTTAGAGTTACCTCTGCTGCAGAGGATAAGTTCGTTAGAGTTACCTCTGCTGCAGAGGATACCTCTGCTGCAGAGGATAAGTTCGTTAGAGTTACCTCTGCTGCAGAGGATAAGTTCTGTTAGAGTTACCTCTGCTGCAGAGGATAAGTTCGTTAGAGTTACCTCTGCTGCAGAGAGTTACCTCTGCTGCAGAGGGATACCTCTGCTGCAGAGGATAAGTTCGTTAGAGTTACCTCTGCTGCAGAGGATAAGTTCGTTAGAGTTACCTCTGCTGCAGAGGATAAGTTCGTTAGAGTTACCTCTGCTGCAGAGGATAAGTTCGTTAGAGTTACCTCTGCTGCAGAGGATAAGTTCGTTAGAGTTACCTCTGCTACAGAGGATAAGTTCGTTAGAGTTACCTCTGCTGCAGAGGATAAGTTCGTTAGAGTTACCTCTGCTGCAGAGGATAAGTTCGTTAGAGTGACCAGCCTCAGAAATTGCAGCCCAAATAAATGCTTCACAGATTAAGTTACAGACACATCTCAACATCAACTGTTCAGAGGAGGCTGTGTATCATAATGACATGCGTCACCAATGCAGCCATATGTCTACAGTATGATGTCATTACTGACCTAATGGACATGTGCAATCAATGTGCGCCTTGTCATCATACATCTGAAGCAGAGAATAGCGAAACTCACATCATTTGCATATTGATGAACTAGCTATATATGTTCTCAGTTTAAACTGATGCACTAGGTCATGTATATGAGGCTAACCATAAGATGTTCTACATGATGTTTCTGACATGAAATTGTTTAGTGCAAATCCAACCCTTGGATTCTAGGTACAGTACTGTACATGGGAATAAGGAGCTGGCAATTTGTGGGCGAATTAACAATGTCAATGGAAAATAATGTGTTGTGCGTTGGGGGGAGCGTTGTAATTCTACCTTGTTTATTTTCTGAGAATGATTTTAGACTACTGAGACAAAATCAGAAGGTCAATGGCATGGAGGAGGATTGCAGAGATGTTGATAGTGAGATAGATTTGCACAACAATGTTTGCAAGTCAAAGCCACAATGTCCTTTACCCAAAGTACCCATTCATGTCCATGTAGGCCAATGTATTTTACAGGAAGTGAGTTATAATCATCAATGCCATGACACAAGTAGAATTAAAGAGCCATAACCACAATTAGCATATTACATAGGAAATTCATGTGTAAATGTGCTGCATGGTCATTCCGACGGCTGCATTGCCTGTGCACCATTTATGGCGATAGGGCCTCTGCAGAAGTAAGGGCATTTATACTTCTTGCGCTTCGCAGAGCAGTACAGAGCTGTTGTGAAAGAAGTTGTCAAGGAACAAGTCAGTCAGTTTGTGTTTATACAGGACCTCCTGCCCCCACCTACCGTCAACCAATCATGTCAATGCGGAGCTCTCCAGAGCCATCCGCTTTGTTACAACATTTGAGAGGCGGATTTGACCTCTGCGTGCCTCTGGAGGGGTCACACCATCCGTACGGTGCCTCCGCACCACATTTATGGCTCAAGCATAAATTGGCTCTTAGTTTATAATTTATAATGCGTGTTACTGGTGATTTCTATCCTTTGGTAGGCAAATTTCACAATTGAATTGACTCAACACTTTCACAAATGGTGGCTTCGATCACAGTTTTGAGATATAGGTTGCTTGAGGTTCATAGCTAACAGGCAGCACAAACAAACATTGTTGTGCAAATCTCTCTTCACCCACCATCAACACCAAAAATCTATGCAATTGTCCTTCATACCTTATGATTTTGTCTCTGTATTCTAGGAAATCCTATAGAATTGGAAATCCAGACACCGCAACGATCGGTCTTTCCTCCATTTTTTTGTTGGTTTGCCAGGAAATAATGAGTTATTATTGTCATTATAGACAGTTCTATGTTTAATGATGGGAAGACTTTCAAGCAAACATCTGCTCCTCACCTGACTTTTCAACGACAGCAGTGGCCACGAGTAATTTGCATAAAGTAGAGCTGAACTTTTTCTATCGCTCTGCTAGCAGGGTTCGCGCCGCTAACCTTCCCACAATCCCCTGCGCATTGCTCAGCGTGCTCCCATTGAAAATGAATGGGGCGGAAGTAGTTGAAATGGAACAATACTTCTGCCTCATGCACCAAGTCCTGTTACTCCTATGACCAGAGAAAGTGAAATATTCCTTTGAACCTGTTGAACAAAGTGTTGACAGTGCTGAATAACAACTTAAAGAACTTACTCATAAAAACAGCAGCTCTTTGCTGTTTTTAGTCTAGTTTAAAATCTCACATGATCAACTTTCATGTGCGTTTGAGGCCTCGTTTTACAGTTGAGGGCGCAAGGAAACTGCAGATACGGTGATCTGAGCTCTCTGATTGGCCAGTGGTAGACCTGTAGATGCACCTGATTTACTCTTTGGTCCTGCCTGCTAGGCAGAATTCTACCTTCAGACATGACATTTTTCAAAATGGGAACACTGCCTTCCCGGCGCTACGGCTGCTGAATCAAGTGCAACTACCATTAACAGCACGAAGCAAATACAAACAATAGGACACAAGGCTTTATTGTTGTGTTTTTCAAAATGTTCCATCGGTAACCATGGTGAAATAGTTAGCCGTGGTGTGCTGTAGATTTTAGGGCCATATAACACTGCATTTTGCTTTCTACTTGTGTTTCCCAATAGGTCATGTAGTTTTGTTTTGACTGTTGTAATTTGGTTTATTCTGATTGATTTGTTGTTCTGGTCCTGAGACTTCACTCAGTGTGTTGGTGAACTCAGCCCCAGGATCAGCTGGATGAGGGGACTTTTTCTCTTCCTTTACCTTGCATATTATCCTCTTTCCTTTCACTGCCCTCTAACCTCTACATTTGTACATCCATCTCCCCTAGTAATCAGCCCTTCATTGCCCTATCGCTCCCCTAGTCATCAGCTCTTCATTGCCTTATCGCTCCCCTAGTCATCAGCTCTTCATTGCCCTATCGCTCCCCTAGTCATCAGCTCTTCATTGCCCTATCGCTCCCCTAGTCATCAGCTCTTCATTGCACTATCGCTCCCTAGTCATCAGCTCTTCATTGCCCTATCGCTCCCTAGTCATCAGCTCTTCATTGCCCTATCGCTCCCTAGTCATCGGCTCTTCATTGCACTATCGCTCCCTAGTCATCAGCTCTTCATTGCACTATCGCTCCCTAGTCATCTCCCCTAGTAATCAGCTCTTCATTGCCCTATCGCTCCCCTAGTCATCGGCTCTTCATTGCCCTATCTAGCTCCCTAGTCATCGGCTCTTCATTGCACTATCGCTCCCTAGTCATCGGCTCTTCATTGCCCTATCGCTCCCTAGTCATCGGCTCTTCATTGCACTATCGCTCCCCTAGTCATCGGCTCTTCATTGCACTATCGCTCCCTAGTCATCGGCTCTTCATTGCACTATCGCTCCCTAGTCATCGGCCCTTCATTGCACTATCGCTCCCTAGTCATCGGCTCTTCATTGCCCTAGCGCTCCCTAGTCATCGGCTCTTCATTGCACTATCGCTCCCCTAGTCATCGGCTCTTCATTGCACTCCCTAGTCATCGGCTCTTCATTGCACTATCGCTCCCCTAGTCATCGGCTCTTCATTGCACTATCGCTCCCCTAGTCATCGGCTCTTCATTGCACTATCGCTCCCCTAGTCATCAGCTCTTCATTGCCTTATCGCTCCCCTAGTCATCGGCTCTTCATTGCACTATCGCTCCCCTAGTCATCGGCTCTTCATTGCACTATCGCTCCCCTAGTCATCGGCTCTTCATTGCCCTATCGCTCCCTAGTCATCGGCTCTTCATTGCCCTATCGCTCCCTAGTCATCAGCTCTTCATTGCCTTATCGCTCCCCTAGTCATCGGCTCTTCATTGCCCTATCGCTCCCCTAGTCATCGGCTCTTCATTGCCTATCGCTCCCCTAGTCATCGGCTCTTCATTGCCCTATCGCTCCCCTAGTCATCTCCCCTAGTAATCAGCTCTTCATTGCCCTATCGCTCCCTAGTCATCGGCTCTTCATTGCCCTATCGCTCCCTAGTCATCTCCCTAGTCATCGGCCCTTCATTGCACTATCGCTCCCTAGTCATCAGCTCTTCATTGCCCTAGCGCTCCCTAGTCATCGGCTCTTCATTGCACTATCGCTCCCTCCCCTAGTCATCGGCCCTTCATTGCCCTATCGCTCCCTAGTCATCGGCTCTTCATTGCCCTAGCGCTCCCTAGTCATCGGCTCTTCATTGCACTAGCGCTCCCCTAGTCATCGGCTCTTCATTGCACTAGCGCTCCCTAGTCATCGGCTCTTCATTGCACTAGCGCTCCCTAGTCATCGGCTCTTCATTGCCCTAGCGCTCCCCTAGTCATCGGCTCTTCATTGCACTATCGCTCCCTAGTCATCGGCTCTTCATTGCACTATCGCTCCCTAGTCATCTCCCTAGTCATCGGCTCTTCATTGCACTATCGCTCCCCTAGTCATCGGCTCTTCATTGCACTATCGCTCCCTAGTCATCGGCTCTTCATTGCACTATCGCTCCCTAGTCATCGGCTCTTCATTGCACTATCGCTCCCCTAGTCATCGGCTCTTCATTGCCTTATCGCTCCCCTAGTCATCGGCTCTTCATTGCCTTATCGCTCCCCTAGTCATCGGCTCTTCATTGCACTATCGCTCCCTAGTCATCGGCTCTTCATTGCCCTATCGCTCCCCTAGTCATCTCCCTAGTCATCGGCTCTTCATTGCACTATCGCTCCCTAGTCATCGGCTCTTCATTGCACTATCGCTCCCCTAGTCATCGGCTCTTCATTGCCTTATCGCTCCCCTAGTCATCGGCTCTTCATTGCACTATCGCTCCCTAGTCATCGGCTCTTCATTGCACTATCGCTCCCCTAGTCATCGGCTCTTCATTGCCTTATCGCTCCCCTAGTCATCGGCTCTTCATTGCACTATTGCTCCCTAGTCATCGGCTCTTCATTGCCCTATCGCTCCCTAGTCATCTCCCCTAGTCATCGGCTCTTCATTGCACTATCGCTCCCTAGTCATCGGCTCTTCATTGCCCTATCGCTCCCTAGTCATCAGCTCTTCATTGCCCTATCGCTCCCTAGTCATCGGCCCTTCATTGCACTATCGCTCCCCTAGTCATCGGCCCTTCATTGCCCTATCGCTCCCTAGTCATCTCCCTAGTAATCAGCTCTTCATTGCCCTATCGCTCCCTAGTCATCGGCTCTTCATTGCCCTATCGCTCCCTAGTCATCTCCCTAGTCATCGGCCCTTCATTGCACTATCGCTCCCCTAGTCATCGGCTCTTCATTGCCCTAGCGCTCCCCTAGTCATCGGCTCTTCATTGCCCTAGCGCTCCCCTAGTCATCGGCTCTTCATTGCACTATCGCTCCCCTAGTCATCGGCTCTTCATTGCACTATCGCTCCCCTAGTCATCAGCTCTTCATTGCACTATCGCTCCCTAGTCATCAGCTCTTCATTGCACTATCGCTCCCTAGTCATCGGCTCTTCATTGCACTATCGCTCCCTAGTCATCAGCTCTTCATTGCCTTATCGCTCCCCTAGTCATCGGCTCTTCATTGCCCTATCGCTCCCTAGTCATCTCCCCTAGTCATCGGCTCTTCATTGCACTATCGCTCCCTAGTCATCGGCTCTTCATTGCACTATCGCTCCCCTAGTCATCGGCTCTTCATTGCCCTATCGCTCCCCTAGTCATCAGCTCTTCATTGCCTTATCGCTCCCTAGTCATCGGCTCTTCATTGCCCTATCGCTCCCCTAGTCATCTCCCTAGTCATTGGCTCTTCATTGCACTATTGCTCCCCTAGTCATCGGCTCTTCATTGCACTATCGCTCCCTAGTCATCGGCTCTTCATTGCCCTATCGCTCCCTAGTCATCGGCTCTTCATTGCCCTATCGCTCCCCTAGTCATCGGCTCTTCATTGCCCTATCGCTCCCCTAGTCATCGGCTCTTCATTGCCCTATCGCTCCCTAGTCATCGGCTCTTCATTGCACTATCGCTCCCTAGTCATCGGCTCTTCATTGCACTATCGCTCCCTAGTCATCGGCTCTTCATTGCCCTATCGCTCCCTAGTCATCTCCCTAGTCATCGGCTCTTCATTGCCCTATCGCTCCCCTAGTCATCTCCCCTAGTCATCGGCTCTTCATTGCACTATCGCTCCCTAGTCATCGGCTCTTCATTGCCCTATCGCTCCCCTAGTCATCAGCTCTTCATTGCCCTATCGCTCCCTAGTCATCGGCCCTTCATTGCACTATCGCTCCCTAGTCATCGGCTCTTCATTGCCCTATCGCTCCCTAGTCATCTCCCTAGTAATCAGCTCTTCATTGCCCTATCGCTCCCCTAGTCATCGGCTCTTCATTGCCCTATCGCTCCCTAGTCATCTCCCCTAGTCATCGGCTCTTCATTGCACTATCGCTCCCCTAGTCATCGGCTCTTCATTGCCCTAGCGCTCCCTAGTCATCGGCTCTTCATTGCCCTATCGCTCCCTAGTCATCGGCTCTTCATTGCACTATCGCTCCCTAGTCATCGGCTCTTCATTGCACTATCGCTCCCCTAGTCATCAGCTCTTCATTGCACTATCGCTCCCTAGTCATCGGCTCTTCATTGCACTATCGCTCCCTAGTCATCAGCTCTTCATTGCCTTATCGCTCCCCTAGTCATCGGCTCTTCATTGCCCTATCGCTCCCCTAGTCATCTCCCCTAGTCATCGGCTCTTCATTGCACTATCGCTCCCTAGTCATCGGCTCTTCATTGCACTATCGCTCCCCTAGTCATCGGCTCTTCATTGCCCTATCGCTCCCCTAGTCATCAGCTCTTCATTGCCTTATCGCTCCCTAGTCATCGGCTCTTCATTGCCCTATCGCTCCCTAGTCATCTCCCTAGTCATTGGCTCTTCATTGCACTATCGCTCCCCTAGTCATCGGCTCTTCATTGCACTATCGCTCCCTAGTCATCGGCTCTTCATTGCCCTATCGCTCCCCTAGTCATCGGCTCTTCATTGCCCTATCGCTCCCTAGTCATCGGCTCTTCATTGCCCTATCGCTCCCCTAGTCATCGGCTCCCTAGTCTCTTCATTGCCCTATCGCTCCCTAGTCATCGGCTCTTCATTGCCCTATCGCTCCCCTAGTCATCGGCTCTTCATTGCCCTATCGCTCCCCTAGTCATCGGCTCTTCATTGCCCTATCGCTCCCCTAGTCATCGGCTCTTCATTGCACTATCGCTCCCTAGTCATCGGCTCTTCATTGCACTATCGCTCCCTAGTCATCGGCTCTTCATTGCCCTATCGCTCCCTAGTCATCGGCTCTTCATTGCCTATCGCTCCCTAGTCATCGGCTCTTCATTGCACTATCGCTCCCTAGTCATCGGCTCTTCATTGCCCTATCTAGTCATCTCCCTAGTCATCGGCTCTTCATTGCCCTATCGCTCCCTAGTCATCGGCTCTTCATTGCCCTATCGCTCCCTAGTCATCGGCTCTTCATTGCCCTATCGCTCCCTAGTCATCGGCTCTTCATTGCCCTATCGCTCCCTAGTCATCGGCTCTTCATTGCCCTATCGCTCCCTAGTCATCGGCTCTTCATTGCCCTATCGCTCCCCTAGTCATCGGCTCTTCATTGCCCTATCGCTCCCCTAGTCATCGGCTCTTCATTGCCCTATCGCTCCCCTAGTCATCGGCTCTTCATTGCCTTATCGCTCCCTAGTCATCGGCCCTTCATTGCCTTATTGCTCCCCTAGTCATCGGCGCTTCATTGCCTTATCGCTCCCTAGTCATCGGCTCTTCATTGCACTATCGCTCCCTAGTCATCGGCTCTTCATTGCACTATCGCTCCCTAGTCATCGGCTCTTCATTGCCCTATCGCTCCCCTAGTCATCGGCTCTTCATTGCCTTATCGCTCCCTAGTCATCGGCTCTTCATTGCACTATCGCTCCCTAGTCATCGGCTCTTCATTGCCCTATCCCCTAGTCATCTCCCCTAGTCATCGGCTCTTCATTGCCCTATCGCTCCCTAGTCATCAGCTCTTCATTGCCTTATCGCTCCCTAGTCATCGGCTCTTCATTGCACTATCGCTCCCTAGTCATCGGCTCTTCATTGCCTATCGCTCCCTAGTCATCGGCTCTTCATTGCCCTATCGCTCCCTAGTCATCGGCTCTTCATTGCCCTATCGCTCCCCTAGTCATCGGCTCTTCATTGCCCTATCGCTCCCTAGTCATCGGCTCTTCATTGCCCTATCGCTCCCTAGTCATCGGCTCTTCATTGCCTTATCGCTCCCTAGTCATCGGCTCTTCATTGCCTTATTGCTCCCCTAGTCATCGGCGCTTCATTGCCTATCGCTCCCCTAGTCATCGGCTCTTCATTGCACTATCGCTCCCCTAGTCATCGGCTCTTCATTGCCTATCGCTCCCTAGTCATCGGCTCTTCATTGCCCTATCGCTCCCTAGTCATCGGCTCTTCATTGCCTTATCGCTCCCCTAGTCATCGGCTCTTCATTGCACTATCGCTCCCTAGTCATCGGCTCTTCATTGCCCTATCGCTCCCTAGTCATCTCCCTAGTCATCGGCTCTTCATTGCCCTATCGCTCCCCTAGTCATCATCAGCTCTTCATTGCCTTATCGCTCCCTAGTCATCGGCTCTTCATTGCACTATCGCTCCCTAGTCATCGGCTCTTCATTGCACTATCGCTCCCTAGTCATCGGCTCTTCATTGCACTATCGCTCCCTAGTCATCGGCTCTTCATTGCACTATCGCTCCCTAGTCATCGGCTCTTCATTGCACTATCGCTCCCTAGTCATCGGCTCTTCATTGCACTATCGCTCCCCTAGTCATCGGCTCTTCATTGCCCTATCGCTCCCTAGTCATCTCCCTAGTCATCGGCTCTTCATTGCACTATCGCTCCCCTAGTCATCGGCTCTTTCATTGCCCTATCGCTCCCTAGTCATCGGCCCTTCATTGCCCTATCGCTCCCCTAGTCATCAGCTCTTCATTGTCTATCGCTCCCCTAGTCATCAGCTCTTCATTGCCCTATCGCTCCCTAGTCATCTCCCTAGTCATCAGCACTTCATTGCCCTATCGCTCCCCTAGTCATCGGCTCTTCATTGCCCTATCGCTCCCCTAGTCATCAGCTCTTCATTGCCCTATCGCTCCCTAGTCATCAGCACTTCATTGCCCTATCGCTCCCCTAGTCATCGGCTCTTCATTGCACTATCGCTCCCCTAGTCATCGGCTCTTCATTGCACTATCGCTCCCTAGTCATCGGCTCTTCATTGCACTATCGCTCCCTAGTCATCGGCTCTTCATTGCACTATCGCTCCCTAGTCATCGGCTCTTCATTGCACTATGCTCCCCTAGTCATCGGCTCTTCATTGCACTATCGCTCCCCTAGTCATCGGCTCTTCATTGCACTATCGCTCCCTAGTCATCAGCTCTTCATTGCACTATCGCTCCCTAGTCATCGGCTCTTCATTGCACTATCGCTCCCCTAGTCATCAGCTCTTCATTGCACTATCGCTCCCTAGTCATCTCCCTAGTCATCTTCATTGCCCTATCGCTCCCCTAGTCATCGGCTCTTCATTGCACTATCGCTCCCTAGTCATCAGCTCTTCATTGCACTATCGCTCCCTAGTCATCGGCTCTTCATTGCACTATCGCTCCCTAGTCATCAGCTCTTCATTGCACTATCGCTCCCCTAGTCATCTCCCTAGTCATCTCCCCTTCATTGCCCTCATGCTCCCCTAGTCATCGGCTCTTCATTGCACTATCTCCCTAGTCATCGGCTCTTCATTGCACTAGTCATCTCCCCTAGTCAAGTCATCTCCCTAGTCATCTCTTCCCTAGTCATCTCCCTAGTCATCGGCTCTTCATTCTATCGCTCCCTAGTCATCAGCTCTTCCCTATCATCTCCCCTAGTCATCGGCTCTTCATTGCACTATCGCTCCCTAGTCATCTCCCCTAGTCATCGGCTCTTCATTGCCCATCTCCCTAGTCATCTCCCTTCATTGCACTAGTCATCTCCCAAGTCATCTCCCCAAGTCATCTCCCCAAGTCATCAGCTCTTCATTGCACTATCGCTCCCCTAGTCATCTCCCCATCTCCCTAGTCATCTCCCCTAGTCATCTCCCCAAGTCATCTCTCCCTAGTCATCTCCCTAGTCATCTCCCTAGTCATCTCCCTAGTCATCTCCCCTAGTCATCAGCCCTTCCCCCTAGTCATCTCCCTAGTCATCTCCCTAGTCATCTCCCTAGTCATCTCCCTAGTCATCTCCCTAGTCATCTCCCCTAGTCATCTCCCTAGTCATCTCCCCTAGTCATCTCCCTAGTCATCTCCCTAGTCATCTCCCTAGTCATCTCCCTAGTCATCTCCCTAGTCATCTCCCCTAGTCATCTCCCCTAGTCATCAGCTATTCATTGCCCTTCGCTCCCTCCTTTTCACTTCAATGTAATGCTTACTTTTCTATTCTTTTCCTCTTTCCCCCTCTTCCTTTTAATGATGAAAGATCTTCTAAAAGCTGACGTCTGCTGTTTTTGTTTTCTATTGTTTGAATGAGTCAGAGGTTATAATATTAAAGAACACAGAAGTGAAACTTTAAGGTTTCAGTTTCTCAGAATCCTGGACTTTCAATGGAAATTTTCCCTTGAATGCTTTTTAGTGAATGACTGTGCTCAGTCTGGGTTTGGGAAACTGAACCTGAACAGAAGACAGTTAAGCCTTGTTCACACTGCAGGCCTTAATGCTGAAATCGGTTTTGTTTTTCAAATCTGTTTTGGAATATTGACTGTCCAAACAGCAAGTGACCAAATCAAATTTGTGTGTGTTCAGACAGCAGTCATTTGTTGACATGGCTATGCTAGTTGTCATAGTAACGATGGGTGTGTGCCAGTGGTGTCGGTTGATTGGTGGTGATGCTCGTGCTTCCTATCACTCAGAAGTTATGTAACAAGCTAAGGTGACAACAATGGCTGCCATAAACGTTTCCCAGTTGCTGTGAATGTTAAAATTCATAGAGGAAGAACACTATTAGAACCTCAAATGATAAGATAATCAAACTTTCAAAACAAGTGCTTTTTGGCTAGCCACAGCAGTCAGCCAGCTAGCCACAGCAGTCAGCCAGCTAGCCACAGCAGTCAGCCAGCTAGCCACAGCAGTCAGCCACAGCAGTCAGCCAGCTAGCCACAGCAGCTAGCCACAGCAGCTAGCCACAGCAGTCAGCCAGCTAGCCACAGCAGTCAGCCAGCTAGCCACAGCAGTCAGCCAGCTAGCCACAGCAGCTAGCCACAGCAGTCAGCCAGCTAGCCACAGCAGCTAGCCACAGCAGTCAGCCAGCTAGCCACAGCAGCTAGCCACAGCAGTCAGCCAGCTAGCCACAGCAGCTAGCCACAGCAGTCAGCCAGCTAGCCACAGCAGCTAGCCACAGCAGTCAGCCAGCTAGCCACAGCAGCTAGCCACAGCAGTCAGCCAGCTAGCCACAGCCACAGCAGCTAGCCACAGCAGCTAGCCACAGCAGTCAGCCAGCTAGCCACAGCAGTCAGCCACAGCAGTCAGCCACAGCAGCTAGCCACAGCAGTCAGCCAGCTAGCCACAGCAGTCAGCCAGCTAGCCACAGCAGTCAGCCACAGCAGCTAGCCACAGCAGTCAGCCACAGCAGTCAGCCAGCTAGCCACAGCAGTCAGCCAGCTAGGTAGGTAGCTGTTTATCTTTCGCGCACATTAATTTGTTTGTAAACAGTTAACAAGCTAGTTCGCTACCATGTCATGTTCTTGTCAAACTGTCAACAGAGTAGCTAGCAGGCAACAAGATATGCCAAATAAATCTGTGAGGGAAAATAAATCTGATTTGACCGTTCAAGAAAAGTCTTATGGCCTACGAAGGTGGCTTGACGTTTCAGATTCCATGTGGCTTTTGGCTGTTCAGACTGGAGGAAAAATAACAGATTCAAATCAGATACTCAAATCCATTTTTTTTTGCATAACTTCAACCTGCCAATGTGAACAAGGCTACACTATCCCCCTCCAAAATGAATTATTTTCCTGTGAGACGACAAATGACGTTGCACAAGCCCTGTTTTGAAACTGACTTGTGCTTTATCAGGGTAGTATACAACATTTAGTGTCATTTCGAAAATTCCACCAGAGAGAGTCCGAGTTGAACAGCTTAAGGCTTCAAAGTTCTCCATGTTGAACTAGGAGATGGACACGCAGAGCCTTTCGTGTGCTTGTCAGCTGGTCTCTGCCAGAGACGGAGGAGACACATGGCTTTGACAGCCTGCCTAAAAATAGACAAGTGTATTCGGCTCTGGTACCATACTGGTACCGAGGACCAGTTATATATCGTTCCTCCAAATCAATTGGAAAGATATCATTCATTTTTGTAGGTCGGTAGATTATATCATTTGACCTTTATTTAAGCAGGGCTTCACCATTAAGACTAGGGTCTCTTTAAGTAAAGTATTACTGTGTATGATTTTTGACTGTGCTCTCCCAGGTCCTGCAGTAGCCCTGTAGTGCTCATGTATTCACCCAGGGTTGTTTGTCTTTCTGTCAGGTCCTTCAGAAGCTGGGTAAAGCTGATGAGACCAGGGACACAGCGTTCGAGGAGGGTGTGGCTAACTTCAACAAGCAGATGGTAGGAGTCCCGACTCTTCCAACTCTTTCTCCTCCCTCTCTCATTGAGATGGTGAACCCACTGTTGTGGCCCAATGTTCCCTCCCCTCCCAGCCTACACACACACACACACACACACACAGATCCATAACTGTCCTGAACCGTACTGGGCTGGTTAAGATGGTCTTTTCCCAATATCCTTTCCAGTATGGTTCCAGCAACTATGTTGTTTGTGTAACCAGGGCAGCACAGTACAGCTTGGTTCAGTAATGTGAAAATGGCATCATGCTCACAATCCCAGTCCAACCCATTGTTGTATTTTCCAGGCCGAGGGCACCAAACTACAGAAAGACTTGAGGGCCTACCTGGCAGCAGTTAAAAGTAAGAAGCATGTCTGTGTGTGAGTGTGTTTGTACACTACACGTGTGTGTGTGAGTGTGTTTGTACACTACACGTGTGTGTGTGAGTGTGTTTGTACACTACACGTGTGTGTGTGAGTGTGTTTGTACACTACACGTGTGTGTGTGTGTGTTTGTACACTACACGTGTGTGTGTGTGTGTTTGTACACTACACGTGTGTGTGCAAGTATCCTGTAACTTATTATTAGGTTTTACAGTAATATCTGTCAGTTTCTATCTTGTCTATTTTGGAGTGACACAGTTGTAGTGTTCACACACATTAATACATTCAGACCTCTTCCTGTCATGGGCCCAGTTTCATTTCAGTTTTTGGCCTGTCTGTCTGTCTGTCTGTCTGCCTGTCTGTCTCTGTGATCCTCAGCCATGCATGATGCGTCCAAGCGTCTGCAGGACTGTCTGGCGGATATGTACGAGCCAGAGTGGTTTGGCAAGGAGGAGGTGGATACCATCGCAGAGGTGAGAGAGACTAGCACAGTTGGTGTGTGTGATCTATGGGAATTCAGGATGAAAGACTACCTGTTCCTCTGTGAAAGAGGTGGACAAAACTTCAGAGGTTGAATTAAATGTATAATTGAAAATGCAGAAATGAACATGAGAACTTCAGATCAATTCTATTGGTTGTTTGAGTAAAAAGAGAATAGAAAAGGGAACCAGTGTCTAGTTTCCTCCCTCCATTTCATCACTGTCACATTCACTTCTTCTCAATGCAACACATACTCCTCTCTCTCACTGCATGTCTCTTTCCCTCCATCTCTCCATCCTTCCATCTGTAGGAGATGATAGAGAAGGAGATGGACTATTGCATGGAGGTAAAGGCCAGCTAGCTCAGTAGCTCATTCATGACTGTGTAGACTGGTGATGAATGAGGACTAGTGGGAATAGCTGTGGCCTACACTAGATCTATAGCTAGAAGACATGGCACTAGTTTCAGACTAGCTCTGAACTGCACTGTTAGTGGAGCTGTTATTGGGGTGGGGGTGGGGGAGGGTGTATGCGTGAGTGTATGCATTTGTGAGTGTGTTTGACTCTGCTGTGTGTATTGAAGGAGACAGACATCCTGTGGTCAGATTACCACGACAAGCTTGTGGACAATTCCATGATCGCCATGGATACCTATCTGGCCCAGTTCCCTGACATTAAGGTGTGTTTTGTGAAAAATGAAACTCCATAATAAATAAATATAAACGTTTTTATAACATTTTGATTTATTTTTCACAACATTAACAAATGGTACCAGTATGTGTACTCTGTTCTAAGGGCTCTAACAGAACAGACTACACATACCGGTACCGAGGGCTCTAACAGAACAGACTACGCATACTGGTACCGAGGGCTCTAACAGAACAGACTACGCATACTGGTACCGAGGGCTCTAACAGAACAGACTACGCATACTGGTACCGAGGGCTCTAACAGAACAGACTACGCATACTGGTACCGAGGGCTCTAACAGAACAGACTACGCATACTGGTACCGAGGGCTCTAACAGAACAGACTACGCATACTGGTACTGAGGGCTCTATACAATCCATATGGTGGAAGTTCAGAGTTACAGTGTGATTAAAATGTAATGGTAATGTTCCTCTGTTTGTGGAGACTGCATTCACCGTAAACACTGCATACAGTGTCTGCTCAATAGGAAATCACCTTTACATTCCTGGTGCGCAATCTTTAACGTTTCAGCGATCCTGGTTTTAAATGGAGCCCTGAAACAGCCCAGCTCCCAGATCAGTTAGAGGATACATCAATACATATATTTGATTGATTGGTTCTCAAGAAGCTGCAGCCTTCTATCTATCAGTGACTCTGTGGGTATGTTTGTCTGGTGTCTCTGACCAGGCACGCATCGCTAAGCGGGACAGGAAGATGACCGACTACGACAGTGCGAGGCATCACTTTGGCTCCCTACAGAAGGGCAAGAAGCAGGACCAGGCCAAGATCGCCAAGGTAAGATGGCCGCCCGCTGCATCGTTTCCTGGGTTCATTACGGTATCACACTGCTGAGCCAAACCAAGCTGAACCAGTAGTACTGAGATGGCCTGGTTTTGCATCCGCCATCGTTTAAAATAACAAATAATATATGCCATTTATTAGACGCTTTTATCCAAAGCAACTTAGTCATGGATGCCTACATGTTACGTACGGTTGGTCCCGGGAATCAAACTCACTATCCTGGCGTTGCAAGCACCATGCTCTACCAACTACAGAGGACCAGCGTTTCTGCAACCTTCTTGGAAGGAACAGAACAATGTAAAGAGAAAATATCCAGGCCAGTTCAGGTCGGCTCTATAATGTGACTCAGTCATGACTCTATAAAGGCCTTAACAAAGCTAATGCAAATACCCACACTATGATGTCTGATGTCAGTAAGCAACATTCTGCATTGTAATTTTGGCGAGGCGTGTTTTGCTATGCTTGCCACATGCTGCCATGGGCTTAGGCTATACCAGTTGAAATAAACAACCAATCAACCTATTGGGGGAAAAAAGTCTCATTAACCTGTTTTTCATGTGTGTTTGATTGGGTGTTAATGTACAATATGGAAATACTCTTGCCCGATTTCAAAACACTCTCAAACCTGCCTGTCTGAATTGCTAACCTGCCTGTCTGAATTGCTAACCTGCCTGTCTGAATTGCTAACCTGCCTGTCAAACTACACTGCTCAAAAAAATAAAGGGAACACTTATACACAATGTAACTCCAAGTCAATCACACTTCTGTGAAATCAAACTGTCCACTTAGGAAGCAACACTGATTGACAATAAATGTCACATGCTGTTGTGCAAATGGAATAGACAACAGGTGGAAATTATCTGCATTTAGCAAGACACCCCCAATAAAGGAGTGGTTCTGCAGGTGGGACCACAGACCACTTCTCAGTTCCTATGCTTCCTGGCTGATGTTTTGGTCACTTTTTTGAATGCTGGCGGTGCTTTCACTCTAGTGGTAGCATGAGACTGAGTCTACAACCCACACAACTGGCTCAGGTAGTGCAGCTCATCCAGGATGGCACATCAATGCGAGATGTGGCAAGAAGGTTTGCTGTTTCTGTCAGCGTAGTGTCCAGAGCATGGAGGCGCTACCAGGAGACAGGCCAGTACATCAGGAGACGTGGAGGAGGCCGTAGGAGGGCAACAACCCAGCAGCAGTACCGCTACCTCCGCCTTTGTGCAAGGAGGAGCAGGAGGAGCACTGCCAAAGCCCTGAAAAAGGACCTCCAGCAGGCCACAAATGTGCATGTGTCTGCTCAAACGGTCAGAAACAGACTCCATGAGGGTGGTATGAGGGCCCGACGTCCACAGGTGGGGGTTGTGCTTACAGCCCAACACCGTGCAGGACGTTTGGCATTTGCCAGAGAACACCAAGATGGGCAAATTCGCCACTAGCGCCCTGTGCTCTTCACAGATGAAAGCCGGTTCACACTGAGCACATGTGACAGTCTGGAGACGCCGTGGAGAACGTTCTGCTGCCTGCAATATCCTCCAGCATAACCGGTTTGGCGGTGGGTCAGTCATGGTGTAGGGTGGCATTTCTTTGGGGGGCCGCACATCCCTCCATGTGCTCGCCAGAGGTAGCCTGACTGCCATTAGGTACCGAGATGAGATCCTCAGACCCCTTGGGAGACCATATGCTGGTGCGGTTGGCCCTGGGTTCCTCCTAATGCAAGACAATGCTAGACCTCATGTGGCTGGAGTGTGTCAGCAGTTCCTTCAAGAGGAAGGCATTGATGCTATGGACTGGCCCGCCCGTTCCCCAGAGCTGAATCCAATTGAGCACATCTGGGACAACATGTCTCGCTCCATCCACCAACGCTACGTTCCACCACAGACTGTCCAGGAGTTGGCGGATGCTTTAGTCCAGGTCTGGGAGGAGATCCCTCAGGAGACCATTCGCCACCTCATCAGGAGCATGCCCAGGTGTTGTAGCGAGGTCATACAGGCACGTGGAGGCCACACACACTACTGAGCCTCATTTTGACTTGTTTTAAGGACATTACATCAAAGTTGGATCAGCCTGTAGTGTGGTTTTCCACTTTAATTTTGAGTGTGACTCCAAATCCAGACCTCCATGGGTTGATAAATTTGATTTCCATTGATCATTTTTGTGTGATTTTGTTGTCAGCACATTCAATTATGTAAAGAAAAAAGTATTTAATAAGAATATTTCATTCATTCAGATCTAGGATGTGTTATTTTAGTGTTCCCTTTTATTTTTTTGAGCAGTGTATTCGTCTTGCTTCTCTCTCGCTCTTTCTCTCGGTCTGTCCGTCCGTCTGCATGGCTAGCCGATGTCTCTTGTGGAGAAGGCTGCCCCAGGTTGGGCCCAGGGGATTCTGTCTGCTCATCAAATAGCCCAAACTAACCTGACCAGAAACCAGGTGACTGATGTCTAACTAACTCACCCTCTCACCCCTCACCCTGACCCCCCCGCCATCCCTTCAACACTCACTTGTCATTCACCCATTCTGAGTTCTAATTCTATATTCTATGCCTCCATGCCCTAACATTCTGTCTGTATTCCATGTCGTTCTTTAGTTTGATTGTAGATAATGAGCTTTCTTTTGAGTAACATATACTAACAAACATGGTACTGTAGAATTGTTTAACCTCTGTGGATGTGTCATGGTGTCTGTCCAGGCATATACTAACATTGTTTAACCTCTGTGGATGTGTCATGGTGTCTGTCCAGGCGTATACTAACATTGTTTAACCTCTGGATGTGTCATGGTGTCTGTACAGGCAGAGGAGGAGTTAGGGAGAGCTCAGAAAGTATTTGAGGAGATCAACGTAGATCTGCAGGATGAGCTACCACAGCTGTGGAACAGGTGAGACTTCTCCACCCTCTCACTGATGCTACCAGGCTGATACAGTCTCCTTCCCTCTGTCTTTCTGAAGAGCCACCCACTTACAACCACTGTTATCACGTTGTCTCTTCCACATGTCATCACAGACAGTCAGACACACATACATACATACACACACACACAGTGTTGCCAGCCACCATGTTATCACGTTGTCTCTTCCACATGTCATCACAGACAGACACACTCACACACACACACACACACACACACACAGAGAGTGTTGCCAGCCACCATGTTAACACGTTCTCTCTCTCCTCTCTAGTCGTGTTGGCTTCTATGTTAACACATTCCAGAGTATGGCTGGATATCAGCAGAGGTTCCACAAAGACATGGGAAAGGTGAGAGGGAGAGCTGGGTGCCCACCGTCAGTACATGGGACTGATTGATAATACATGTCTAGACTGATTAATTGACTTCCTCCAATCTTTCTGTTTGCAGCTGAACCAGGACCTGAATGATGTCATGACCAAACTGGATGAGCAGAGGCTGGCCAAGTGAGTGAGACTTGACATGATACCAATGTGTTGCGAATACCAGTGGACTATTGTACATATGATAGTGTTCATCTATAGCGTACCTGTCTACTTTGCCCTACTGTTATATGTACCTGTACAATCTACCTCTGTCTGGTGCACCTTTTAGGAACTTTTTGGTAATTGTAGAGAAATGAGGTCCAATGCAATGCATACACAGGGTTGGGCAGTAACGGATTACATGACGACACAGCGAATGTGTTTGATGGATTGTGGGGAAAGAGCAGGAATAGGCTTTTGTAGGCTACAGTCCAAGCTATGTAAACGTTTAACATTGATTTATCCTGCAATAGATGTCGTTCAATTGGCAACATACATTTTTGTCTTCTTCTAATGCCTCGTAAGGGGAAATGAATCTAAAAGTAACGGAATGTAATCAGATGACGTTACTGAGTTTGGGTAATCCAAAAGTTCTGTTACTGATTACACTTTTGGACAGGTAACTGGTAACTCTAACAGATTACATTTAGAAAGTAACCTATCCAACCCTGTGCTTACACATTCTAGTGAGGAAGTGAAATGACTGGCTGAATATAGAATACTGTAGAGTAAATTACCCCCCCCAGAAAGGCAGGTAAAGACTGGAAGCCTGGACCCAAGAAGAGGTAATGGACCTGACTGGGAGTGACCAGTATGACAGTTTATATGTGCCTGTGTGTGTCCTTCTGCATGGTGCAGTTAGATACTGACTGAGAATAAAGGACTTGTTGGAAACTACAACTCCCTACCACATCACACAGTTTGGCATGATCTGGTTTATAAAGAGCTTGTTGGAAACTACAACTCCCTGATACATCACACAGTTTGGCATGATCTGGTTTATAAAGAGCTTGTTGGAAACTACAACTCCCTACTACATCACAGAACGGCAGCACTATGTGCGCAATGAACTCACAGAGAAAAAGAAAGAAATGGAATTCAAATAATTGAACTGAAGTTGGTGAATTATTTATTTAAAAACCAATAAATAACCGTCATTTTGGTTAATTGCACAGCACTAGTCTCTCTGCATGGTGCAGTTCCATACTGAGTGAGAATAAAGAATTGGAGGACTCAAAACAGGATATACAGACCTTTAGTTGTCCGAGTGAACCGTCATCTGTCAAGTAGTGCCTGGAGTTCTGCTGTGTGCTTGGACATTCATGGATGTTCCTGTAGTTCTCAGTCTGAGTCTGTGTGTTTCAGGTCAGGCACTCCTCTGCATGACCGCAGCATGGCGTTTGAGGAAGCCTTGTGCTGTGAGTTGGTGTCTCATGCCGCAGCAACGTCCCCAAATAGTTTTTTGCTCTGAGCTGTTTATTCGTGAAGTACTACGCACAGTCTTGTTATATATTATTAATAAAGAATGGTTTGTTTGGCATATGCTCATTCTCCCTGCTAAAACGGGCCTGTGCACACAGATCATTAAATATACTTCTCAGCCCCTTGCTCCCATCTTGCGGTCTTGGTGGATGGTGCAGACGGTTGACTACACAGCAGGGCACACTGTAACAAAATGTTTTGCGACAAAAATAACGAACGTCTGTGTTCTTATCAGAAAACGCATTTCACTCAGTTTCAAAATGTTTTCTCTTACGCACACCAGTTGACCCTGTTCTGCTTTCCCATGGTGATACAGGGGGACAGTCTGTGCTAAAAAAACTAATCGTCGTGGCAGCCACCAGATAGTCAGACCTTCATCACTGTGGATGACTGAAACTGATACGCTGCTACATCTTTGCCCGTTGTACTATCATCTTAGTGAATTGCCCGCACGTTGCTCCAACACAACTGAGGTCATTGTCCCCCCTCTCGTTCTCTCTCCTCCTCTGCCCCCTCTCGTTCTCTCTACTCCTCTTCCCTCTGTCGTTCCCTCTCCTCCTCTGCCCTCTCTCGTTCTCTCTCTCTCTCGTCTGCCCCATCTCTCCTCCTCTACCCTCCTTTATTTTCTACTTTCTCCTTCCTAGAAAAATAAATACAGTAAAATGTTCTCTCTCTACTGAACACAACCAGGACATCTTCATCATGGCATGACATGGGAGTCAGTCAGTAATTCTCCCTTTCTCTTTCTTTCCCAGTGAGGCAGCCGCCGCCAACCACAGCGTTACCCCAGACGCTGCACCCAAGGTAAGCTTCCCTCATACAGGGGCTGTAACGTGTCTGACTGTTTCTGTGTTTGTCTTGAGTGACTGGGATTTGTGTGTTGATGAACGAGTGTCATTTTCAGAAGCGTGGGTCAGAAATGTGTGAGTGTGTGTGTGTGGGAAATCTTGAGTTTAAGGTCTGGAGTATTTTTAAGGTGTTGAATTCAAGAGGGTGGAAAAAGGAGTGGACGGTACAATTGCGAGCACACACACAGTCGCTAACATTCTCTTCAGGAACACTCCCAAAGCGAGAGATGAAACTAACCCAGAGCATGTTGAATGGAGAGTTTCTCGCCATTGGTTTGATAGACATGTGCTCTTCTAACATAGAAGGAAGCCTCATAGACACCACTTACAGACCAGGGCTGGATCCAATCCATGGCGCGTTGTAGAGCAGCGCATTGCACTTGATTTCTAAAGGTAATTTACGCTTGAGCCAACATGGAGGGTGAGCCAACATGGAGGGTGAGCCAACATGGAGGGTGAGCCAACATGGAGGGTGAGCCAACATGTGCAGTGTTTACAGTAAACACAATCTCCAGGAATGTCAGGGAAATTGCCTTGAAAAGGCACATTGTCATCTGTCCAGAGCGCTGCTCCATGACACGCCTTGGATTGGATACCGGCCCAGGTAACAGTAACCTACTATTACTAGTGTGCTGGTGTTTTACTAACCTGTGTGCTGTGTCTCCCTCACTACTGTTGCATGTGTGTACATACTTCCGTGGACCCTCCAGACGAGGCCGGCGCCCCCTGGACCCGCCCCTGTACGCCCGCCCCCCAGCCCCAGACCCTCGTTGACTCCAGCTCCAGACACGCAACAACAGGACATAATCTCGTTTGATGGTGAAGCCCTGGTTCCCGACGCTAACACAACCACACCGTCACAGGCAACCGCACCGTCACAGGCAACCACCCCGTCACAGCCGCAGGTCAGATGATGTCATAATGTCCCCTCAGGCTTCCATCAACATCATACCCTCAGTGTCAACTCAGACGGCTCATAGGTTCTAGCCTAGGGATGGTCTGGTCTCCAACCTCCTCTTACCCCTTGTTTTCCTAGGGATGGTCTGGTCTCCAACCTCCTCTTCCCCCTTATTTTCCTAGGGATGGTCTGGTCTCCCACCACCTCTACCCCCTTGTTTTCCTAGGGATGGTCTGGTCTCCCACCACCTCTTCCCCCTTGTTTTCCTAGGGATGGTCTGGTCTCCCACCACCTCTACCCCCTTGTTTTCCTAGGGATGGTCTGGTCTCCCACCACCTCTACCCCCTTGTTTTCCTAGGGATGGTCTGGTCTCCCACCACCTCTACCCCCTTGTTTTCCTAGGGATGGTCTGGTCTCCCACCACCCTCTACCCCCTTGTTTTCCTAGGGATGGTCTGGTCTCCCACCACCTTCTTCCCCCTTGTTTTCCTAGGGATGGTCTGGTCTCCCACCACCTCTACCCCCTTGTTTTTTTGCTCTTTATTTTCTTTCTCCATCCATCCACACCAGCTCTTCCCCCTTGTTTTCCTAGGGATGGATCTCCCACCCTCTTTCATTTTCTAGTCAGTCCCTCACCCTTGTTTTTGGCTTGCTCTTTATTTTCTTTCTCCATCCATCCACTCCAGCTACCCCTTTCTGATGATCTCACCTCCTTTCATTCTCTAGTCAGTCCCTCACCCTCTTCATCCATCCTCTCCAGCTACCCCTTTCTGATGATCTCACCTCCTTTCATTCTCTAGTCAGTCCCTCACCCTCTTCATCCATCCTCTCCTCACCCTCTTCATCCATCCTCTCCTCACCCTCTTCATCCATCCTCTCCTCACCCTCTTCATCCATCCTCCACCTACTTTTTCACCTGCCTATCCATATCTCTGCAACTATTACAGCTGGTAACACCACACCAGTCATCTCCAGGGCCTTCCCAGTAAAATGTCCCAGTAATCCCAGTGCTTATCTTCCGTATGTGGCAGTGTGTTTGGCCCCAGCAGGGGTTATTAGCCTGCTTGATATGGACCTGGATGTACTATTGCAGGCCGCCACTTCTCCGGCACCCAAAGTTGGTGTGTCTCCCTATTGGTCAGGCAGCAAGGTCACTAGGTTCAGGGGTCAGTCAGACACAGGCTTGTGGTCCTGGTGGTTTGAACTCTTCCCCTCGTTCAGTACACACTCTTTGCATGCTATGCATGGATTCACTCAATGCATGCAAGGGACGAATTGACAGCTTTCCTCACATGGCAGTAAGACTGACAGACTGGGGACAGGCAGTGTGTCTCTTCAGTCCAACCACCGAGATGGAATACTCTCCATTATTGCAGCATTACCAACAGTCAGCCCACTGAACTTATTCATCAACATTTGTTCCAGTTGAACCAAAGGCAGATTGATGCTCTATTAGATGCTATCACATTATACACAAAACCCTGAGAGGATCATAAGACACACGTACACAGTTCACAAATGGAGAGTGGTTAATATGGCCCACGAACACAGAGTTCACACTTAAACAGATGAACCTACTGGCTAGTTTCATTTATTTACCCAAGAGAGCATATAGCTAGCTTCATCTATGCACTTTTATGTTTTTCTGTGCCTATATCATATATGTGGTCTATTGGATAACAGCACAATCATTTGGGCTTTTTTGGACTTGGGCTCATTAAATGTGGTTAATGTAGGGCTCATTAAATGTATTTAATATATGTCTCATCACGCTCAGGTGGCATCAGGTCTGAATGTTCATGCTGATCAAAGCTCTAATCAAATCCAGATATTTATATGCTTTATGATGCTTTTGAATGTCACTTTCGGTTTCCTGGCGGGAAATACCCCAGAGAAAACAACATTTATTCTCAGTTAATTTCTTTCTTTCCTTTATTTAACCAGGCAAGTCAGTTAAGAACAAATTCTTATTTTCAATGGCGGCCTAGGAACAGTGGGTTAACTGCCTGTTCAGGGACAGAACGACAGATTTGTACCTTGTCAGCTCGGGGATTTGAACTTGCAACTTAATAACGGGTTACTCGGGAGAAAAGTGATTTATTCTCAGGATGGAACATTTGTAAAACACTGGGATAATATTAAACCCTAATGCACATACAGCTTGATTCACAAGACACCAACCAAATAACTTACATATACAGTATTTTCATTTTTTCTCACCTTTTATTTAACAAGGTAGTCTAGTTGAGAACAAGTTCTCATTTGCAACTGCAACCTGACCAAGATAAAGCCTAGCATTTCGACACATACAACAACAGAGTTACACATGGAATAAACAAAACATAGTCAATTATACAGTAGGAAAAAACAGTCTATATACAGTGAGTGCAGGCCTAAAGGCGTTTTATGACCATGATATGACATTTCTTGTAGTGACTAAGCTTTATTGTGAAAGTAAGCCTCAAAAGTGCCATGTTTGTACAGTTTATTATGTGGAGGACACATTTAGGCAGCCAGGACCATACGCCAAGACCGCTCCTGCAGTCCAGTGCCGTGGTTGAAGTTTGGTCTCTAGTAATTTAGGAGGGCAACTTTACGAAGGCCTCCTCACAATGACCATATCATGCAAGGCTTTACAGACCGATATATAAAACAAATACATAGACTATTTTTATTGTTC
The DNA here is from genome assembly GCF_018296145.1 of Oncorhynchus tshawytscha. NCBI lineage: Eukaryota > Metazoa > Chordata > Actinopteri > Salmoniformes > Salmonidae > Oncorhynchus > Oncorhynchus tshawytscha. The sequence goes on from NW_024609794.1 coordinate 316,482, forward strand.
ACATTATTTGCATTGATGTATTGAAGTCAAGTGGTGCAGCTATCAAACGCAGTTTCGTGCACCACACAGGACAGCTTGGTAAAGCGACGGTCGGTGGAACTCGATCGCCACCATGTGGGCAATTGCTTCAGTTCCGTTGTGGCAGCAACGCTACCAGAGATATTTGATACAAAATCAAATGTTATGTCAATATTATTATCTCCAAATTGTCGTCGTCCCCCACCCGTGATATATTATTATTCCAATTTAGCTGTTCATCTGGGTTTAATTTAACAACGCTTTCTCTCATTTCCGATTGGAGGGCGGATGACCACGTGACTTTCAACCTACCAAATTGTTACGTTGTAACAGTCAAACGCGGCTATTCCCGACGTCGATTATCCCCCAATCCACGCCACACTTTTTTTATAGCATTATCTTTGATGAAAAGTTTGGCGCTCATTTTGGTGTAACCATAGTCGAATTTGACGTGTCGGAGAACGGCACCTTCCTCCCGAAAGCATTGCAGTATCGCTTCTCGGCCTTTTGGCTAAGATCAAGTGTAGTATCTGTTCTTATCAGTTTAATATCTGATACGTCCCCTATCTGGGGACCATATATTAAATTGATTTTTGGAACAGGGAGATGGAATAGGGGCTTGCTCCGTCCACTCCACGCATCGACCTGGTATTGCAGTACCTCCAGGAACGGTGCACCCCCTGTCGTTGTAAAGATAAATCAGGTAGAGACAACAAGAGTTGATTCGTTTTAATTTATTAGGATCATGATGTGTATTGTATCTTCACATTTGCGAAAGTTGACTATGATAGCTGATGTGAATGCTGCGTTAATCTTATAATCAAAGTTTATTCTTCATGAGCACGGATAAACGGTACAGTGAAATGCTAACTTGCAAGCGCTCATCAACAGTGCAATACGTATTGTCAAAAATATACAAATAGCAAAGTAGTAGTAAAGTAGTTAAAACAAACAATTATGATTGGAAAAATATACATATATACAAATGTATACACAAGAAGACTATACAATATAAACTCTGAAATGTGCTAAAGTCATGTACTGTTAACATGGACGGCCTCACATACCAGTAAAACATATTTGTTGGGCCTTATAAAAAAAAGTAAATTAAGTTTTTTTTTTTTTTGTGGCATAAACACAACCAGTCATGATATTTTCATCTGATTTGTCAAACAAATCGCTTTAAAATGTAGGATATTTTTGTGCATGTTCTTCCACTCCAAAATGATTTCAGCATCCAAACTGCATGTTTAACCTGTTAAATATTTTATTTAACTAGGGAAGTCAGTTAACACATTCTTAATCACAATGACGGCCTACCAAAAGGCAAAAGGCCTCCTGCGGGGGATGGGATTCATAATATAGGACAAAACACACATAAGAGACAACACAACAACACTACATAGAGAGGCCTAAGTCAACAACATAGCAAACTAGTGCCATTTGATGACTGTAAATAGACATCTGTTACAAAACACCAAAAAGTTTGCCTAATGAAGTTCATCAATTGCCATTGATTGGGTCTACATTAATTGATGTCGTAATATGTATGTAGCCTATTGGATAACAGCAAAAACATTTAATATGTCTCATCAGGCTCAGGGAGCATCAGGTTGGAATTTGGATGCTGATCAAATCCAGATATTTATATTGTTAGGTTCTAAATAAAGAGTAAAAACTCAGTAAAGCTCAAACCGTTTATTCACCCATTGGGTCAGACTGCAGAACAGAGCATGTCTCCTTCTACTCTTAAGCGTACATCTCTATTGCTAGGCAGGAAGTTAAGTGATGTGGGTAATACTGTTCCTTCTCCCTTAATGTGACCTGACCTGGGCCCCCATTCCTCACTAATCCACAGCTCTCCACCCTTATCAGTGAATGCAACCATGTGTTTCTGAGTAAATGAAAGGCAATCATTCTAAGTCCCTGGCTCATATCCAACCTTAATTGACTCCACCATATACATTCCTCCTACAGATGCCCATTAGCTTCTGGTGTAGAAACCAGACTGTGGCCGTTCTCATTTCCATAGGATACCTGATGATTAACAATATTTCAAGTTTAGAAGTCAGAACCCATCAGTTCCCCCTTTTGAACATTACCTTCACTGTTCAACATTTATATAAACTTGGAAATGACTTAATGAACAAACAATGACATGATTTAACATTCACAGTTGATTATGTTTACAAATCCAAGACTTATGGCCTCTGTTCTATAATCACACTGCACACTCTTATTTACATCTCAGCTTCCGGTTCCTAAGAGAGTTATAGCATAAGACTTGAAAAGAAAAAAGAAACAAAACATAACTGTGTTGAGCTATGCATAATTATATATGCAAAGAAAAACCAAAGTTTGATAACATGACAATTCCCACTCTCTCTTCACCTGACTCTATGCCTTGAGGATATTTTTCTGCTGGGTTCCACAAAAATGAAGGCCCTAAAACCTCCTCATGCTTTCACCCAGTCTTCCCCCATCTGGCCACAGGTTCCAAGAGGCGTTCTCAAGCCATGTCATTTTCACTTTGCTCCCCATCTCCGTCCTCCATGGCCATCATAACATATGCTCTTGATCAGTCGGAACTCTGGGGCCATCAAGTGAACAATTGCTTCAGTTCCGCTGTGGCAGCAATGATACCAGAGATATTTGATACAAGATCAAATGTTATGTCAATATTATGTTCTCCAAATTGTGCTTTCTTTTTAAAATTAACAATCTTTGATATTTGGCGGAAAGTTTAGAGCTCATTTTGGTGTAATCGAATTTGACGTGTGCGAGAATGGAGCCTTTCGAAAGCATTGTGGGTATCGCTTCTCGGCCTTTTGGCTAAGATCAAGAGAAAGAGCATTTCGCACGCGATCCTCAAGGTGGTGCGACGTCGGCCACGTCAAAGTCAGCGGCTGCTGGACTGAAGAATAGGCTTCGTTTTCAATGGACAGGAAAGGATATTTTGATGGAAAGATTTAGTTTTGGAAAGGAAGTTCTGTTTGGACCTCTACGCCTGACAGCAGACGATGTGCACTGCCTGCAACAGAACACACCCGAGAAGTTTTACGATGTGTCTTTCTACACCATCACCCAGATGGAGGAGGTAAGAGGGCTCTTCCGTGCGAACGCGACAGCACCCGCCCTCGTGGATTTTAAAGTTGAGTCCCTGTGTAGGCACAATATGAGGGTGCTAACGGTGCATATGTTCAACCCATGGGTCACTGAAGAAACTTTAGTGTGCTACCCTCAGTCGGTACGTGACCATCTTGCCAGGAGTGAGAGACATTAAGGACGCCCTAGGCATCTGGACAGGGAAGAGGCAGTTTCGTGTGCTGCTAAAGGAGGACGAGAGCGGCCATGATGGATACCGCCATCCTCCTGCTTCTTTTTCCATCGGTGCAGACAGGGGCTACCTCATGTATGCTGGACAGCCTCGTTTCTGCAGGAAGTGTAGCACGTACGGGCACCTCGCAGATGCCTGCACACAGACAAGGTGCAGAAACTGTGGGACTATTGGACATATAATGAGGGATTGCACCGTGCCCAAGCGCTGCAGTCTGTGCAACTCAGAGGACCACCTGTTCCGTCACTGCCCGAAGGCAGTCCCCTCTTATGCCAGAGCGGTGAGCGGGAAAAGACCAGATGAGGGAGAAGGCATGGAACTACGCGCTATTGAGGAGGTTGTGGATGAGCTAGTGGTGGAGAGGGGACTGCAGGAGTCAGAGGAGAGCGGGAGTGAGACGCCATCAGCATCTCACAAGGAGAGAGGAGAAGCGAACAGCAGTTGGAACAAGCAAGTGGAGGAGGAGAAGGGAGAGCCCACCGCGCCCTCGGCTACCGAGAGCTGGACAACGGTGAGAGAGAGGAGGAAGTGCTCGGTGAAAAGGAAGCAGATGAGCCCTGTTTCCCCACTCATTCGCATGGAGGCGACGGAGAAGTCCGCTTTGGGGGGGGAATCGCTTCAGTTGTTTTGAAAGCGGGAACTAAAAGATCTACACATCCAAGGAAATGTAAATGGTGGTGGATTAGATAAAGACAAATTGGGCATCCTGCTGAAAAAGCAACACACATTATTTGAAAAGAAAGCTTGAGACTTCATTTTTAAAAGTCAGCAAGATAAATGGGAAAATGATAAGTGCTCGGCATATTTTTAAGCAAATTAAATCACGGGGAAAGAGGGACTATTTCGGCTTTATTGGACCAAGATGGGGAGATGGTTGAGGATGGAGATGGCATGCTTGGTGTCGCTACACACCAATTTTCTCAGCTATTTCAAAAACAAACAGTTGATTATGAGAAAGGGACTACATTTTTAAAATGCGTGGATGTGCATATACCTTTGGATATTAGAGACCAATTAGAAGGGGAATTGAAATTAGATGAAATTCATATGGCACTGAAGAGCATGAAAGATAAATTACCAGGAGTGGATGGGCTCTCTAAAGAGTTTTACATAGTTTTTTGGGATATAATTGGATGTCATCTGTTGGAAGTGTTTAGAGGTATATTTGGTTTGGAGCATATGGGAGGTTCGATGTGTGAGGGGGTAATCTCTCTACTTTACAAAAAGGGAGAACCCAAGACATTGGCAAATTGGAGACCTTTAACAATGTTGTGTGTTGACTATAAATTATTAAGCAAAGCCGTAACTAATCGCCTATCTTCTGCCATGGCTTATGTTGGTTTAGACCAAACATGTGGTGTGGTGGGGAGAAGATTAACCTGGAACTTGCAATTGCACAGAAGTTCAAGCCTATTTAGAGAAAAGCCTTTGACATGGTAAACCATGAGTTTTTGTTTAGAATTATGAAAAAAATGTGGCTTTGGAAATAATTTTATGAAATGGGTAAAAATTCTGTATAGTAATGTGGGTAGCAGGGTAAATATTAATGGGAATATTGGATATGTTAACAAGCAATTATCTGCTCTATTGTATGTTTTATATATTGAACCTTTCGCATGCACAATTAGGACAAATTATAACAAAGGCATCATTTTACCCGGAGGGGATATGCTAAAAATATCGCAATATGCGGACGACACTTTTATATTTACAAGACGACCTGAGCTTGAAAGAGTCAAAGTCATTGATGAATTCTCTGTTGCGTCTGGGTCGAAGATAAACAAGAGTTAAACAGAAATAAAATATTTGGGACAGTGGAAATGGAGAACGGATCAGTTGTGGTTTGACTGTGTGCACAGGACCAATGGTAGTGCTCGGTATATCTTTCGGAAATGAAATTAAAGATGACATGTTTAATTGGAAAGAAAAACTATCGCTTAATAAAGATTGGGACTGGAAAGTCAGGCGACTATCTTTTAGTGGGAAGGTGTTAGTGCTGAAGGCGGACATTCTGCCTTCATTACTTCACCTTGCCTATGTGTTTCCCATGCCGGTGTCTAAGAAAAACTTTCATACGGGTACTGTTGAATTTCTTTTGGGGGGGGATATGAGTACATCCGTAGAGATCGGATGTACCAGCCTATAGAGGCTGGTGGAAGGGATTTCCCTCATATTCCTCAAGCTAGATGCGTTGTTCTACTCAAACCATTGTCTTTTGTCATCTTCTGTACACAAATGTCAAATTTTAATCAAATTATGGCTGTCTGTACCATTAAGGTTCATGGTGGAGAGGGATAATAGTAAGACAAAAGCTGAAATTATCCCATTACATTTTAAGAAAATAGTGGAATGGGCAAGGAAAACCCCTGTCTGCAAAGTAAAAGAAAATGTAATCAACCACATATTGCTATATGCGAAATTGATAAATTGTCATCCTAGAGACAGATTACCAATATCGCCTTCCACCTGGCTACGGGCACAATTAAAAAGTTTAGATAACAGACTGAAAGATTTTAATTGGCTTGTTTTACACAGACGTCTTGCGGTCCGATCAACATTACATGATCATAATTTGACCCTGAATAAATTTGGTCCCAGGGACAATTGTTTCGCAATTGAAACAACCCCCCATGTTTTATGGGAATGTTCTTTTGCCCAATTAGTTTTGAAAAAAATTAAACAATGTTTTTTTGAATCTCAAAAAATTAAGGGGTTGCCAAATTTGAACTAAAAATGAGGAAAGGGTGCAATTATTAGCATTAGTGACCCTGGTCTTGATAAGGGACACCAAACTTTGGGAGGCCAGATGTGGTGCGGTCAATGACACCCTCAAGTGGTCACCGACAGGATTGGTTCAATTTATAAAACAGGACATTTGGAAAAGAATACAATTCGAAATAGATAAGTGGGGCATCGTATCAGTTAAACAGAGATGGAAAGGGATTTCCATCATTGTAAATGGTTTTTATAGCCTATATATAGTTGTATTCCATAAGTAAAACTGAAATGTAGGCTAAGCCTTATTCAGAGTTCACTTTGGCATACGTGTATGTTTTTATTTATAGAATTGTTTGTTTTTGGAGATTTAAAGGCACGTTAACCTTAAATGTAGACCTATAATACTGGTCAGGTTCTGCAGAACAGGAGTTTTGCTATTGTTACGGTACTTTTTGATACTGTTTATGAATCCATGTTATGTACAACGTTATGCACTGAATGTAATTGTATTTGAATGTGAAATGAAAATAAATATTTTTCAAAAAAAAAAATCTGTTCTTATCAGTTTAATATCTGATACGTCCCCTATCTGGGGACCATATATTAAATTGATTTTTGGAACAGGGAGATGGAATAGGGGCTGCTCCGTCCACTCCACGCACCGACCTGGTATTGCAGTACCTCCAGGAACGGTCCACCCCGTCACTGTAAAGATAAATCAGGCAGAGACAACAGAGTTGATTAGTTTTAATTTGTTAGGATCATGATGTATATTGTATTTTCACATTTGAGAAAGTTCATCTCAATTATTGCTAGATAGTGCTGGTCAAGTCGGTCTTCTAATCAAAGTTTATTTGTCACACGCACGGGATACAGGGTGTAAATGGTACAGTGAAATGCTTACTTGCAAGCTCAGTGCTATACACATTATCAAAAATATACACACAGCGAAGTAGTAAAGTGGTTAAAACAAATACGAGGATGAATGAATATACAGTATAAACTATTAAATGTGCTGAAGTCATGTACTGGTAATATGGCCCGCCTCGCATACCGGTAACATTGTCTGATGTATTTGTCTGAACTCATTATTTGATAGGCCTGCTATTTTCATAAGACTCATATGCGGTTGAAATGTATACAAGGTTTGTAACTCATCTGCCTGTGTTAAAGTAACTGTCTGTTTATCCCATTGATTCTATGATTTCATACGGCACTTTTTCAAGTGACAAACTTGATATAGTGTACCAAGGGTTATTCCTTCGCTTACATCATATATACATACAGTCATTGGCTTACGCCAAGTCTCGGAGGCTCAGCAGGGTCGGGCCTGGTTAGTACTTGGATGGTACACTGCCTGGGAACACCAGGTGCTGTAAGCATTTCTGTCCAGCAGAGTGTACTCTTGTACTATTTAATCAGGGAGCAACTGTCTTTACACATCAGATTCTCTCAATCGCCTACAAGCATGTTTTGGAACAATGTTGATTTTCAAAACAGTCAACAAGCAACAGAACTTTTGCTAAACAGTAAATGCTTTTTCAAAACGAAGTTGTCTTTTTAAAACAAAAACATTCCCAAAAAATATCTACAGTCAAAATTGCAAATGCATTCATCAAAAGAACTGCCTGTCAAAATATTAACTATACTTTTCTCTTGAGCCCAAGACAAAACAAAGTTAGTCTGTCTTTTAAAAATCCCAGTAGATCTGTGTATATATGTATGTGTGTGTGTGTGTGTATATATTTATGTGTGTGTGTTATTTGCAGTCACTAAATCATGATCAAAACTGGAAGTACAACTATCCAAAGGTGCAGAATTATGGGTAATTACTCACCTTTTATGCATATCACCAAACAATTTCAAACATTTGATTCCTGATAAATTAAATGAAGCACATTGTGTGCATGATTAATTCATGATATCACAATCTATTCCATGTATTCAATACATTGGCTGGTTTGCTCTTAGTTCTGTAGACTTTCCATTTGTGTACAGAAACACAATCCACAACAGAAATCAGTAAAGCTGAAACCAATGGGGTAACACAACTGATATGAATGTATAATCCTCAATCCACACCAAAGCAAAACTCTATAATGGAAGGTCACATGTAGGAGATGACATAGGAGTCAGCCAAAGTTACTTAGAAGTAGACCAACTTCATTCTCTGCATCTCTGAAAGTGATTTATTGAGCATTTGTAAAATAACAGGAAAATATTCCACCCTAGTCTGGTGTTTAGCTGAATCCTTTATATAAAGTTCTTCCCTAGTGTAATTCCTAGTTGACAGTTGCCATGGTTACACAGCATTTTCTAATCTCATCTGGTCTCATCTTTTATTGCCTCACGGAAGGCAGCTTCCTGGGACTCATGGGAGGTAAGCACTTCCTGTATTTTCCCTCTCCAGCCCTCCCGATTGCTCTCCATGTTTGGGAAAAGTATACTTAAGGGTGGTACGCGCATTACGCGAGGGCTGTGACTTGTTAAGTGGCCAGTTCGAATCCAAGTTGCAACTATACCCAACATTCTTAAATAATCACATTTATAGTAAAGTGACTGACTGAACAAAAAGCTTTAAATATGTGACAAAACAATTCTGGTGCTTCCCTCCCTAGTGACACAGTAGACTAGGCACTGGGATATAAACCAGAAGGTCACAGGCTGATCTGGGCAATACCCTTTCTCAAAAAAATATTGCCATTCGGCAACTTCTTATAACAAGCATAACTTTCTTACAGGATTGTTCCCCATTTCTGTTTTTAAAATCTGCAACATTAGAAGAATCACTCACCATATTCCACTATAATTTTATTAGTCAAGCAGGAATGTTCCTTGTATGTTGTTTTAGGTGTTCTGAATAACAGCTCAATCTAAATCGCTGAAGCTTTACAGATAGTGTAACCAACTTCACACGGACACCCGCACTTCAGGGTGACTTGGTTTTTATCTGCAGTAAAAGATATCAAACAGTGATGACAGGCATTGACAGGACGGTCACAGCCACAAGTTCACTGCTCTCAGAATATCTCTCTCAGACTCCAGCCACAAAGTGACCGTATAGTATACATGCGTTGTGTTTAGAAAATAACAAAAATACAGAAAAGCATACCTGCAGTAAAAGATATCAAACAGTGATGACAGGCATTGACAGGATGGTCACAGCCACACGTTCACTGGTTAGGTAGGACACAAGATATATTTTAGATAGGAGCAACAGTAATGACACATGTCCTCAATGGGAAGTGATATTAATCCATAAATACAGAGTACAACCCTTTATATAAACATTTAAAAGGTAGTAAGAAAATAAACAATCACTTAATGTGTCATCTGCTAGCAAATCACCTGCTAGCAATAGCTAGCGTGACATTGTAGTGCAGTGACCAACGGTGCTAGTTAGCTAGTCATTAACATGGCTAGCTAAACCAGCCAAAACTTGGTTAACTTGCTGAAATAGGTTTTCAATACACTAACGGCAAAATAAACCTATACATAGCCACACTCGCTATTGACTTTAGGATAAATGAACCAGTTTTCCAAAAACACCTGTGTTATACAGTTTTTATATAGAGAGGAAAGAGACACGAACCTGCTCTCAGACTGAGGAGCAGAGACCAACTTCCCAAATAGGGGAGAAGCACTCAAAACCCACTAGTTGTTCTTTCAAAGAAAATAATACAAAAATGCTAAGTCCGAAGACCTCTCGTATTAACACCTCTTGTAACTTCCCATCCCGGATCTGGAAGAATTGTCATCAACTGACACTAAGTAGCATAACGCAACGGACAACAAAAAAATCTTACTAGAAATATTCATATTCATGAAATCACAAGTGAAATATATTCAAACACAGCTTAGCCTTTTGTTAATCACCCTGTCACCTCAGATTTTGAAAATATGCTTTACAGCCAAAGCAAGACAAGCATTTGTGTAAATTTATCGATAGCCTAGCCTAGCCTAGCATTATGCCTAGCTAGCAGCAGGCAATCTGGTCAGGAAAATCAGAAAAGCAATCCAATTCAATCGTTTACCTTTGAGCTTCGGATGTTTTCAATCACGAGACTCCCGGTTAGATAGCAAATGTTCCTTTTTTCCAGAAAAATTATTTTTGTATAGCCAAATAGCTCCTTTAGTTCTTCACTCAGCTAGTTCTTCACTCAGCAAGACCGGGTGGAAAAATGGCTACCTCTGTCTTTTGCGGGAGAAATACACAAAGAGCCATCAGGTGGACACTGACGCAATGTTGTCGCTCAGGCTCATTTTTCAAAATAAAAGCCTGAAACTATGTCTTGTGATACTAGACACATTAAGGAAGCCATAGAAAAGGGAATCTCGTTGATATCCCATTCACTGCTCAATAGGGAAGCATAGGAAGGGACTCTTATTTAGAAACCGCTGCGTTCCTGATTGGATTTTTCTCATTCTTTTGCCTGGAATATCAGTCCTGTTATACTCACAGACAATATCTTTACAGTTTTGGAAACTTTAGAGTGTTTTCTATCCTAAGCTGTCAATTATATGCATATTCTATTTTCTGGTCCTGAAAAATAGCCCGTTTACTTTGGGAACGTTATTTTCCAAAAATAAAAAAAATGACCCCTAGATTCAACAGATTTTGTCCGTTGCGTTATGCTACTTAGTGTCAGTTGATGACAATTCTTCCGGATCCGGGATGGGAAGTACAAGAGGTGTTAATACGAGAGGTCTTCGGACTTAGCATTTTTGTATTATTTTCTTTGAAAGAACAACTAGTGGGTTTTGAGTGCTTCTCCCCTATTTGGGAAGTTGGTGCAGCAAATATTTTTATGAATTCAGTAACACATAATGAAAGGTCTACTTTATGTTCTTTGATGTCTACATTGCCCGTGAGGTTGATGGAAACTCTACATTTTCAATTTGTGATTTCCGTTTGAGCCGATATCATCAGCATTCACCGTGAATGCAGTCTCCGCTAACGCGGGACATTGCATTTAAATTTCAATCATGCTGTAGCGCTGAATTTCCACTATACAGATTAGAGGTCGACCGATTAAATCAGCATGGCCGATTAATTAGGGCCGATTTCAGGTTTTCATAATCGGTCATCTGCCTTTTTGGATGCCGATTATGACCGATTACATTGCAATCCATGACGAAACTCCGTGGCAGGCTGACCACCTGTTATGCGAGTGCATCATCAAAAGGACCTAGTGGCTGCAATGAGCCAAGGTAAATTGCTAGCTAGCATTAAACTTATCTTATAAAAAACAATCAATCTTCACATAATCACTAGTTAACCTCGTAATATCATCAACCATGTGTAGTTAACTAGCTATTTTTTTGAGGCAAGCTGAAGTTCGGAGCCGAATTCTACACCCCTTCGTCGTTCATTGGTCAAGAGTAGGGATTCTTCAATGAAGTGTTTGCTATTCAACAATCGATGACTCGTTTTCATACACATTTTTTCACTTGAGAAATGCTGCACCAAACATCTTAGTTAGATGTAATATTGTGTGACTAAGATCTCCTCGGCAAAAACTTCAATTAATGACAGATTTGAGTTCTTAAATTAATTCTGACTACTTTGAGGAAGTGTATACTGGCTACGGAGTCTCAAGATGGACAAACAGTACTATTGCCTCTTTCTAGTTTTTCAAGGTCTTTTAAGGGAGTATGAACACACTCGTTCAGTTTGCCTAGCTAAGATCGGCTAACCGCCTGCCGAACCATTAGCATGCGGAAGCCTTTAGCGGAAAGTGGACGAGCAATATCCACCGTTGTAGTATAGATGAAGCTTCAGCTGGAATACCAATTTATTCAACTTTCACAGCACTATTCATTACATAAAGAATCTCAAAGCGCTTTAAGGCAACACAAAAATACAAGCAATTTAGAAAACATAATTCATGAGACGGTTGGAAAGTTCATGGCTTGAGGGATCAAAGGGGAAGAGCAAGCAAAGAGGGCTCCTGAGTGGCGCAGTGGTATAAGGCACTGCATCTCAGTGCTTGAGGCATTACTACAGATACCCTGGTTCGATTCCAGGCTGTAACACAACCGGCCATGATTGGGACTCCCATAGGGTGGCACACAATTGGCCCAGTGTCGTCCGAGTTTGGCCGGTGTAGGCAGTCATTGTAAATAAGAATTTGTTAACTGACTTACCTAGTTTGAAAAATAAAATATATATAGTTTTTTAAAGATGATCTCAGCCGCACGGTGTCATCGAGATGTCTCACCATCCGTGTGGCTTCTCCAGTTCATGGACTCCGTAGTAGGTGTAGCTAGGTTTCACTACTACCAAGATGACACACGCACTTGGGTGAAGCTACAGCAGTCACATGGCGCCAGAAAGCACACCGCATATCAATGATAATTCAAGAGTTGCCTTGTAACTTAATCCTCCTTACGAGCTTCATCACTGCACACCTCAGCTATCTTGCTTCTCTCCATCCTCAACCTCCGGACAAACGTCTGGCATTCAAAACAATTGCCAGCTGACATTTAGCTAGCTTGCCCAGCAAACAAATGATTTGCCAGCTTCAGTCTTGAAACTCTGTGGTGGATTCTAATGATATTAATTAACTATATTAATTGTTAAAACAAAAAGTGTGCATGGAAAAATGCCATAACAATGTATTAATTATACAGATATTTACCAAATGTACAGTAGCCCTCTGCCTAGGCGACCTCACTGTGCCATGGAAACCACAGAATGTAAGGCTAACTCAATCTGGCTAGTTTTAGAAAACCCTGAGTAGGTCTATCTTGCTTTGTAGGATATAAAGATCATAGAGATTGTTATTTGCATCTAAAGGAAAGTCTCAAGTTTGGTTTTCGAGAGTCTTGTCTTAGACTGCCTCTGTTCAGGTTGATACACTGATTGGGATCAGATGTGACAACAGTAGGGTGAAAGTCCTGCCTTTGGTGTCAAAGGAAGTTAGGTATGATTGGCTACTTAGGTGGATTAATCAAGGAGTGACCTGGGGCGAGTTCACAAGGACTCAACGTTTTAGGACGTTCAGATAGAAATATGCTATGTAGAACAAGTAGAATAAAGGAATCACGTTGGCTCCATTCGTTGCATTTATATCTACAAAGTTCGTATACTGAATGTGGCCCTGGGCATTTGGGATAATTGCTTTGAATTTGTACTTTTATTCAATGTTCTAGGATATTTCCTTTCAAGCATTTTCTTTGAAACATTAGTAGCAATAGGAATGTTCTTGGTTTGTTGGGTACCATATTCTGCAGACACTTGAATGGCGAGCTGATCTCTGGCAGCACTCACAGATCTCTCTCTTATCTTCTCTTGGTCTGTTATCCCTTATCCTACAATTCCTGCTTTTGACCCATGACCCCTTTATGCCCTGTGGCTTTTTGTCATCAAACCGTCGGTCCCATTCCAAATTCTCTGTGTTGCCCCACCCACGTGCACCTTGGCCACCCCTCTACCTGCCATACTGCCTCGCCCCCTTCCCTCCTCAGCCTGAACCCGAGCAACCCCCTGCAGTGGAGGAGCCCCAGCAGAACGACGACAAAGAGTCCCAGGAGACCAAGGCCGGCTGGGAGGAAGATGAGCCTGCAGCCAACCAGGGTGGCTGGGGCAGTGATGAGACTGGGGCCGCCCCGAGCTGGGATACTGAAGGGACACAGGCTTCTCAGGCATGCTGGGACCAGGATGTGACCCAGACTGGGCATTCTCAGGGTGGCTGGGGCGATAACGGGGCCCAGGTAGGGGAAGAGGCTGCAGATGCTGCCTCTGATGGACAGGCAGGCTGGGGTGATGCGGGTGCCCAGGCTGGGTGGGCAGAGGAGCCAGCTGCAGACGGGCAAGTGGGCTGGGCTGAGTCTGGGCAGACTGGCTGGGCTGACTCAGAGCAGAGCGTGAGTACGCGGGGAACGAGGAAGTACTGTAGGGGAGTGTAGATGTGCTATAGGTAGCGCTGGTAGATGGACAGGAGGTTCATTACAGTAGTGATGGGAGACCAAGACTTCAGAAGGGTGTTGATCGTTGACTGGGACAAACAAACACCCTGTGATTACCCCATCTGACAGGAGGTTGATCAAGTTTCAGTCTCCCATCTTTAGGATCCGTAGATAGATGGCATGGCTGTTTTGGCGGTCTGATGGTGGCACATGTTGACAGATTGTGCCCGGGGAGAGAGTCTTTGTGACTGTGTGTATGTATTCCTGTGAAGTCTTCATACCTGTATGTGTATGCTGATCTTTGTGGGGTGGGATGGATACATGTCCATTGGGAATTCTCACCTCCCCTTTCTCTCCCTTCCAGACTGACACTGCCATGGCAGCCGCTGCAGGGGCTGCAACCGTAAGTACTGGAGTAAATGGGCCATTCATATGTAGTACAAACATTGGGTCCCTGGCATATCACTCCCTCTACAGTGTGATGTAACCATTGTAGAATTGATTGACCACTTAATACATTTCTCAGTATCAAATTAAGCATTTTCTCTGCTTATTTTTGAATCCAGACTGCGGTGACCAATGGGTCTTCTGAGGTGCTGCCGGCTGGAGTCATCTACAAGGTGAGCCCTTCGCCTGTCTTGTTTCTAGAGGACCATAGAGACAGCTACTGAAAAGGGGTTGTTTGAACACCTAGTTCCAGGTTCATGGAGGAAGAATACTAGTGTGCTGGAGTTTTTTTCAATATTCTGCCAACAATGGATCTTGGTTGTTGCGGTCAGTATATCTTAAATCAGGTAACAATATCGCCGTGTGTGATGTCCAAAACAAAAATTTCAGGTCAAAGCCATGCATGACTATGCTGCCACCGATGGAGACGAGCTGGAGATGAAAGCAGGAGATGTTGTGCTGGTCCTGGCCTGGGAGAATCCTGATGAGCAGGTCAGTAGCCAGCCGCATTCTACCCCCACTGAGAACTTTAACACGTTTTCACACGTGATTGGGTTACATCCTCTGATAACCCATGCTGTTTTGTGTGTGTGCAGGATGACGGCTGGCTCATGGGCGTGAAGGAATCTCATTGGCTGGAGAACAAAGACCTCTTGGCAAAAGGAGTCTTCCCTGAAAACTTTACCCAGAAGTTGTGAGCCGGACGTCCCATCCAACCTGCACTCCCCCTTCCCCTCTAATCCCTCTTCCGTCCTTTGGGACATCTGCCAGGATAGAAACAAACCAAAACCACATCATCTCAATCCTTGACCCATGTATCAAATGTGCTGGTATATTTTAGCAGATTCGCACGATTATTGTTTTGATTTGTTACATTTGACTACGTAATGTATGCGTTTTTTTGCTAATGTGGTCAGTAATGTATTTATGCTAAGCTAATGTGGCCAGTAGAAACAAAGAGTATGCTAGTTTCAATGAAAAAGTAATGGATGTCACACTGCTTGAACACCTTTTGACATATCATGTCCAAAAAAAAAAAAAACATTAAGAGTTGCATGATCATTTCACTGTAGTCATTTACTTTGTAACAACATCACACCCCTAGACAGAGATTGGGACTGCACTGGTATCAGTCCTTCAGTTCTGACTGTGATGAGACGAAAAATGTACTGGTACTGGACCAGAACCTTGGGGTACACCAGATTAAAGCAATGTTGACCTGGGTCATGTTCGGAAGGGTACTCTAAGAAAAACGTTTTGCAACGGGAAAACAAAAAAAAAATCTCTGTTCTTATTGGACAGTTCAGTAGTATACCTCCACATTCACCCTACTGGCTCTGTTGTCGTTAACTCTTAAGTCTATACTTTATGTCTGTATCAAACTTTAAGTCACTATTATTATATTTTGCCCAATGAAATGCAAAAAGACTCAGTAGCTGTTCTGAAACCATGTGATCTTATATCTGTGACCCGTTTAATGTACCATTTGCCTCTGAGAAGTGGGCTCCCTAGGCTGTCGCTCTGCTAAAATGAATGTTTTATCTATTGTACTGTCTCACTTGCCACCTTTATTGTACTGTCCCTCTCTCCTAAGCAGTAGTTGAAAGGGAAATAAAGGAAACCCAGCCGTTGCTCTCTCCCTTAGAGAGAAATCTCTCAGAGATTGGGTCAGTGGTCAGGAGTCAGGACACACATCAGAATCAGGCTCCCTAGATCTGTGTATTTTTCTATCAGTCCCTCTCCTGTGAAAGAGATTCCTGGGACATGTGTTAGGTAATGGTGTGCAGAAGCCCTGCAGCGTTGCAACCATATACATGGAATCCATAGAAAGGGCTTTGAAGTTGAAACCTCTAGCCCTGGCAATTTGACTGGTAAACTCACGTGTGCAATGGCTGCCAGTCCACCCACTATGCCACCATTGACTTGAATGAGGAAGCCTGTTCTATGGATTCTATTTCTATGGTTGCGACAACTTTTGTGAAACACTGGATAACTAAAGCAAGAGCATAATATGCTCTCAACTCTGTGGTATTGGTTTCATTAGAACTCAGGTTATTGCTTGGCTCTGAGTGGAGTGATAAGGGCTCAATCATAAAATCTACACCTAACTGTCTGTATTAGAATATGTTGATAAGGGCTAGGGGTAATGAACAAACCGCATGTTCAGAAGAGTTTTACAACTGTGGTCAATGTTCTGATCAAAAGTAAGGCAACTATTTATGGGTGTCATACAATTTTAATGTAACAATCCATACAAGTATTCAAAGAGCCCTGAAACAAATCATCTCAATGTCCACATTGTGTCCTGCTGAAAACCAAAGTTAAACTCAAGTCAAATTAAGCCTATGGGATGTACTGTATTCAACTCCTAGATGTAGCTGGAAATCAACACCTGTGTGAACCCACTGTAACTGTATGTTTAAAATGTCTCTCAGTGGAAAGTGAGCGAGCCTGTAACCGACAGTCTTCTTTACAACATTAAAGATGGGTTCAACACCAGACACTGTGGCCTTCATTGTTTCACCTGCTTTACACCTGGTGGTTAGAACACCTCTGCATGCTGCCTGTATGGTGATAGCCTAAACAACATTTTCACACCCTACTGATCACACATCAGAAAACCAATCAGACAGCTGCCCCTCACTCGGGGACTACACCCATATAGTAGTGGTCTGTGCTACTTTATTATAACACCAGATGGCAGTGTGACTTGACAGGCCTTTAAGGCAAAGCATTGTAATGGCGGCCAATAGCAGGACTTGCTTAGTCACATTCCTCTCATGACATCATTGCTGCTTCTGTGGTGAATATACAGTATACTCTGTTAGCAGGTGCATGGGATGGAGATGCTTCCAGGACTCGGACTGGCTCCCCTTTCAAGCCATGCCTCAAACAATCACTACGGATTCAGTGACATAAATAGATATTTCTTAACTCCCAAATAAGTATAGGAGCATCCCCATAAATTCATTAATTTTATCATATGAAATGGATAAACAAGTCAAATGTTTTGAAAACCTGATAATTTTGTAAACAAACTAATTATAAATGATTCCTTGTGCCAATGAAGGAGTCTTGAGTTAAAAGGTCACCTTGGTGTAGCTGTTACCTATGGTGCCTGTTACCATAGGATACAGTCAACGAAGCGTGAACCACAACAGAACCCTGCCAGGCCACAGGGACAAGGGGAGGGAGTGAGGGCGGGCGGGGAAGGCAGCGCCTTTGAATAACAAATGGCTCAAGCAGCAGGGGCTATGGGGGAGGGGATCAACCATCTTAAAGTGACTAATTCCTTCGTTAACGGACCCATGGTACTGCCACTAACATAGTATGTGTATTTTCTAAACATTTGTTGTGGTACAGGTTGTTCTTTAATGTTTAGGGATTAAATTAGTCCCCTTAGGAACCTTTTGTCCTACGTAAGGTGGGGCTGGTCGGTCGGATGGTCAGTTACACATTATCATCCTGGGTAGATGGGGAGGAGTTATTGATGTGCGGCAGGGCTTGTATGCAGTGTCTCCTCTCGAGCTGAATGATTGGCTTTCCTCTTCCCAGCCCAGAACTCCGATCGACCAAACACATTTAACCCCTTTGTTACCAACAACAAAGCTTGTTACCAAGGTGTTCGCTAATCCTATAAATACAGACGAGCCGCCACCAGGACACACAAGCAAGATTTCTGTCGCAGATCCTTAACGTCGGCCTGAAGAAACTGCAACAATGGTAAGCTTCTGAATATTATGTCTCCTGCTCCCTTCATGCAGCGCTCCCATCCTTTGTGTCTTCAATACGCCTCATGTCTCTTAAAACAGATCTGCTTCTTGTTTCATTGCCTTGATAGATCAAATATATATGGTTAGAAATAGAATTGTATTGGCAATATTGATACTGATAATGTTACTGAGCAAATTAAGAGATACGTTTAGCTGTAACATTAGAAATGCTATTTAGTTGTTTGACCTAAATCCTCCCAAAAACCGTAACCTGAAGTTGTGAACATTTTAATATGGCTAATGGTTTCAATTGTGTCCTTTCTCTGCAGCGTGAATGTATCTCTGTCCACGTCGGCCAGGCAGGTGTCCAGATGGGCAATGCATGCTGGGAACTGTACTGCCTGGAACATGGGATCCAGCCTGATGGACAGATGCCCAGTGATAAGACAATCGGAGGGGGAGATGACTCCTTCAACACCTTCTTCAGTGAGACTGGAGCTGGTAAACACGTTCCTCGTGCAGTTTTTGTAGACCTGGAGCCAACCGTCATCGGTAAGTTGACAAACAATTTACCTACTGACATTCCAATCTCCATATTTTTATAGGTTAAAGCTACAGATATTAAATGTCAATTCCCCATGTCCACAGACGAGGTCCGCACAGGTACCTACCGCCAGCTGTTCCACCCTGAGCAGCTGATCACAGGCAAGGAGGACGCTGCCAACAACTATGCCCGTGGTCACTACACCATTGGCAAGGAGATCATCGACCTGGTACTCGACCGGACGCGCAAACTGGTAAGACCCAACCTAGTCATCTTTCTAAGTGGATGTTCCGTCCATCTTTGATACAAATATATAAGGTTTGTAATGCATTCCTCCCTGTTTCTTTCAGGTAAGAATGAACTGGTAAGACTCATAGCATTTTAAAGCAAGGCCTTGTGTTGACACCAAATGTGGAAATGCTAATAAATACTAGTGGAGTTGATCAATATCAATACTTCTATATGATATCCATAACGTTTGATATCGATGTGAGCAAGGCCTATCGTGATATCGGTTTATCCGATAGGGCCCAAGGGGGTGTGGTATATAGCTAATATACCATGACTAAGAGCTGTTCATCTGCACGACGCAACGCGGAGTGCCTGGACACAGTCCTTAGCCGTGGTATATTGGCCATATATCACAAACCCCCGGGTGCTTTATTGCTATTGTAAACTGATTACCAACGTAATTAGAGCAGTAAAAATAAATGTTTTGTCATACCTCTGGTATACGGTCTGATATACTATGTCTGTCAGCCAATCAGCATTCAGGGCTCGAACCACCCAGTTTATAATTGCTGAACTAGATTATTATGTAAAAGGGCATACATGACTATTGCTACAGACACAAAACCCGCTCACAGGTTCAACTTAGCTGGAGTGCTTCTGAGTATGCTATTGAGAACTTTCTCTGTTGTAAAACATCCCACGTATAAATACGGTAACGTACACACACTTGAGGGTAAAACATTATTTATGCGCAAAATAGTTTTTTTTTTTTTTTAAACATGATGGTTTGATGGTGCCCTCTGATGTCCTCCCCCCATGCTTGCGGAAACAATAGAGAACAAACGAGGAAAGCACCACCACCAGGTTTGACGCCGTTTTTCAAAACCGTAAGACGCAAAAACTAAAACTTAAGAACTGGAGGCATAGAAATAGTGCACATAGAACAGATCTACCACTTCTTAGACTTGCTTTCAATGAGGATGACAGGCAGGTAAGCCCAGTGGTTAGAGTGTTGGACTCGTAACTGAAATGTTGCAAGATCGAATCCCCGAGCTGACAAAGTCAAATCTGCCGTTCTGCCCCTGAACAAGGAAGTTAACCCACTGTTCCTAGGCAGTCATTGAAAATAAGAATTTGTTCTTAACTGACTTGCCTAGTAAAATAAATTTAAAAATGTAATAAGTGGGGTGGAGAGGAGACTTCAACAGACTTCCCATTGTATTCAAACTGGTTGTGTAGGTTGATTAGGCCCCCTGGACATTCACACCTGGCCCAATGGGCAACGAGCAAGCAGTTGTCTGAACTTCACAAAGCCGTGGAAATGTATTCCACACAGTTGCAATGTTATTCATTCAAACTAATATGATATCGGTTTGAAAAAGTTAAACTGATATGGATATTGATTTTACATATCAGTGCCCATCACTAATAAATACATTTATTACATTTCTACCTTCTGTTTCTTTCAGGCTGACCAGTGCACTGGGCTCCAGGGCTTCCTGATCTTCCACAGCTTTGGAGGCGGCACCGGTTCTGGGTTCACCTCCCTGCTGATGGAACGTCTCTCTGTCGACTATGGGAAGAAGTCCAAGCTTGAGTTTGCCATCTATCCAGCTCCCCAGGTGTCCACTGCTGTGGTGGAGCCTTACAACTCCATCCTGACCACCCACACCACCCTGGAGCACTCGGACTGTGCCTTCATGGTGGACAATGAGGCCATCTATGATATCTGCCGCAGGAACCTGGACATTGAGCGCCCCACCTACACCAACCTCAACAGGCTGATTGGTCAGATCGTCTCCTCCATCACCGCCTCCCTGCGCTTTGACGGGGCCCTAAATGTGGACCTGACAGAGTTCCAGACCAACTTGGTGCCCTACCCCCGTATCCACTTCCCTCTGGCTACCTATGCTCCAGTCATCTCTGCTGAGAAGGCCTATCACGAGATGCTATCAGTGGCTGAGATCACCAACGCCTGCTTTGAGCCAGCCAATCAGATGGTGAAATGTGACCCACGTCACGGCAAGTACATGGCCTGCTGCCTGCTCTACCGTGGTGATGTTGTGCCGAAAGATGTCAACTCTGCCATCGCCACCATCAAGACCAAGCGCACCATCCAGTTTGTAGACTGGTGTCCCACTGGCTTCAAGGTCGGTATCAACTACCAGCCACCCACAGTGGTCCCTGGAGGAGATCTGGCCAAGGTCCAGAGAGCTGTGTGTATGCTGAGCAACACCACCGCCATCGCTGAGGCCTGGGCCAGGCTTGACCACAAGTTTGACCTGATGTACGCAAAGAGAGCCTTTGTGCACTGGTATGTGGGAGAGGGCATGGAGGAGGGAGAGTTCTCAGAGGCCAGAGAAGACATGGCAGCCCTGGAGAAGGATTATGAAGAGGTGGGTACTGACAGTGTAGGGGACGAGGGGGAGGAGGAGGGAGAGGAATACTAAAAAGTAGTCAACTGGTAAAGAACAACATCTGTGAAGAACAACAGGGAATGAAGAGGAGGATGCGGGGGTGGAAGTGTAGAATGTTAAGATCTATAATCTCAGCTTTACAACATGAATGTTGAAACTACACAATTCTATGATTGTCAGCCAGATACAGTTTTGACCAAATCGAGAATAGTAACAATAATTTGTAACCATCTATTTCTTTGGATATGAATCCTCTGTGAAAAAATAAAGCATTCATTATCAACGCCCAAAATATTGGTCTGTGTCATGCTTGCTCAAAACAAATTTTTCTGTAATGTCAATGCATAAACCCTCTACCCTGTCTCATTCCACAGCTTGTGGCAAGAGGTTCTGCCTTGAGGGAAGTCAGTCATACTGTATCACACAATGATCTATTTGAGGAGGTAGTGCACCATCAACCACCTCACACTGGTGTTAATGGTGTCCTCTGTCTTTCCTGAACTTCGGCTAAACCTCTCCATCCCGTCCTGCTTCAGCTGTGGGAGAGTGTTTGGTTAAGGCTATTGAGTACTGTAAACACACCACTTTTGGTGATACGTAGTCAGCTCACACTGAAGCCATCTAACTTTCAGGTCTCTATTTCTTATGAAACAAAGCGCCAAGCTCAGCTGACACACAGCTGTAAAACACTGACTCCTGAGAAGAAGAGAAAATGATTGGTAACTAAAGACAAACAAATGAGAACTACAGTATCTCCTTAGATACTCATTGATGAAAAGTCAACTGTGGCTACAGTACCTGTGGTTATGCATTGCCCAACACTTGCTTACATTCAGTGTATTTAACAGCTAACAAAACCTTAGTGGTAGAACCATCATTTTCACCACACTCAAAAGTAAAACAAATACTGCTGCGGTAATGCCTTAGAGCTGTGAATTTGACAGCATGAATTGTAAAACTACACAATATTGATGGCAAGATAAATCATTTAGTTGATATATAATATGCTCTTTTAATAGACAAGCATTTTTTATAAATATTACATATAGTTAGCCAATCCTTTGAAAGGAAAGACTGCTTCCCTGGCAAACAATGAAGACTTCTGACCACACACACACCAGATAAACTAAGAACAAAAGCACTTGGTTTCAAAAAGAACAACTTGTGTGAAGCCAGCTGTTCACATTCTGTTATAGACAATAGGACTATAGACAGAGCTCTGAAATGACACCTGCTTTACGGAAGACTGAAGTTGAGGTTTTCCCTAGGCGCCCGCTCACCTGAGGACATTTGCATTGTAAATTAATCTCTACTACTATGGTGACCATAATGATCTCCTGTAACAACAGCCTATTCAGGTCACCATGGGGAGGTATCCATTTTCTTTCCTCAGGGCAATGGGACAACATGACCTTTACAAAATGGATCCTCTTTAGTTGGAAAGAGTTTGAGCAGTAAATGTGTACAGTGTCCTCTAAGGTAAATGAGTGAAAACCATTGAAACAGGAGCACAAAATATCTTGAAACAGACTTTGTTCAGAGTGCAAAATACATTTTTAAATAGTTATTTTTCTTCATATAACTTCAGTTACATTTTACTTGTAAAATGCTCAATATTTTACTTGTAAAATGTAACTACTATATGAGGAGGGCAAGGCAAATAAATGTAATACATATGGGTCTTATTTCACAAATACTGGACAGGTCAAGGTTCCTGTTCACCCATCCTAGACTCAAGGTAGCAATTCATATTATTGGTCTTTGTCCCTGTTTCAGTTAAGAATCAAAGATAGTATCAGCTTATCCGAGTTCTCCAGTTACTACAACAATGCACCGTTGTTGCCTAGCAATCCGGCACGGTTAAAAAGTTGCTCCATGAGCCTTTACATGGCAATATAAAGGATTCCCCGGGTAGGCAACTGCTTCAAGAGAGTCCGAGAGTCTGAAACGTTTTCTAAAATCTAATGTTTGCTTGCAATTTTAAAAAGTTAAAATATTTAAAAGACAAATATTAATTTAGTAAAAGATGATGATTTTAGTAATATTTTCATGTTACGTTTGTCATTGTGAGGCAATTAACTAGAATTAACTAACTAGATCATTAAAAAAAAAACTCACCAGGCCATAGCAAACTTTATATTAAATAATTCAATCAAGAAATAGAAATGAGTTTTCCTCAAATTAGTGTAGCAAGAGTTCAGCTGTTTCCACCACAGCTTGTTCTTAAAAAAACATTTTTCTTTAATGGCATGTGACTTGAGTGATTCCTTTCTGTCTCTCCAGGGTGAATGTATCTCTGTCCACATTGGCCAAGCTGGGGCTCAAATTGGAAATGCATGCTGGAAGCTCTACTGCCTGGATCATGTGATCCATCTGCATGGACAGATGCCAAGTGGGGGGGAGATGACTCCTTCAACACCTTCTTCAGTGAGACTGGAGCCGGCAAACATGTTCCCCGTGCATTCTTTGTAGACCCGGAGCCAACTGTCATTGGTAAACAGGAGGCTTTCATTAACAACTGATGGAATTTGACAAAAAGCATATGTCAATAGTAGTTTTATAAATGTATTGTTGTCTCCCAATAGATGAGGTACGCACAGGTACCTACCGCCAGCTGTTCCATCCTGAGCAGCTGATCAAAGGCAAGGAGGACACTGCCAACAACTATGCCCGTGGTCACTACACCACTGGTAAGGAGATCATTGAACTGGTACTCGATAGGACTCGCAAACTGGTAAGACCCAAACTAGTCATCTTTCTAGGTGGATGTACCTTCTATCTTTGATAAAGAAATATATGGTTTGTGACACATTCTTCCGTGGTTCTTTCAGGCTGACCAAGGCACTGGGCTCCAGGGCTTCCTGATCTTCCACAGGAGGCACCGGCTCTGGGTTCACCTCCCTGCTGATGGAATGTCTCTCTGTCGACTATGGGAAGAAGTCCAAGCTTGAGTTTGCCATCTATCAAGCTCCCCAAGTTTCTACTGCTGTGGTGGAGCCTTACAACTCCATTCTGACTACCCACACCACCCTGGAGCACTCGGACTGTGCCGAGTGAGGCCATCTATGAAATCTGCTGGGTTTTTCATGCTCAACAGTTTCCCGTGTGTATCAAGAATGGTCCACCACCCAAAGGACATTCAGCCAACTTGACACAACTGTGGGAAGCATTGGAGTCAACATGGGCCAGCATCCCTGTGGAACACTTTAGACACCTTGTAGTCCATGCCCTGACGAATCGAGGCTGTTCTGAGGGCAAAATGGGGTGCAACACAATATTAGGAAGGTGTTCCTAATGTTTTGTACAATCAGTGGATGTGATTGAGTTGAAATGTAACGAGGCTCGTCTTCTAAATGTTTAGTTGGGGCCAAAAACAAATAGCTAATTCCACAGCAGTTCAGTCTTTGTAAAAGCTGACCTACAATTGTGTTCTCTACAAAACTAGGTTAACAGGGTACTTAAAAAGGCGCCATCTCCAATATTTACTATCATTTAAATTAATGATATAGGCCTACACATCGATTCTTAAGAAAGTGTAACCAATATAACTTATAAATGCCCCTTGAGCATGAATGAAAAAATACATTTAGGATTGTGACAAATATTTCTTACTTTAAAAAGATTACTTTCGGTTTAGGCTACTTCTCGGCTCTTTTGTTCCCAGTAGCAGGTATTATATGCAAAGTTGCAAGCCCCTCCCCTGTGCTTTGAGTAGTTTCTTTCCCTTCCAGTAGAGCCAACTTCCATTCCCTGTTCTCTACATTAAATATTATATTAGTGATAGTGATTATGAAAGATATTACCCACGATGTAACATCTGCTTGTCAACCTTTAATTGCCCGAGGAGCATTCCTTTGGGTTATAGAGTGTGGAGTGTGGACTGTGCATTGAAAGCAGAACTACAGCTCTGACTCTGTCCCTGAGAGAGATTAGCAGCTTGCCGAGGGGCCGCCCCTTTTTTTGTGCTAACAGTCGCTCCCGCCAAGACAAAATAATACAGCTTCCTGCATCGCCCTTCCACCAGACATATAAAACCCCCACCGTGGCCCCCTCCCCCATTACAGCCTTCATTCTCCGAATCCTCAACGTCGGCCGAAGGAAAGAAATCTGTCAAAATGGTGAGTGCTGAGTACTGCAGCTGATTCTGAAAAAAATAACTACATTTTAGACAAACAGTGAGAGAAATAATTATGTCCTTGGATTGAACATTTGTACATTTTCGGTCAAATATATAGGGGTATATTTATTTATAGTTTGTTAGTGTTTGATGGTACACTATCATTGGCTAATGTTTCAGGTTTTTTTTATCTTATAGATAGCATTAAAAGCCACGCTGCCGTTGTTGGATAGGCTGTGGGTTTGGGTGCAGTGGAGACGGACTCAGCACTGTGACGAAGGGGACTCAGAGCATGTGGGGCTGACGCCAGAGAACTGGCACAGTTTCCTCCACCAGCGGGAGGAAAGCACATTACAGTCAGAAGCACTTGCCTCAATTTGATGTAGAAAGGAATTTTCAAGAACAATTATTCCATTTGTTTGGGTGGAAGGGTATTTACAAAATTGTTTACTTGACCATTTGTTTTGGCTAAATGCAATTTTTTGTTGTACTTTCATTCTTGAGTAATAACAGGGGAGGGAATATTTGTATATGGGTTGAGCAGTTATAAAGAGAAAAAAAGTTTGAGTATGTTCTAGAGGACACAATCAGATATCCTGTCTGTGCGTTACACAAAGCAGCGCGCTTTGGCACTGAGGGCAGAGTGGGGAGTGGCCTGCCGGGCTATGGATTTTTCCTCTCTAGCACTGGGAGTTCATAACTGCACTGCTGGTTTCATTGGAGAACGACTGCCCCCTCTCATTGAAGACAGGGTTAGTTCAAGACCGACCGCAGCACTACAGGCATTGTTAGCAGAAAGCAGGATCCACCCATTATAATGAATGGAACAAATTGCAATCACCCTGGTCAATCTTCCTGTAAATAAATGTTTTATTGGGAAGACAATCACGGTACCAATAATTGTTGTTCACACAGCTCAGTCTCTGTGGGGCTGCAGTAATAACCCGCATATGACTCAGCATTCAGCTGCCCAAAGCTTCACAGCCTGCGGAGAAGCAACCCCACCCTTTAGCCAGCTGTCGTTGGGGTAATATAAGATTTAAAGCTGGAACAGGTGTTAAGACACAGTAAAATGACTACTCTCACTATTGACTCATAATAATTTGTATCCTAACAATAGGACTACTGATTTGCAGTTGGTATGGATGGTGCTTGTTGTCAAGCAGCAATGACATTGAATCCCTGGCCTATGATCGATTCAGATATCTAGACTGGGACAGTGAGAGAGAGTATCATTGGAAACTGTGGGCTATATGCATGTGACCAGTCTGCAGCCAGGAATCTAAAATGGAAAACAAAGGAAAGGAAATAGAAGGTCCTACCTTCATCATGAATAGGATTCACAGATGTCAGGGCTGATTTCATTGGATGGATCATTTTCAGATATATTCTTCCACAGCCAGTTCCATGAATAACACTTGCTCTTATTCATCCAACGGAGCTCTTCAGAGTTTGTGGAGGTGTAGACGGTTTCTTGGCCACAAACAGCTTGGCCTGTACCTAGAGCCATTAATGTATTGGAGTGTCAACATTTTTTCTTTTGTGTTTTGGTTGAATAACAGATAGGATATCCATGAGCATTCATCAGTTGAGGGAGGACGTTTTCTTGACGTTGAGCTTCATGAAGGCCATAAGTTGACACCTCTGTTTCTCTGCAGCGTGAGTGTATTTCTATGCATGTCGGCCAGGCCGGAGCCCAGATGGGCAATGCATGCTGGGAATTGTACTGCCTGGAACATGGGATCCAGCCTGATGGACAGATGCCCAGTGATAAGACAATCGGAGGGGGAGATGACTCCTTCAACACCTTCTTCAGTGAGACTGGAGCTGGTAAACACGTTCCTCGTGCAGTTTTTGTAGACCTGGAGCCAACCGTCATCGGTAAGTTGACAAACAATTTGCCTACTGACATTCCAATCTCCATATTTTTATAGGTTAAAGCTACAGATATTGAATGTCAATTCCCCATGTCCACAGACGAGGTCCGCACAGGTACCTACCGCCAGCTGTTCCACCCTGAGCAGCTGATCACAGGCAAGGAGGACGCTGCCAACAACTATGCCCGTGGTCACTACACCATTGGCAAGGAGATCATCGACCTGGTACTCGATAGGACTCGCAAACTGGTAAGATCCATTTCATTGCTAGGCCTTGTGTTGACCTTGTACTGAAACCAAAAGGGATACATTTCAATGAAGGGTAATAATGACATGTTCTTCCCTTTGTTTCTTTCAGGCTGACCAGTGCACTGGGCTCCAGGGCTTCCTGATCTTCCACAGCTTTGGAGGAGGCACCGGCTCTGGGTTCACCTCCCTGCTGATGGAACGTCTCTCTGTCGACTATGGGAAGAAGTCCAAGCTTGAATTTGCTGTTTACCCAGCTCCCCAAGTTTCTACTGCTGTGGTGGAGCCTTACAACTCCATTCTGACTACCCACACCACCCTGGAGCACTCGGACTGTGCCTTCATGGTGGACAATGAGGCCATCTATGATATCTGCCGCAGGAACCTGGACAT
The DNA here is from genome assembly GCF_018296145.1 of Oncorhynchus tshawytscha. Lineage (NCBI taxonomy): Eukaryota > Metazoa > Chordata > Actinopteri > Salmoniformes > Salmonidae > Oncorhynchus > Oncorhynchus tshawytscha. Next base: position 344,451 of record NW_024609794.1, read on the forward strand.
TGAGCGCCCCACCTACACCAACCTCAACAGGCTGATTGGTCAGATCGTCTCCTCCATCACCGCCTCCCTGCGTTTCGATGGAGCCCTCAATGTGGACCTGACAGAGTTCCAGACCAACTTGGTGCCTTATCCCCGTATCCACTTCCCTCTGGCCACCTATGCTCCAGTCATCTCTGCTGAGAAGGCCTACCATGAGCAGTTGTCTGTTGCTGACATCACCAACGCCTGCTTTGAGCCAGCCAATCAGATGGTGAAATGTGACCCACGTCACGGCAAGTACATGGCCTGCTGCCTGCTCTACCGTGGTGATGTTGTGCCCAAAGATGTCAACTCTGCCATCGCAACCATCAAGACCAAGCGCACCATCCAGTTTGTGGACTGGTGTCCCACTGGCTTCAAGGTCGGTATCAACTACCAGCCACCCACAGTGGTCCCTGGAGGAGATCTGGCCAAGGTCCAGAGAGCTGTGTGCATGCTGAGCAACACCACCGCCATCGCTGAGGCCTGGGCCAGGCTTGACCACAAGTTTGACCTGATGTACGCCAAGAGAGCCTTTGTGCACTGGTATGTGGGAGAGGGCATGGAGGAGGGAGAGTTCTCAGAGGCCAGAGAAGACATGGCAGCCCTGGAGAAGGATTATGAAGAGGTGGGTACTGACAGCATCGGAGAAGAGGATGAAGAAGGAGAAGAGTACTAAAGGGTGTAACTCCTGATCTGCTGATGTTCCATTAATATAGTCTACCAGTCCCGGATAGTGCAAGTAGTAAGAAAACAACAAAAAGGGTTTAACGGACTAATATTGGAAATCATTCCATAGAGTAAGCACATTCCACCCAGCTACAAGAACCACCTTCCTGCCTCACATCAGCCATTTTGAATAAAATATGAAAGAAAAAAAAAGCTTCTTGTGTTTACTGGTTGAAACCTCTTGGTATGTCAACATGAAGTAGCAGATATATCTGGCGCGTTGATCACACCGACAGCGTAATTCCGCAAAATAATATGCAGCATCATCTGGATGTGTGCAACAAAAGTTCAACATTCCCTTTCTACAACCATTTCTGTCAAGCCGTCTATGTATACAGTTTGAAGCATATGTTCAATAAATCCAATGTATGCACCACACAGAACGCACTGCAACGCAATGCTGCAAGGCAATGCTGCAAGGCAAACACGGCAGGTCGCCTAATGGTTAGAGTGTTGGGCCAGTAACCTAAAGGTTGCTAGATCAATCCCTGAGCTGACAAGGTAAAACATCTGTTGTTCTGCCCCTGAACAAGGCAGTTAACCCACTGTTCCTAGGCTATCATTGTAAATAAGAATTGGTTCTTGCCTAGTTAAATCAAATTTAAATAAATACATTGAAAATTAATGTACTTCTGGTGTACCAAAAACTGCAATGACGCTGTCGGCGTGATGTGCCAAGCTGAGAAAAAGATTCAGCATACAACTGTAGGACATTTTAAAGTGAGCAGTTTCTAAAGTTGGTGGTAGGCCAAGCTATATGGAGCTGCAAAACTTACACGTCGGACATTTAGAGAGGTTTACTAAACCCTCTCGCTCTCCGCAATCTCTCCAGATGTTTTCTGACCATACAACTTTATGCTACTGCATGCTATAGTACAGATCCTGTACAACAAAATGCACTCAAGTTATACTGTATGCTTGAAATGTATGGTAATGGTATTGGTAAACAAGCTCCACTTTGAAAAACAACCCAATCCTCTTACTGAGCTCTTCACTGCCTTGCTAGCAATGAAGAGATTAAACATGCATTAGGGCCTAAATGTTAACAGCCTTTCCCTTCTATGATTGATTGAAGTGATGGTGATCCTGCTGTTAAATCCCACTTTGTTAGAGCCTCAAAATATTGCTGTCTACCAAACCCAGTATCAATAAGAGGACTTAAAGTATAGGCATATATCAGAGAAAACAATAACTCGTTGTTTTCACGGATTCTGTGATGATCTAATTTATGACATACACTCTACACATTTTCTAACAGTGCTTTCATGACAACTGTGAACTCTGACATCCGACTTCAGGGCGTTCAAAACAACAAAACAACTGGGAACTAGAGAAAAAAACGAGGTCCGACTGGGGAAAACCGAACTTGGGTACTCTTTCTGGAGCGCCAACTTTCCGACCTAAATATAACTGACGTCATGATTTGACCTCGTATTTTTCCCAGTTGTTCTGAACGCGGCATTGGGAACTCCGGACAAAAACCGAGTTCAAATCATGACGTCAGTGATCTTCAGGACGGAGTTCTTGAAAGATGCCCGATTTGGAATTACGAGTTGGATGACCGATCAAAACCGTTTTCCGAGCCGGAGCTAGTTTCCCCACCTCTTGCTATCAGATTATAGTCGAACGTAAACTAGACTGGCCAATAAAATAGTGAGTAAAAAGAGTACACATTTTCGCTAATTCTTTCTGTATGAAGGGGATGCTAGCTCTTCTAGCTAACAGCATTGGCGTGGCCTCTCTGGCGCGCGATATGCCTTCACGGCTGGCCAAAAACTTTGTTATTTTAAATTTAATCAAAAGGACTTCGTGGTTGAAAGTACATTTATATTACTGTAACGTTGAATGTTCATAACACTTGGATTGGATGATTTTGTCAGCATATTGGGATGAAACCTTACCTCACACTAACTCTCGTTGGCAGTAGGAGACGTCAGTCTGTTTGCGTGGCAAATACGACACGTGCATGTTTGAAAACTAATTTGACCCCTTGAACGATTGTGATTGGTAGGATTTGAAAAAGATGAAAACCTGCACAATAAACAAACATTGTAAAAAAAAATCTGAGAAAACAGCACTCAGTCTATTAAGCATTTGCAACACACACATCAACGTTTATTAGTTACCACACAAAGTTACAAAATAGGCATTTTTCATATTTTAACATTTTTTGTTTATTTTTTTTCTGGTTTGCTTGAGGTAAACAACAATAATTGAACAAATCATTTACAACAATCTATATGGCACAGGAAGAGAAGAGGGAAGTATGGGTTAGTCATTTTACCTAGAGAGTTAGTAAAACACGAGAACATGGAATGTGAATGAGCAGGGTCTGAGATTTGGGTAAATTGTAAACAAATACGCTCTGAGGAGCAGGGAGAATCGGAGAGTGACAGCTGGCAAGCCTTCGACTCACATCCATCCTCATTCACCAACCACAGCCGAAACCTTTGTGATGACACTCTGAAAAGGACATAGTTCTTTGATGTAAAACGTTAAAATATGATGATTTCTATCTACCTTTGAGAGAACAATAAGCCATCTCAGCTCACCCCAATAACCTGGAAACTGTTCACAAGGGAACTCTGTCAGAGGACACGTATAGAAGATGACAGAAACACCCTCTTCCTCATCACCACCACAGAGAATAGCAACAAATAAAAGGCATCATTCAAACAGGAGAGAAAGCACAAAGAACAGCTTGGTCATTCTACACCATATTGTAGAGAAAAGGTGAGGTAAGACACAGTTGATGATTGCAGATATAATTCCATGGCGCAAGGGAAGGATCATTGAGTGGGGGAGGGTCTGTGGTACAGGCAGGTCTGGATCGAGTTGGTTTCACTGGGGCAGGGCTTTCAGGATGGCATTCACCTCCTCCGCCACAGCGGTCAGGGCAAACTCAAACTGCTCCTGTAGGGAAAATGATCATTATGTGATTTAAATTGAACAGTGAATAGATGGGTTATAATCCAATTGTGGATGTACGTTATGGTCTGATGACACAATGCATGTCATGTTTGGGAATTTATCCACCATAGATGATATACTGTACATACACAAGGTTGTATTTATGACAGTACCTTGGTGCGCACCATCCCTGGTCTCTGGTCACGGACGTGTTCCAGGGTAGCAGCAATGTCAATCTCCTTCACTCCTTCACACAAACTTCAATTTTAGGCCAAAAATGCATGCAGAACACACTCCTATACCAAAATCACACATACATTTACATACACGGAAATGGACAGTCCAATATGCTTACCCTTGGCCATGCGGTTCAGGACCATGTCAATCAGGATGTAGGTGCCAGTTCGGCCTGTACCATCACTGTGTAGGAAAACATGAAGATCTGAACATTAATAATAGACCAAACAATAAACATATCAACTTACAACTGTTGTTTGCTGAGGAGGCTGGTGGGAGGAGCTATAGGAGGACGGGCTCATTGTATTGGCTGGAATGGAATCAATGGAACGGAGTTAAACACGTTGTTTCCATGTGTTTGGTACCATTCCATTGATTCCATTCTAGCCATTACAATGAGCAGTCTTCCTATAGCTCCTCCCACCAGCCCTGTCTGGTTGTTTGCTTCCTGCTGTGTTTTGTGTATGTAATGTGCAAGCTGTGCTAAGAATTCGGTCTTGTTGGACAATAAATGTCAATCTATATAGCATGCATTATTTAGTCATAACACCACCACAGATAATGGAGTGCATTCAGAGAGGAAGAGGCGAAGTGAGAGGGATAACCCAAAATCTCTGTTCCCCAGCAGGTGGCGTTTTTCCATTTTCTTTCCGCACACCAAGCAATGAGTTTTTGTATGGTGGTCAATGAATGTCGAATTTGGTTAACAAAAAATGTAATGGTTTATTTGTTACGTGAGGTTTATTTGATCGAATATAAGTTTTGTAATTCTTAGGTTGTTGCGCGTGTATAAGTAGAACACGTGACATCCAGGCAACTTTATATCGAAGTTGTGCCTGTGCTATGCGGGATCTTTAACCGTTTTACAATTCAACGGGATAGGGACGTCTCAAGGATCCCAGCTAGCAAATACCATTGCGGTTGTTCACACGCGTATCTGCCCTCTCATTGGCTAGAATGACATTTTTACATGTTAGTCATTTAGCAGACACTATTATCCAGAGTGATTTACAGCAGTGAGTGCATACTTTTTTTGTACCTCTGGTGTTGCAAGCGCCACACTCTACCAACTGAGCCACACGGGTCAGAAGGGTCCCACCTGTCTTGCCTCGTCCCGACTGTCTTCCATTTTTTTAAGACATTTATTTTCATTGTTAGGGCGGCCAATGAAGCATCTGGGTCAATATAGTGGAACATCAGTGCTACATTTACACTCTCTCCGACAACACCTGAACCAAGCAGCATCTGAAAGAGAATCGCGAGGTTCTGCCACCATGCGGACAAAAGTGGTATTGCAAACGTTGGTTTACCTGCAGTGTACAATGATCGGACAAGATCTGCCTCTGTAGCACTTATTCACCTTTCTGTGGAGCAGCAGGGAGAGAGGGAGATCAAATATAAGTGAATACTGAATAAATAGTGAACACTGATGGAGAACATATATATTGATCATGCTTGACAATGGCAAGTCATACAAACGTCAGATAAGCTAAAATGAGGACAACAACACAAATCCTAGCTCGATTGCAGCCGTGTCCTAATTAATAAAAATGTTAAAGTCGCATTCCAGGCCGTTTACATTGCAGATGTTGCATTGCATCAACCAATGGTTGCGTGCCACGTCATCTGACTGTGCAGTTGGGCATCAGACTGCGTAATCACACGATGTGGCTCGCTGATCTTTTTTAAAGACCTATGCAAGCATTAGGAGATCTGGCAGCAATATAGTCGCACTGGAACGCAGCGGTTCTAAACAAGCAGTCAGTGTGTATTCAATATGGAGGAAAACAGCCCTGTTTTGAAGCTCCACTCCAGTTTAACAATCATTATAGGATGAAAATAATTTCTAGATAAAGAGGAGCGTTCGCAGCATAGTGATGAGGAGGAGAGTCAAAAGGGTGAGAGAAATGTAGACAGAGAGAGTATAAAACAGGGAGAGAGACGAGGGAGCAAAGGGGTTAGGCGATGGACCTCCTGCTGCAGCCACACCTGTCCATGATCATTTTTGTGACTATGCAACTGGACCCAGACTACTAGCTGCAAATCACAAAGATGACACGGACAGATATGTAAAATATCATGAGCCCGCTGACCTCCATCGCAAGATAGATGTGTGAGAGCAAAGAAGAGGAGGGACAGAGGGAGAGATGTGAGGAGGGATTGAAAGAGAAAGGCTAATTAAGTAAAGACAACACACAGAGAGAGACAGAGCGAGACAGACAGAGTGTAAAAGGAAAGAGAGCAGGATGGATGAGTGAAATGACATATGTTGTATATGTTTTGGTCATCCCATCATCTAGTAGGGATCAGATGAGTAAAATGGATTTAGGATTATAAGGAGTTGTGGACAGAGAAAGGTCTGTGAAACTGACACTGTTGATGAGTGACAAAGGAATGAGACCAAACGAGATAGGAGCATGGTCTGGCAAAACCATAGGATGTATCATATAATAAAACCCCTTCCAAACCTCAAAATGTCAAACATTCTGTTGTCCTGTAAATCTGGCTTGTGTTCATTATAGCATGCAATGTTTTAGTGTTTTTCAAACGGAAAATGAAAATGAGCAGTAGTCACTCCCTGTTTCAGTCCATTTTTCCCTGCCATTTCGTGCCTAGTAAACACAACCCTGCTTCAATGTCCATGCGGTACCTGCGGAAGTCCAGTAGGGTGCGTGTGGAGGTGGGGATGCCCTGGGCAGGCCAGCTGAGGAAGTGGAACTGGGTGAGTGTGCGGGTCTCCTGGGTCTGGACGTTCTTCAGGTAGAAACTACGAACCAGGAAGTCATTGCACCAGATGTGCTCCGAAACCAGGTTCACCTGATGGACACACAGACCATTGTTACAGATCAGGACAGACAGACAGACACACACACACACACACCAAGTCAGACACACACACCTCATAGATGTGGTAGAGGGAGGATCCCTCGTCAGGCCAATAGCGATCACACTGTTTCTCTCCGTCCTCAACCAGGGCTGTCATCATCACTATCACCGTGCAGCCATTCTCCCAAACCATCTATAGAGGAACACCATCACACACACACACTAGAACATGTAAACAGAGCTTGGAGACCAATAACATCATAATGTAATCTTCTTTCATCATCACAGTGACATGTGTTTTGAGTGTTGATTTGTGTGAACAAATGTTAGTACACATTATATGGTTCAAGTTAGGGTACATTCTTAAAACATTTAGATTAAAGCAGCAGCAGCAACAAATTGGCATGTCCCTAAAGGGACAATAAAGTTTTGCATTTTAATTGTATTCATATTACACACATATGAACACTCATCCGGAGTGACTGACCTGCCAGAAGTCGGCGATGGTGTGAGACAGGGGTCCTTGGGTGGCGATGTACGTTGGCATCCGGGGGTCATGCTCAATCTAGGGGTCACAGAGGGGAAAGGTCATCATGGGTCACCTCCTGGCATCCACAATAGAGGACACTATGGACACTGGTGTCGCCGTGGCAACAGCTCCATTCACTGACCAGTGGCATTTACGGGGCGGGTGAGTGGATCTGCTTCCCAAATGGCACCCTATTCCCTATATAGTGCACTTCTTTTGAGCAGGGCACATAGCACTCTGGTCATAAGTAGTGCACTGGGTAGGGGACAGAGTACCATTTGGGAAGCATCAGGGGAGAAATTCCACAACTAGTGTTCCAGTTTGATCAATGGAGTGTTGGTTTCGGAGACGGCTACAGGGCCATAGGTGGGACCAGGGCCATATTCAAGAAGAGTATCAGTGTAGGAGTCCTGATATAGGATCAGTCTTTTAGATCATAATGACAGATCATATGGATTCTAGATCAGCACTTCTACCCCGAGGCCCTTTTCTAATACAGATCAGAGTGATATATAGAGAAGGTTTTGTGTGGGGATCTATCCCTATGAGCACAAGATGTTGAAAATACATATTTTTGGTTGCAAAGAGGTTAAAAAGATGTCTTTCAACCAATTTTGCTCACTGGTATGGATCTGAGTTAACTAGACAGGTACCATGGTGACAGCGGGGATCAAGATTACTTCTTACTATGGTGCTGGCGTTGATGTAGTCGGTCCTGGAGGGGTTGTTCTCCGCCTTCATCTTCACCCTGGAGTGATCATCTGCAGAGCAAAGACACAAAACAAAAACCTGTGGTTTAACCTAGAACCTAGGGGGCCAGGCCACCTGGGTGGTTTAACCTAGAACCTGGGGGCCAGGCCACCTGGGTGGTTTAACCTAGAATCATGGATGCCAGGCCACCTGGGTGGTTTAACCTAGAATCATGGAGGCCAGGCCACCTGGGTGGTTTAACCTAGAATCAAGGAGGCCAGGCCACCTGGGTGGTTTAACCTAGAATCACGGAGGCCAGGCCACCTGGGTGGTTTAACCTAGAATCATGGATGCCAGGCCACCTGGGTGGTTTAACCTAGAATCATAGAGGCCAGACCACCTGGGTGGTTTAACCTAGAATCATGGAGGCCAGGCCACCTGGGAGGTTTAACCTAGAATCATGGAGGCCAGGCCACCTGGGAGGTTTAACCTAGAATCATGGAGGCCAGGCCACCTGGGTGGTCTAGCTGGTGGTGCTGGCGGTCACCCTCAGCATACAGTCTGTGTGGGTTTAATCTGACCCACTGTCAGTTTGACTAGATCTCCCCCTAACTTTCCTGTCCGTCCACTCTCCTAGCCTGGTCTCAGATCGGTTGACATTAAATGTTTGGTGAGAGATTGACAAGGAGCAAAACAGCCCTGGGACCCAGGCTATCACTTTCTGTTCAACAAAAATCACCCAAGAAAATACAAAGGGAAAATAAATCAAGGAGGAGATGTGGAAGAAAGGAGGGAAGAAGAAAGAGGAGGGGAAGAAGAAGAACTTACAGGGCACAGAGTCAGGGCAGCGGTTCTTCTTCAGGTTGGTGTCACTCTGCGCCACAGACATGGTGCTGGGTTCAGCCTGGTAGGAACACAGGGCCTCCCACTCCTTCAGCAGACGGTCCTTGTTCTTCAGGTGGTCCTCCATGTAAGCCTGTGAGTTAGGAGGACAGAGGAGGTTCTCAGTACTAGGGTGACTCTTACTTAGATAATACACTACACTCTTCCTCTCAATGCCTTCAACTGGATGAATCTGTCTTCTAGAGTCTGATGGTTAATGTGTATTTAACTGTCAGTACCAGAACTGGATTCAAATAGTATTTCTTTTATTTCAAATATTTTTAGGGTTTGATTGAGACTGCCTGCAGTGCCAGGTGGGTAAGATTTGCACTTTTGGGACTAGTCCATTGGTTCCACTGCGGAAAGAAGTTAGGCAAGTTCGATCAAGCGCAGCAAAAGTATTTGATGGAAAACAAATACTATTTGAACCCAGGTCTGGTACTGACAATTAAATACACATTAACCATCAGACTCTAGAAGACAGATTCATCCAGTTGAAGACATTGACAGAGGAAGAGTGTAGTGTATTATATAAGTAAGAGTCACCCTAGTACTGAGAACCTCCTCTGTCCTCATAACTCAGATCTGAGGCAGAGTAGGAATAAATTCATGAATGAATGCATAGAGTAAATGTTCAGAGTGACACTGACCAGGATCATATGACCGGTGGAGATGTCCATGTTGGTCTGTGCTGGTTCCTCGCACCAGGAAGAGGTGCTGCTGTGGGAGCTCGGGCTGGGCTGGGGCGCGTCGCTTGGCTGGGGGGCATCACTGAACTGGGACGACACACTGCTCACCCTGGACGTGTCCGTACCTCCTCCACCACCACCACCGCCACCACCTCCTCCACCACCTCCTCCTCCACCACCACCACCTCCACTAGCACCCCCCGCAGCTCCTGCCCCCTCCTGACGCTCAAAGAGTCCCCTGGATCCCATGTGCTGACGACACAGGTCCTGACAGAAGGAGAAGGGGACCATGACAGTCAATGGGTTTTCTATGGACACAATGTATTACTAAATCAGGGCTCAATGTCCCACGATACAGTCACACTGGTAGTCCTGGGAAGTTGGGGTCTGCAGCATGCACAGGTCTCTTTCAATACATCCCATGTCTCAGACTAGTGAATCCTTGTGCAGGTTGAAAACTGAAGAGTGAATGTGTTCATGTTGGACTGTTTGTGAGTTGTCTTTTTAGAGAGTATTCCACTGTTGACATTGGTGAAGAGAGGGCGACATAAGAAAACTAAGATATAGCGGCTGGACAAACCCATGTAAGATGAATACTTTATTGATCCCCGAGGGGAAATTGGTTTGTCAATCATATCTCATCGAGAAATGTGCTGTATGTCCATCATCTACAGTACTCCCACTTGACTTGGTCCTGCATGGCTGTGAGGTGTCAGTTGATGGCTGGGCCTACTTACCTGTGTGTGTGTGTGTGTGTGTGTGCACCTACCTGGTACTCCTGGTGTGTAACGCTGCCTCCCTCTGGGCCCAGGCCTAGCTTCTCAGACGCCAGGCGGTTGGTGTGGCGACGCAGGCAGACGATGGTCATTGTCGCCACCAGGATCCCGCCAACACAGGCCACGCCCACCATGGTCATGAACACCCAACGGGAGCCATCTCGGACCCGGGTGGCCTGAGGTAAGCCCCGCCCATCAGTTCTCTGTCGAGAGGGGAGGTGACAGAGAGAGAGGGAAGGAAAACAAAATTGTTAGCTGAATATCTCACTGATGAGCCAATAAAATAGCTTTTGAAAGAGTGTTTATCCTTTAGTGGAAGGATGAGACTGGTTCTTTAGAGCCCCACTAATGTCCTGCAACAGAAGAATTGATCAAAGTTATTATTATTGAGGAAGTGGATGAGAGAAAACCTGGGTGGTGTTCATTAGGGTGAAAATGTTTTGAAACAGAGTGAAAAGTCCAAATGAGAACAGAGATATTCACGTTGCGAAACGTTTTTCTACATTGTACCCCACTGAATGCAACACAAGTACTGTTGCAGCCTGACCCCCAATCATTTGTTCTCTTTCATCTCTCTTTCTCCTCCCTGGTTGCCACGGTTGCCTCTCCTGCCCTCCTGACCTCTCTTTCCTCTTCAGAGGCCCCAGGAATGTGCTGAAGGATTTGGGGGTTGGGGGATGGAGCAATAGTCTGAGACATTGGGGTGGGGAGTGCTATAGTCTGACATGGGGGATTGGGGTGGGTTGGGGTGGGGGGTGGAGCTATAGTCAGAAATTGGGGTAGGGTTGAAGGTATAGTCTGAGACATTGGGGTGAGGGTGGAGCTATAGTCTGAGATATTTGGGGGGGCGGGGGGGGTGCTTCACCTGATAGTCTAAAGGGGCCCAAAGATGAGAGATGGAGAGAAAAGGGGGGAAGGGGAAGAAAACAGAAAGGGGGAAGAGCTGAATGACCGGTTTCTGGAGACGAGTATTAAGATCTGGACATGAGGTGAATTTACCTAACTGACATCAGGGGATGCAGGGGTGAGGAGTGGGTGTAGGAGAGGAGAGACGGAGGAAAGGGGCAATCGGTGTAGGAGGGGAGGGATGGATGGGTGTAGGAGGGGAGGGGGGAGGGATGGATGGGTATAGGAGGGGAGGGAGGGAAGGGTATAGGAGGGGAGGGAGGGATGGGTATAGGAGGGGAGGGAGGGATGGGTATAGGAGGGGAGGGAGGGATGGGTATAGGAGGGGGGAGGGATGGGATGGGGATGGGTATAGGGGGGAGGGAGGGATGGGTATGGGAGGGAGGGAGGGATGGGAGGGGGGAGGGAGGGATGGGTATGGGAGGGAGGGAGGGATGGGTATGGGAGGGGAGGGAGGGATGGGTATAGGAGGGATGGGTATAGGAGGGGGGAGGGATGGATGGGTGGGTATAGGAGGGGAGGGAGGGATGGGAATAGGAGGGGAGGGATGGGTATAGGAGGGGATGGGTATAGGGGGGAGGGAGGGATGGGTATAGGAGGGGGGGAGGGAGGGATGGGTATAGGGAGGAGGGAGGGAGGGATGGGTATAGGAGGGGGGAGGGAGGGATGGGTATAGGAGGGGGAGGGAGGGAGGGATGGGTATAGGGAGGAAGGGAGGGATGGGGTATAGGGAGGGAGGGAGGGATGGGTATAGGGGGGAGGGAGGGAGGGATGGGTATAGGGAGGGAGGGAGGGACTGATTGATTTAAGGCAACAGAGAGACCAAGAGGTTGCAGTTTAGATTGAAGACAACAGAGAGACCAAGAGGTTGATTCAATAGAAGAGTAGTGTGATGAGTACAGTAGATAGACTCCAGATCATTCCATTACTGCAGACATTGACTTCTGTCACAAGTGTCTTAACTCAGGTTGTTGTTGCCAAAAGCAATATGCAACTTCATTCATCACTCTTGTGAGTGATGCAGTTAGCAAACATAAGGCCTAAAAAAAAAATTCACTAAATAAAAAATGGAATTGACAACTAGAATGAAAGGGTTTTAAACTTAGATTTACACACACTGGTACATGTGTGTATGCACAATTTCAGACTTCCAAGAGAAATCTAATGGACATTATTGCAGAATTCTTATAATTCAAGAGGAGAGATTGCCAATGTGAAATTATTAAAAATGCAAACATGATAGTTACAATGTGCACCAACACTAATTACTGTAACCCGATATAGGTGCCGTTAAATATTATAATATTGATAGACGTGTCCTCAAACAGATTACATTCGATAAGTGTTATTTGCTGTACGTTCTTGAATATGTTGTTAAAATCTTCATTATGATTAAATACCCAGATAAACCAAATCATAATATTTGACAACGAATCATGCGACAATCCCACAAACACCACGCGGGCTGGGCATCTCGTAGATGTGCGTGCGCTATGCCGGCAGAATCTGATGAAAAGGTCTAAACTAACAGATAACATTAATGCGTAAGCAATTTACAAATGGCAACTAAATCGTAGACATATTTGAAGTGGAACTAAATATAACTATTATAAAATCAAATTAGGCTTATAAGAAATACAATTCGCGACTTGGGCCCATAATAAGAATAACTCTAGACAAATCTACCATTCAAAAGTATGAATAGCCTATTAGTAGGCTAAATATAAGCGACACTCACCAAACATCCACCTTCCGTGAAAGAAAGACTACTTGACTTTGATAGTGCACAAAAGAAAATAAGATCTGTCTCTTGCTTTCCATAATGCGTTTATAAAGTGGAAAATAGCGCATCATTTGATTGAATTTTGGCGGCAGTGTGACCTACTAGCTCAGGCCCAGGGACGATGTGAGACGACCAAGAGAGGAGTGGTGCGCGTGACCAATATGAATTAAAGAGACAGTCTTGTGTCTTTCGGGAGCGCGCACGTTTCATTCGACCGCAAAATACGTTTGTCATATCAAAGGATTTTAGCCATTCTAGGCATTTCAGGCAGAGGAAAATAGTTTGACTGTGAAAATGCACAGAAGGACGCAAAGAATATTGATGATGAATGACAATAGATTCTAATGCAAAGAGACCCCCGTCTCTCCCGTACACACACATACTAAATGCAGCATAACATTCTCTTACCTCACCGACACCTGTCTGCAGGATCTTCAGAGCAGTTTCAGACTCCAGAAAGGTCTTCTCTGCAACTGAGTAAATTATGAAACAAAATAAAATAGTTGCCATCTTGCAAAACAGTAATATTCTTGCTATTATATATTTTAAAAAACACTAGTGGTTCAAAAATCCCTTTTATACCCCTATCTCACTTTTTGTCCATGTTGTGTGTGTGTGTGTCTGTGTGTGTGTGTGTAGATATTGTCTTGGTGGTTTACATAGAGCAGCGGGACATTGGGTCAATTTGACCCTGTCTGACCCCAGTAACAGGTCCACTTACCGGCTTTCTCTGCCACGTCTTCAGCACTCAGGTTCTGGCTGTTGGGGCGGACACGGAATGTCAGGGCAGGGCCCACCACACTGTAGAGAGACAGACAGGAACATTCCATCAAACTATTGATTAATATAGCTGGGGCCGGGAGAGAGAGGGGTGGTGGGATGGTGGTAGGAGCAGGATGACTGGGGGGTGGGGGGGTGGGGGGCTTTATTTTAGGTGTCAATAAGCCCCAAATGTACACTGTTATACAAGCTGTACACTCACTACTTTACATTGTAGCAAAGTGTAATTTCTTCAGTGTTGTCACATGAAAAGATATACTCAAATATTTACAAAAATGTGAGGGGTGTACTCACTTTTGTGATATACTGTACACACACACACACACACACACACATACAGTACAGTTGAAGTCTGAAGTTTACATACACTTAGGTTGGAGTCATTCAAACTCGTTTTCAACCACTCCACAAATTTCTTGTTAACAAACAATAGTTTTGGCAAGTCGGTTAGGACATCTACTTTGTGCATGACACAAGTAATTTTTCCAACAATTGTTTACAGACAGATTATTTCACTTATAATTCACTGTATCACAATTCCAGTGGGTCAGATACATGCACTAAGTTGACTGTGCCCTTAAACGGCTTGGAAAATTCCAGAAGATTGTCATGGCTTTAAAACTTCTTATAGGCTAATTAACATAATTTGAGTCAATTGGAGGTGTACCTGTGGATGTATTTCAAGGCCTACCTTCAAACTCAGTGCCTCTTTGCTTGACATCATGGGAAAATACAAAGAAATCAGCCAAGAGCTCAGAAAAAAATGTGTAGACCTCCACAAGTCTGGTTCATCCTTGGGAGCAATTTCCAAACGCCTGAAGGTACCACGTTCATCTGTACAAACAATAGTACGCAAGTATAAACACCATGGGACCACGCAGCCATCATACCACTCAGGAAGGAGACGCGTTCTGTCTCCTAGAGATGAACCTACTTTGGTGCGAAAAGTGCAAATCAATCCCAGAACAACAGCAAAGGACCTTGTGAAGATGCTGGAGGAAACAGGTACAAAAGTATCTATATCCACAGTAAAACGAGTCCTATATCAACATAACCTGAAAGGCCACTCAGCAAGGAAGAAGCCACTGCTCCAAAGCCGCCATAAAAAAGCCAGACTACGGTTTGCAACTGCACATGGGGACAAAGATCGTACATTTTGGAGAAATATCCTTTGGTCTGATAAAACAAAATAGAACTGTTTGGCCATAATGACCATTGTTATGTTTGGAGGACCGTGAAGCACAGGGGTGGCAGCATCATGTTGTGGGAGTGCTTTGCTGCAGGAGGGACTGGTGCACTTCACAAAATAGATGGTATCATGAGGAAAGAAAATGATGTGAATATACTGAAGCAACATCTCAAGACATCAAGTTAAAGCTTGGTCGCAAATGGGTCGCAAATGGGTCTTCCAAATGGGCAATGACCCCAAGCATACTTCTAAAGTTGTGGTAAATGGCTTAAGGACAACAAAGTCAAGGTATTGGAGTGGCCATCACAAAGCCCTGACCTCAATCCCATATAAAATTGGTGGGCAGAACTGGAACACTTGTGTGCAAGCAAGGAGGCCTACAAACCTGACTCAGTTACACCAGCTCTGTCAGGAGGAATGGTCCAAAATTCACCCAACTTATTGTGTGAAGCTTGTGGAAGGCTACCCGAAACGTTTGACCCAAGTTAAACAATTCAAAGGCAATGCTACCAAATAATAATTGACTGTATGTAAACTTCTGACCCACCGGGAATGTGATGAAAGAAATCAAATCTGAAATAGAATGATTCTTTCTACTATTATTCTGACATTTCACATTCTTAAAATAAAGTTGTGATCCTACCTGACCTAAGACAGGGAATTGTTACTAGGATTAAATATCAGGAATTGTGAAAAACTGAATTTAAATGTATTTGGCTAAGTGTATGTAAACTTCTGACTTCAACTACAGTACATACATAGGGTGTAGGACAGACTAGGACTTTTGCCCAAATGAGAAAAGGCCACAGAGGGAGCTCCACCTCGCCGCCACACCCGAGTTTGAGCTCAGCGGTCAAGCAGAAGAGGAATAGAGCATGTTTTTTTGTGTGTTTTTTTAACCCCTTTTTTCTCCCCTATCTTGTCTCATCGCTGCAACTCCCGTACGGGCTCGTGAGAGGCAAAGGTCGAGGGCCATGCGTCCTCTGAAACACAACCAACCAAGCCGCACTGCTTCTTGACACAATGCACATCCAAACCGGAAGCCAGCCACACCAATGTATCGGAGGAAACACCTGGTCTGCGTGCACTGCGCCCGGCCAGCCACAGGAGTCGCTAGTGCGCGATGAGACAAGGATATCCCTACCGGCCAAACCCTCCCTAACTCAGACGACGCTGGGCCAATTGTGCGCCGCCCCATGGACCTCCCGGTCGCAGCCGGCTGAGACAGAGCCTGGGCTCCAACCCAGAATCTCTGGTGGCACAGCTAGCACTGCGATGCAGTGCCTTAGACCACTGCGCCACCAGGGAGGCCCGGGAGAGGGAATGGAGCATGTTGATGTTGATCATAGAAGTACCTGAGCTGAGATGCCCCCGCTACACTGAGATGGCCCCCTCTACACCGAGACGGCCCCCTCTACACCGAGACGGCCCCCTCTACACCGAGACGGCCCCCCTACACCGAGACGGCCCCCTCTACACCGAGACGGCCCCCTCTACACCGAGACGGCCCCCTCTACACCGAGACGGCCCCCTCTACACTGAGACGGCCCCTGAGATGGCCCCTCTACACTGAGACGGCCCCCTCTACACTGAGAGCCCCTGAGATGGCCCCTCTACACTGAGATGGCCCCTCTACACTGAGATGCCCCTGAGATGGCCCCTCTACACTGAGATGGCGGCCCCCTAAACACTGAGAAGCCCCTGAGATGGCCACTGAGATGGCCCCTCTACACTGAGATGGCCCCTCTACACTGAGATGGCCCCTCTACACTGAGATGGCCCCTCTACACTGAGATGGCCCCTCTACACTGAGATGGCCCCTCTACACTGAGATGGCCCCTCTACACTGAGATGGCCCCTCTACACTGAGATGGCCCCTCTACACTGAGATCTCCTGATCATTTAATTTTACATTTATAAGTTTATTTGACAATCAGGACGATGCACATTTATTAACATTTCTGTAAATGTGCCAGATTTAACCAGCCAACGAATTATCATCTGCTTATTAGCAATTAGCAGCCAGCTAATTTTCATCTCTCCTCATTGGACCAGTCAGCCAGTGGGCCTCTATGCCTATAGCCTACCTGATGTTGATGAAAGAGCCAGTGGAGAGTGGGATCCTTTCAGCCAGGAGCCCCAGCAGACGCACCCCGTCGTACAGACTGAGGGGGCTGCGGAGAAATACACATGCATTCATACACACGGACACACTCATACACACGGACACACTCATACACACGGACACACTCATACATGCATACACACAGAGCACTGAAGAGAAAAGCAAAAGCACAAACACAGATACACACACCTGCAAACACATACACACACACACACACACACAAACTCTTACATACACACGCCATGTACAGTCAAAGACTCTGAGACAGACAGGTAGACTGACAGACAGATATACGCTCCTACACCAACATTCCTGTGTTTATGAACATTAGGCTTAGAAGACCTTTGGTTGGTGACGATGTAGCCGTATTCCTCCTTCACATGTGTGGTCCCTCCTGGTGGTTCTTTCTTCCCCTGCGTCTCTGTTTCCACCGGGGCCCCTGGCTCCTTTACACTGGCTCCCTCTGTGGCAGGAGGGGCCCCCATGGTGGGAGGGTGATCTGGGGAGGCTTGGGTCCCAGGGGGCGGGGCAGGAAGGGAGGTGGGGGCGCCTAGCACGGGAGATTTGTCCACCTTGTGTGTCATGGCCCCTTCAGTGATCTGATGAGGAATAGGAGGAGGCACCAAACACCTTAACATCCATTATAGTAGAATTGAATAAATACATGTTCCATCTGAATATTACTCCAGGATATGTAAAATAGACCACTGATTTCCTCAGATTGGGGAAGTTCTGCCACCTACTGTTTGGTAGATGCAACAACAACAACCAGAAAGCCTAATTATTGCCATTCTACATTTACTGTAAATGCTATTAACATCTATAAAAAAACATTTCATATCGTTAAATAAACAACACTTATAAACCAAGAGCAATAATTGAATTTCTAGAGTTTTACTGTTTTATCTCAACGTACCTTCTTACGTGGGGCAGCACTGTTCCGGTATTTGTCTGAAAAGCAAAGTATAAAGATTCTCATTATCTGACACACAGATAATAATTGTTTCAGTATCTGTAATTGTCACATTATTGGGTCATGCCATTTTGTATAAAGATACTGCAGGTATTCCTGCAGTGTGTTGTGGTTCGCAACTTGATTTCCTTTATTATATCACGGTATCTCATTTAATGTGTATCGGAGGACGCATGACTTTCAACCTTCATCTCTCCCGAGCCCATACGGGAGTTGTAGCGATGAGACAAGTTAGTAGCTACTAAAAACAATTGGATACCACGAAATTGGGGAGAAAAAGGGGTAAAGTTAAAAATAAAATAAAAAAGTTTTAGAACACAAAGGTTTTTCTTTATTTTTACTATTTTCTACATTGTAGAATAATACTGAAGACATCAACACTATAAAATAACACATCATCTAGTAACCAAAAAAAGTGTTAAACAAATCAAAATATATTTCATATTTGAGATTCTTCAAATAGCCGCCTTGATGACAGCTTTGCACACTCTTGGCATTCTCTCAACCAGCTTCATGAGGTAATCGCCTGGAATGCATTTCAATTAACAGGTGGGCCTTCTTAAAAGTTCATTTGTGGAATTTCTTTCCTTCTAAATGCACTTGAGACAATCAGTTGTGTTGTGACAAGGTGTGGGAGGGGGAGGTGGGGGATACAGAAGACAGCCCTATTTGGTAAAAGACCAAGTCCATATTATGACAAGAACAGATCAAATAAGCAAAGAGAAACAACAGTCCATCATTACTTTTAGACATGAAGGTCAGTCAATACGGAACATTTCAAGAACTTTCAAAGTTTCAGGTGCAGTCACAAAAACCATCAAGCGCTATGATGAAACTGACTCTCATGAGGACCGCTACAGGAAAGGAAGACCCAGAGTTACCTCTGCTACAGAGGATAAGTTCATTAGAGTTACCAGCCTCAGAAATTGCAGCCCAAATAAATTCTTCACGGAGTTCAAGTAACAAACACATCTCAACATCAACTGTTCAGAGGAGACTGCGTGAATAAGCCCTTCATGGTCAAATTGCTGCAAAGAAACCACTAGTAAAGGACACCAATAAGAAGAGACTTGCTTGGGCCAAGAAACACGAGCAATGGACATTAGACAGGTGGAAATCTGTCCTTTGGTCTGGTGTCCAAATTTTTGTGTCTTTGTGAGACGCTGTGTGGGTGAACGGATGATCTCCGCATGTGTATTTCCCTCCGTAAAGCATGGAGGAGGTGGTGTTATGGTGTGGGGGTGCTTTGCTGGTGACACTGTCTGTGATTTATTTAGAATTCAAGGCACACTTAACCAGCATGGCTACCACAGCATTCTGCAGGGATACGCCATTTGATGCGTTGCACAACCTGCCCTCCATGACACCTACAGCACCCGATGTCACAGGAAGGCCAAAAAGATCATCAAGGACAACTACCACCCGAGCCACTGCCTGTTTACACCGCTACCATCCAGAAGGCGAGGTCAGTACAGGTGCATCAAAGCTGGGACCGAGAGACTGAAAAACAGCTTCTATCTCAAGGCCATCAGACTGCTAAACAGCCATCACTAACTCAGAGAGGTTGCTGCCTACATTGAGACCTAATCACTGGCCACTTTAATAAATGGATCACTAGTCACTTTAAACAATGCCACTTTAAATAATGTCACTTTAATAATGTTTACATATCTTACATTACTCATATCATATGTATATACTGTATTTTATACCATCTACTGCACATTGCCTATGCCGCTCGGCTATCGCTCATTCATATATTTATATGTACATATTCTCATTCACCCCTTTAGATTTGTGTGTATTAGGTAGTTGTTGGGGAATTGTTAGATATTACTGCACTGTCAGAACTAGAAGCACAAGCATTTCGCTACACTCACATTAACATCTGTTAACCATGTGTATGTGACCAATAAAATTTGATTTGATCCCATCTGGTGGGACTATCCTTTGTTTTTCAACAGGACAATGACCCGACACACTTTGCATCAGATGACCTGGCCTCCACAATCCCGACCTCAACCAAATTGAGATGGTTTGGGATGAGTCGGACCTCAGAGTGAAGTAAAAGTAGCCAACAAGTGTTCAATATATGTGGGAACTCCTTCAAGACTGTTGGAAAAGGATTCCAGGTGAAGCTGGTTGAGAGAATTCAAAGAGTGTACAAATCTGTCATCAAGGCAAAGGGTGGCTATTTGAAGAATCTCAAATATAAAATATATTTAGTTTTGTTTAACACTTTTTTTGTTTACTACATGATTCCATATGTGTTATTTCATCATTTTGATGTCTTCACTATTATTCTATAATGTAGAAAATAGTAAAAATAAAGATAAACCCTTGAATGGGTAGGTGTTCGAAAACCTTTGACCCGTAGTGTAGTGCTTTGACAGGGTTCAGCTGCATGCCTGCGCTCTGACAGACCTGCTGTGTCGGTGCCCAAGTCAGTAGCACTCTCCATCTGCAGCTGTTTCAGTGCTGCAGGCAGGTTGGCCAGCTGTGGAGGGGTTAAGTCCTTCATATCGATGCCATAGTGGTCCAGGAGCAGAGACACTTTCTGCAGGGAGTCATCTGAACAAACAGACAGGGTCATACAGAGTTAGAGGTGAGAGGTCAACAGGCAGGTGATGAAAAAAGTACAGGCAGGCCAGACATTAGGCATTCCGTGTCTCAGCCACAGCAGGCAAGAACATTTTTTTTTTAAATGCTATAGACAGGGGCGCCGTATAGGGGGTGGGGGGTTAGGACGATTCTAATGGCCTGTGACTGACAGGGGCCCTAAAAAAATTAGGTTAAAAAAAAACGTTAGGTAAAAAGCATTCTATATTAAATGATTAACCTATCATCATTAATATAATATTTTATTTACAATGTACTAATAAACTAACGGTTTATTTTTATTTTCTTGTTTTTGGCAAAAAGTAAACATCCAGAGAGTCTCTGTATTGCCCAACCCCCTCTATTTACATGAAATGGTTTGATCCTGCCCCCAGGACCTTTAGACAGGTCAAAATTCACAAGGCACTACAGAGGGTAGTGCGAACGGCCCATTACATCACTGGGGCTTCCTGCCATCCAGGACCTCTATACCAGGCGATGTCAGAGGAAGGCCCTAAAAATGGTCAAAGACTCCAGCCACCCTAGTCATAGACTGTTCTCTCTGCTACCACATGGCAAGCGGTACCTGAGTACCAAGTCTAGGACCAAGAGGCCATAAGACTCCTGAACATCTAGTCTAATGGCTACTCAGACTATTCACATAAAATAATACAATTTGATTTGATTTGAAACCAAGCGCGACAGGTACTTGCTAGCAGTGAATTGTGAGTGACGAGTGCCGGTGGAGCATCATGTCTCAGTTTCCTAAAGAAAAATCTGGCTTCCAGAAACGAAAAGAAAGAAAAGAAGGACAGGAGAGAGAAAAGGCCGACAGTATGTCACCCAATGTTTCACAAAGGAAGGTGGGTGTCGTCCGTGACTGGTGGAAATGAACCTGTTAGCTTCGTCTGTAGTGAAATAAGCTACTTTTGCTCCCCTAACATTAGTTACTTAATATTATCTTCACAGAAAATTCTGAGTGTTTACATTTCGCTCCTTTTTTAGCCAACATTTAATCAATGCAAGCAAACTTTTAGCAAACTGTTCATACTAAATTACTTGTCCCTGACCCTGCCTGGTGCCAGGCCCAACAGTCGCAGCTTCAGGCTCAGCAGCCCTGTCTCCCCATCCCCATACCCCTGAACCAGCCCTGTCTCCCCATCCCCACCCCCCTGAACCAGCCCTGTCTCCCCATCCCCATAGCCCTGAACCAGCCCTGTCTCCCCATCCCCACCCCCTGAACCAGCCCTGTCTCCCCATCCCCATAGCCCTGAACCAGCCCTGTCTCCCCATCCCCACCCCCTGAACCAGCCCTGTCTCCCCATCCCCATAGCCCTGAACCAGCCCTGTCTCCCCATCCCCATCCCCCCCTGAACCAGCCCTGTCTCCCCATCCCCATCCCCCCCTGAACCAGCCCTGTCTCCCCATCCCCATCCCCATCCCCACCCCCTGAACCAGCCCTGTCTCCCCATCCCCATCCCCACCCCCTGAACCAGCCCTGTCTCCCCATCCCCACCCCCTGAACCAGCCCTGTCTCCCCATCCCCACCCCCTGAACCAGCCCTGTCTCCCCATCCCCACCCCCTGAACCAGCCCTGTCTCCCCATCCCCATAGCCCTGAACCAGCCCTGTCTCCCCATCCCCACCCCCACCCCCTGAACCAGCCCTGTCTCCCCATCCCCACCCCCTGAACCAGCCCTGTCTCCCCATCCCCCCCCCTGAACCAGCCGTCTCCCCATGCCCATAGCCCTGAACCAGCCCTGTCTCCTCATCCCCATAGCCCTGAACCAGCCCTGTCTCCCCATCCCCATAGCCCTGAACCAGCCCTATCTCCCCATCCCCACCCCCTGAACCAGCCCTGTCTCCCCATCCCCATCCCCTGAACCAGCCCTACTCCCCATCCCCCTGAACCAGCCCTGTCTCCCCATAGCCCTGAACCAGCCCTGTCTCCCCATCCCCATGAACCAGCCGTCTCCCCCCCTGAACCAGCCCCGTCTCCCCATCCCCATAACTGGTCTCCTGAACACTGTATATGCTGCTACTTCCTCCCTAACATGTCCCCTTGGTCTCCTGAACACTGTATATGCTGCCACTCCCCCCCCCTAACATGTCCCCTTGGTCTCCTGAACACTGTATATGCTGCTACTTTCCCCTCCCCCTAACATGTCCCCTTGGTCTCCTGAACACTGTATATGCTGCTACTTCCTCCCTAACATGTCCCCTTGGTCTCCTGAACACTGTATATGCTGCTACTTTCCCCTCTAACATGTCCCCTTGGTCTCCTGAACACTGTATATGCTGCTACTTCCTCCCTAACATGTCCCCTTGGTCTCCTGAACACTGTATATGCTGCTACTTCCTCCCTAACTTGTCCCCTTGGTCTCCTGAACACTGTATATGCTGCTACTTCCCTCCCTAACATGTCCCCTTGGTCTCCTGAACACTGTATATGCTGCTACTTCCTCCCTAACATGTCCCCTTGGTCTCCTGAACACTGTATATGCTGCTACTTCCTCCCTAACATGTCCCCTTGGTCTCCTGAACACTGTATATGCTGCTACTTCCTCCCTAACATGTCCCCTTGGTCTCCTGACACCTGAACACTGTATATGCTGCTACTTTCCCCTCCTAACATGTCCCCTTGGTCTCCTGAACACTGTATATGCTGCTACTTCCCTCCCTAACATGTCCCCTTGGTCTCCTGAACACTGTATATGCTGCTACTTTCCCCTCTAACATGTCCCCTTGGTCTCCTGACACCTGAACACTGTATATGCTGCTACTTTCCCCTCTAACATGTCCCCTTGGTCTCCTGAACACTGTATATGCTGCTACTTTCCCCTCTAACATGTCCCCTTGGTCTCCTGAACACTGTACATGCTGCTACTTTCCCCTCTAACATGTCCCCTTGGTCTCCTGAACACTGTACATGCTGCTACTTTCCCCTCTAACATGTCCCCTTGGTCTCCTGAACACATGCTGCTACTTTCCCCTCTAACATGTCCCCTTGGTCTCCTGAACACTGTACATGCTGCTACTTTCCCCTCTAACATGTCCCCTTGGTCTCCTGAACGCAATTTGTAAGATGCAGCTTGCAAAGCATTTTTGGAGACGTGGGCATTGCTTTACGTATATTTCTGGTGGCGAGAGAGCTTTCAGTAAGCTAAAACTGATAAACAACTATGTGAGGTCCACTATGTCCCAGGACCGGCTTTGTAGTCTTGCCATGCTGTCCATTGAAAGTCCTAGAAAGCTGGACTTCAAAGACTTGATCAGTGACTTTGCTAGCAGGAAGGCTCGGCGCTGGGCTCTTGGTGAGTAAGGCTGAACAAGTGCCATAACTGTTAAATGACATGGCTGTGGATATTGGATCACTACACACATGACGCCCACAGACTGAGAACAAGACTGAGAACAGACTGAGAACAAGATATATCTAAAAGTAATGGTTGGATTGCCATAAAATTTGTTGAGTACAATCAAGACCCCAAGTGGAAGAAACCTATTGATTTGGTGACCTCTTGACCTTTCCTCTAGCGCCACCATCAGGCCTTTTCATTTCATTTTCCATTTCTACTTTTACAGCTGCTTATTTTCTAGTTGGTATGTATACTTAGTTCAAAAATCTGCTGCTGATTTTATTATTTTATTTGTTATATCATTCTATAGATAATTTAATGTTAATTTATTTTAATTGAAGAGGTTAATGTATATTTATGTTATATTTATTTTAAGTTATTCATTAATGTTAAGAGAATTTTCCATTGAAGACTGTAAAAGATGGCACATTTTTATAGAGGGGATCAGTCTTGCATCGAATAGTGAATTCCACTGTATGCAGAATGTTGCATGCATGTCTGCACAGTGTTATATTTTCACAGCTCACTGTCAGTAAATATTAGACTACAAGAGAGTTGCAGGCCTGCAAAGCTAGAGTTATTTAAAGCTTTGAATGGGTCGATTGGGTTCTGGAGGTGTTTGGTTACAGCAATTGCACAGGGTTGGTGTGGCCTGTGGTGGGGAGGCCCAATGTGATATATTCTCATGTGGCCCACCCACCCACCCACCCAGTGGAGGCTGCTGAGGAGAGAACTGTTCATAATAATGGCTGGAACAGAGTGAATGGAATGGCATCAGACATGGAAGCCATGGAAACCATGCATTTGATGTATCTTTGATACTATTCCATTGATTCTGCTCCAGTCATTGCCACGAGCCCATCCTCCCCAATTAAGGTGCCACCAACCTCCTGTGACACACACCCCAACCCCCACACACACACACACACACACACACTGACTGCCTCACACTCACCATCCAATCCAGCTAGCGATCCGTAGTCCTTCTGAGCTTTCCTCTGCGTTTGATCCAGCTGCTGCTGCTTGCGGACCTCCACGTCCTGCTGGGAAACGTAGTCCTCTGCGTAGTCCAGAGGGAAGTCCAGGTCCTGGTACAAGGGAGAGGTAGAGATCGGTGTTGCTGCCCCACGGTGGCGGGAGGCCGGCTGGGCGGGGGAGGAGAGGTACAGGGAGACCAGGTCCTGGAGCACCTGGCGGTCTCGGTCCTGGGGGCGGGACCCTTTACCCCCGGCGTGAGAAGAAGGGCGGGGGAAACCACCACCCTCCAGAGAGTTAAGAGAGCGCTCCTCGTCATCTTGGTAACCATGCTGCTGCTTAATAAACCCATAAACAGACACAGAGATGCCCTCTGGGAAAAGGAATTGATACAATCTACTGTATTTATTATGGATCCCCATTAACTTCCTGGGGTCCAGCAGAATGAAGGAAGTTTATACAATTTAAAAACATTACAATACATTCACAGATTTCACAACCCACTGTGTGACCTCTGACCCCTACTCTACAACTACAGTACAGTACTAAATCCATGTTAACATGTGTGTATAGTGCTTATGTTATTATATGTGTATTTGTGTGTCTGTGCCTGTGTGTGTTGCTTCACAGTCCCCGCTGTTCCATAAGGTGTATTTTTACCTGTTTTTAAAATCTAACTTTACTGTTTGCATCAGTTACCTGATGTGGAATAGAGTTCCATGGCTCTATGCATTCTTATTTATTTTTAAATTCAAATGTAACCTTTATTTAACGAGGCAAGTCAGTTCAGAACAAATTCTTATTTACAATGACAGCCTACCGGGGAACAGTGGGTTAACTGCCTTGTTCAGGGGCAGAATGACAGATTTTTACCTTGTCAGCTCTAGGATTCAACCCAGAAACCTTTCGGTTACTGGCCCAACTTTCTAATCACCAGGCTACCTCCCGCCCCATGTAGTTCTGTGCGCCTCCCATAGTCTGTTCTGGACTTGGGGACTGTGAAGAGACCTCGTGGCAGGTCTTGTGGGGTGTTATATGGTATCTATCTACAGTGTATTTATATCATAGTATCTATCTACTGTAGAGATTACGTGTATTTACACCATACTACTCATAGTTATATGGTATCTATCTACAGTGTATTTATATCATACGACTCAGTTATATAGTATCTATGTACTGTATATACATTCTTACACACATGAACTGTACGTGGTAATAGTAGTTCTGTGTATGAATGTATATACAGTAGCTAGATACCATATAACTATGAGTTGTATGATATAAATACACTGTAGATGTGTGTGTGTGTGTATATGGGTGTGTGTGTGTATATGTGTGTGTCCATTCCCACCTGGCGGTAGGTGTAAGGGTCCAGAGTTTGCATGTGGAGGGACTGGGAGGCCTTGGGGGGATCCACGATCATGTAGTCCAGGTAACTCTGCATCAGGTCTGGGTTGGGATCGTCCCCTTGAGCCTTGGTCCTGGGAGGATACTGCATCTTGGAAAGATGGGCATTCTGCACAGGTTCTGAGGACCTGAGAAATACAGTATGAATGGAGAATATCAGAATAAGGCCAACCCATTAGCACTTGCAGACCCTCATAGGGAACATAGCTTCCCTCACTCACAAGAACTCAACTTCCAAGTCATCCTGCACCTGTCTAAAAATGGCTTCCCTCTACTGCAGGAGTATGTGACTCCAGTCCTCTGAGGATGGCTTCCCTCTACTGCAGGAGTATTTGACCACAGTCCTCTGATGATGGCTTCCCTCTACTGCAGGAGTATGTGACCACAGTCCTCTGGTGATGGCTTCCCTCTACTGCAGGAGTATTTGACCACAGTCCTCTGATGATGGCTTCCCTCTACTGCAGGAGTATGTGACTCCAGTCCTCTGAGGATGGCTTCCCTCTACTGCAGGAGTATTTGACCACAGTCCTCTGAGGATGGCTTCCCTCTACTGCAGGAGTATTTGACCACAGTCCTCTGATGATGGCTTCCCTCTACTGCAGGAGTATGTGACTCCAGTCCTCTGAGGATGGCTTCCCTCTACTGCAGGAGTATTTGACCACAGTCCTCTGAGGATGGCTTCCCTCTACTGCAGGAGTATTTGACCACAGTCCTCTGATGATGGCTTCCCTCTACTGCAGGAGTATGTGTGATGGTTTCCCTCTACTGCAGGAGTATTTGACCACAGTCCTCTGAGGATGGCTTCCCTCTACTGCAGGAGTATTTGACCACAGTCCTCTGAGGATGGCTTCCCTCTACTGCAGGAGTATGTGACCACAGTCCTCTGATGATGGCTTCCCTCTACTGCAGGAGTATTTGACCACAGTCCTCTTAGGGCCACTTTCTCTAACAACATTTGAGTGTGACTTAGTCTACTTGTGCTCTATGTCAGACGCTCAGTGACAGTGACTGACTGTCTGCTTAGGTCACTCATCAATGGGACCACAATGGAAATAAGTATCTGAATGAATTATGCTATTCCGACCACGTTTAAAAATATATACATGTACTGTGTGTATACGTTTTTAACTGACAAATAAAACCAACCAATCAATCAACTACCACTACGCAGAGGCTGTGGCCTGTTCCTCGTGGACTGGATTTTAAACATCTCTAAACTCAAAGATCTGGTTCTGGGGTTTTCTAAAGGTCTCTTCCTAATCTCATAACCTTTCCTGGCTGCTATTACAAAACAATTCCCCCATTGAGTCACAGACCTTCCTGTGGAAATCTGCAGACAAATAGAACAGATGTAATTATAGATCTGCTTTTAATTATAGTCAATGGAGCAGGAGACTCACTGAGACGAGGGGTTGTCATGACGTCCAGACAGGGGGCGGGTCAGTGAAACACGGCTCAGCTCCTTGCGAATGACGTACTGGGTGATGTCATCCTGCCAGGACAATCCTGCACAGCCATAGGCCGATACAGATGTCAATCACAGTAGTCATAGATGTAACCTGGTAACTTGAGGAGTGTGACCTTATAGAGCCCTCAGCCCTGTTGCCGTGGTAGCAGATGAGACCTGATTATCTGATCATGATCTTTACCATCACTAAGGTAACAGTTCACTTTTACAACCACACTCTGGACCTAACAACCTTTGTGGGAATGGGTTAGTGGCTATGCATGGAGTATGGATATGTCTATATGTGGCTGTGTGTGTGTGTGTACATGTGTGTGTGACTTTAATTACCTTGCATCATCAGTTCCTTGATCACCTCCTGTAGTCTGTGCAGCACAGGCACCGACACCTCATACAGAACCATCTCCTGCTGGGGCAGCAGACATTGGCCAAACAGCCCATCTATAGAATATAGAGAACACAGCAGAACACATCAGAACACATCAGAACCCTCTCCTGCTGGGGCAGCAGAGACTGGCCAAACAGCCAACCTACAGAATATAGAGAACACAGCAGAACCCTCTCCTGCTGGGGCAGCAGGAACATCTACAAAGCACAGAGAACACACACACGCATGCACATAAACACATATGCACGCGCACACAACTATGGAGATGTACTATGGGGATGTACTATGGTGATGTACTATGGTGATGTACTATGGAGATGTACTATGGTGATGTACTATGGAGATGTACTATGGAGATGTACTATGGTGATGTTTGTGTGTTTGTAGATGTGCGAGTGGGTCTCGATGAGTCATCGCCCAGCTCTATTCTCTCTCTCTCTAACATACACATGGGGGAGAGACACTGCCGTCAGCCGGGTGATGTCACTGTTGCCATGGAAACGGTGGGAAAGAGACGTGATTGGTTAAGAGCAGGTTGACGGAGAGAGGCCGTGTGTTTACACACTGATGCTCAGAGTGTGCCTCATCGTACTTGAAGGCACACACGCTCACACACACGCTCACACACACACTTGCAAACACATTTGCACACATGCAGTTCTGTAGACAAAAATCAGGAAACACATGACAACTGCCATTGAGTTAATTGAGTATGAATAATGTAGTATTTCCTATGAGACAGTAGACAGCAGAACACCTGCCCATCACAACAGTTGAACTGGTTAAAGTCATTATATGCATGAAGTCCCAAATGTCACCCTATTCCCTATATAGTGCACTACTTCTGCCCAGGGTCCATAGAATAGGGGGCCATTTGGGATGCACACTGGGAACCGAATACCATTTTAAAAGACAGGATGTGACTGGTTACAGATTAAACAACAGATTCCAAGAGACAAGGTGGGTGAGACAAGGGGGGATGAAACAAGGGGGATGAGACAAGAGGGGTGAAATAAGGGGGTGGAAACAAGGGAGATGAGACAAGGGGGATGAGACAAGGGGGTAGAACAAGGGGGATGACACAAGGGGGTGGAACAAGGTGGGGTGAATGAAGGAGGGAAGACATAACGGACGAGGGGGGAAGGAAAGAGATACAGGGTTCAGTGTGTGCTGTAGGTTTTACACTTAGCGGACTGTTTGTTTTAATACAGGGTGTCAAACTCTAGTCCTCCAATGCAGAGAGGAAGAGGCGAAGAGAGAGGGTTTACTCCACCCAAAGTCTGTCCAAGAAAATAAAACCAGGAAGTGAGGAATTTTTGTGTGGAGATCAATGAGAGTGTCGAATTTGGTCAACAAACTTTTTTATTGCTAATTTGCTACGTGAGGCTTATTCGATCGAATAGAGGTTTCGTAATGGTTAGGTTGTTATGAATGAACTGACATAAGTGGAAGCATGTAGCATTTTGGCAACTTGGAGTTATGGAGTTTTGCCTGTTGTTCACAAGCGTATCTGTCCTCTGATTGGCTAGAATAGTGCCACCTTACACAAATGACTGATGATTGGCTGAGAGAAATTGATGATAAAATGATTGTGGGGGCTGTCTTGTTGGACTTCAGTGCAGCTTTTGACATTATTGTGTTACGGCTTTACACCCCCTGCTATAATTTGGTTAAGGGTGTTCTTTAATGGAAGCCTATCAAATATAATCCAGTAATAATCAGGAATTCCCCAGGGTAGCTGTTTAGGCCCCATGCTTTTTCAATTTTTACTAATGACATGCCACTGACTTTGAGTAAAGCCAGAGTTTCTATGTATGCGGATGACTCAACACTATACACGTAGGCTACTACAGCGACTGAAATGACTGAAACACTCAACAAAGAGCTGCAGTTAGTTTCAGAGTGTGTGGCAAGGAATAAGTTAGCCCTAAATATTTCTAAAACTAAAAGCATTGTATTTGGAACAAAACCCTCACTAAACCCTAAACCTCAACTAAATATTGTAATAAATAATGTGGAAATTGAGCAAGTTAAGATAACTAAACTGCTTGGAGAAACACTAGATTGTAAACTGTCATGGTCAAAACATATTGATGCAGTAGTAGCAGTAAGATGGGGAGAAGTCTGTCCATAATAAAGCACTGCTCTGCCTTCATAACAACACTATCAACAAGGCAAGTCCTACAGGCGCTAGTTTTGTCACACCTTGACTACGGTTCAGTAGTGTGGTCAGGAGCCACAAAAAAGGACTTCAGAAAATTGCAATTGGCTCAGAACAGGGCAGCACAGCTGGCCCTTGGATGCACACAGAGAGCTAACATTAATAATATGCATGTCAATCTCTCCTGGCTGAAAGTGGAGGAGAGATTGACTTCATCCCTACTTTTATTTATGAGAGGTATTAACATGTAGAATGCACCGAGCTGTCTGTCTAAACTACTGGCATACAGCTCGGACACCCAAGCACACCCCACAAGACATGCCACAAGAGGTCTCTTCACAGTCCCCAAGTCCAGAACAGACTATGGTAGGCACACAGTACTACATAGATCCATGACTACATGGAATTCTATTCCACATCAAGTAACTGACGCCAGAAGTAAAATTACATTTTAAAAACAGATTAAAAAACAACTTATGGAACAGCGGGGACTGTGAAGCAACACAAAAATTAGCACGCACGCATACACATGGAATTAGTATTGTAGATATGTGTTAGTGGTGGAGTAGGGACCTGAGGGCACACAGTGTGTTGTGAAATCTGTGAATGTATTGTAACATTTTAAAACTGTATAAACTGCCTTAATTTCGCTGGACCCCAGAGTAGCTGGTGCTTTGGCAGCAGCTAATGGGGATCCATAATAAATACAAATACCTGATCTCGACTCCTCCTGCCTGCCTTCCATCTTTGAGGACATGTATTTCCATTATTAGAGAGGTCACTCGACCATCTTGTCAACATAATAAAAAATCTTTGTCAAGCGTCAAAGTCTCTTCCTGTTTCCGTTTCAACTTATTGATAAATTACTGTTACTGATTGGCTGGAGGCTACACACCTGATTTCCCAGGTCTAGACCACAGACTGATTGGACATTTGTGTAGCCTCCAGCCAATCAGTAACAGCTGAAATGGAAACAGGAAGAGACTTTGGCGCACGAGGACTAAGAATTTGACACCCCTGTCTTATTAAAGAACTGCCAACACCTCCCGGAGTGTCTGGTGACAGAGAGGATTGTATAGTGAAACGAAGTGAAGAAGATGGGTTAGATAGAGAGATGGTGTTATGTCATACTGACCATCTGAGCATGGTTGGTCTCTGGGGCAGAGCTTCTTCTCAAACAGACAGCCTGAGAAGCACATGGAGAGGGGGAGGAGAAAGAGAGAGAGGAAAAGAAAGAGAGAAAGAGGGAGGGGGAAGAACAGAGAGAGATAGAGAGGGAGGAAGAGACAGAGGAGGAAGGGAGAGAGAGATTTTCTATTATTTCAGATTTTCTGGCAATTGACATATGTCATGACAATAATGTACCCTTGAATTAAACTGGGGGAGGGAAATGAGAGAGCGAGAGAGAGAGAATTTAAGAGCCATTAAATTCTATAACCACCATAAAAGAAGCGATTCCCAAACTTCCATAACAAAGCCATCACCTACAGATGGACGAACCTGGAGAAGAGTCCCTAAGCAAGCTGGTCCCGGGGCTCTGTTCACAAACACAAACAAAGCCCCAGGACAGCAACACAATTAGACCAAACCAAATCATGAGAAAACAAAAAGATAATTACTTGACACATAGGAAAGAATTAACAAAAAAAAAAACAGAGCAAACTAGAATGCTATTTGGCCCTAACAGAGAATACACAGTGGCAGAACACCTGACCACTGTGACTGACTATTGAGAAAGGTCGCCGTAGGCAGACCTGGCACTCAAAAGAAGACTATGTGCACACTGCCCCACAAAATGAGGTGGAAACTGCGCTGCACTTCCTAACCTCCTGCTAAATGTATGACCATAGTAGAGACACACACAGGGCATTAGGAAAGTATTGACCCCTAGACTTTTTCAACATTTTGTTAGATTACAGCCTGATTCTAAACTGGATTAAATAAAGCATTTTCCTCATCAATCTACACACAATACCCCATAATGACACAGCAAAAATAGGTTTTTAGACATTTTTGCAAATGTATTAAAGATTTTTTTAAACAGAAATACCTTATTTAAATAAGTATTCAGACCCTTTGCTATGTTTCCATTGATCATCCTTGAGATGTTTCTACAACTTGATTGGAATCCACCTGTGATAAATTGAATTGATTGGACATGATTTGGAAAGGCACACACCTGTCTATATAAGATCCCACAGTTGACAGTACATGTCAGAGCAAAAACCAAGCCATTAGGTCAAAGGAATTGTCTGTAGAGCTCCGAGACAGGTTTGTGTCGAGGCACAGATCTTGGGAAGGGTACCAAACTATTTCTGCAGCATTGAAGGTCCCCAAGAACACAGTGGCCTCCATCTTTCTTAAATGGAAGAAGTTTGGAACAACCAAGATTCTTCTTAGAGCTGGCTGCCCAGCTGGCTGCCCAATAATTTTGCACGCCCAATTTTTCAGTTTTTGATTTGTTAAAAAAGTTTGAAATATCCAATAAATGTCGTTCCACTTCATGATTGTGTCCCACTTGTTGTTGATTCTTCACAAAAAAATAAAGTTTTATATCTTTATGTTTGAAGCCTGAAATGTGGCAAAAGGTCGCAAAGTTCAAGGGGGCGAATACTTTCGCAAGGCACTGTACTTATGTAAACGTGATATTTCAGTTGTTTATTTTTAATACATTTGCAAAAAATTCTAAAAACCTGTTTTTGCTTTGTCATTATGGGGTATTGTGTGTAGATTGATGAGGGGGGGATTGAACATATATATATACTAGAATAAGGCTGAACGTCACAACATGTGGAAAAGGTTTGTGGGTCTGAAGACTTTCCGAATGCTCTGTATATTCCTCAGATTACACAGACCCACCAAGAATCCACATTCTGATAAACTCCCATATCTACTGGGTGAAATACCACAGTGTGCCATCACATCACAGCAGCAGTGTTTGTGACTTGAAGACTGAAGACTTTCTGAATGCTCTGTATATCCCTCAGATTACACAGACCCACCAAGAATCTGAAAACAAATCCACATTCTGATAAACTCCCATATCTACTGGGTGAAATACCACAGTGTGACATCACAGCAGCAGCAGTGTTTGTGACTTGTTGCCACAAGAACAGGGCAACCAGTGAAGAACAAACACAATTGTAAATACAACCCATATTTATGTTTATTTATTTTCCCTTGTATACTTTAACCATTTGCACATCATTACTAAACTGTATATAGCCATAAAATGACATTTGAAATGTCTCTATTCCTATGGAACTTTTGTGAGTGTAATGTTTACTGTTCATTTTTTATTTCACTTGCTTTGGCAATGTAAACATATGTTTCCCATGCCAATAAAGCCCTTTGAATTGAGAGAGAGCAGGGGGTTGTGTTGGATGGCAGACTGTGTGTATGTATGTATGTATGTATGTATCTATGTATGTATAAAGGAGGTAATGGGTGACCTTTACAGAGCTCCAATCTGCTTGGGGAGGAAACACGGCCAGATGTGACACAACACGGCTGTACACACTGAGTGTGTGTGTGTGTGTGTGTGTGTATGTGTGTGTGTGTATATGTGTGTGTGTGCGTGCGTATGTGAGTGAGTTTGCATTCATGATTATGTATGTACTGTATTACAAAAACAGAAGCGGGAGACAGACTGGCCTAGAGGGCTGTCTCTCTGTGGGGAAAACAATACGATTCCCCAGACACAAAGACAAGATCACAGACAAGACAAGATGAAACATAGACGAGAAAACAGAGCATGTCTTTCCGTGCACCAGAAATAGTATTAGTTGTCTTTCAAATACTTTAGCTGCATTTGATTGAGTTTGCCTGGCGCCGAGCAACGGAACCAATGGAATAGTTGCAACGGTCCAAGCCCCGTCCATCTGCCACTTCAGGCAGGCTCAATCAAAGGCTCAAAGTATTTGAAAGAAGTCAGATACTATTTGAATCCATGTCTGGATATATCTGCGATATGATGACTAATACACGCTGTATCCCTCCCTTTCTTCACACTCCTCTCTCTCTTCCTCTGTCCATCCCTCTCTCGTCTGTCTGCAGCAGTAGCAGGGGAGATTGTTGCCAAGCTAGAGTCCATCACAGACTGGACAAACCACTAGTGCACTGCCCCCGAGGCCCAAGAGCATGTCAATCAATCAACCACATACAAAAATACAGACTATCAATCCCAGGGGGCTAGGTCATAGTACATCTCTTGTTCTAGTAATGAGTATTGCTGTATCCTACATCTAAGAGCATATACTTTGGCCCTGCATTCTAGGCCTATTCTGAACTGTTGTACAGCACTGTGTTGTATCACGTATTTAGCATTCTATCAGTTGGTGTGACCTTGTGATGTCATCTATGGAATTGTCCATTGTGTTCTACCTCAAGAAACTCAAGATGTGAAATAAGACCAATAAACTGAAGTGACCTGGGTTGTAAGTATCATGGCAACAGTAATTTCAAACTGCGTGGCGTAATTCTCTGGGCTGTT
Source organism: Oncorhynchus tshawytscha (assembly GCF_018296145.1). Classification (NCBI taxonomy): domain Eukaryota; kingdom Metazoa; phylum Chordata; class Actinopteri; order Salmoniformes; family Salmonidae; genus Oncorhynchus; species Oncorhynchus tshawytscha. The sequence continues at coordinate 379,340 of NW_024609794.1, forward strand.
TTTTTGTTATTTCAGCTGTTCAGAAATATGAGGGAGAGATGTGAACACACAACACAAGTTTATCGGGATTCTAGGTTCTTTCTGAGGAAGAGGCATGTACTGTAAGCTGATTATGTGTATCCCACAACAGTCAATAAAAGCTATTACAGCAGTCAATAATTAGAACAGGACTGTAGCATGGCAACATGTGCTGCATTGTGCTGTATACATGCATGAGTCAGAGCTCCATAAATAAAGGAGTTCCAAACAGCATGGACATAATTATCACCTTGGATGTTTCCACCCCACACACACTTTATGAATTCAATCCCATAGTTAAACTCAGTCACATGACTGGGTGTTTCCTGTTCTTTCTCCATGATGATCTGAGTTTGTTTTCCTCTATCTCCCTTCCCCTAATCTCCCCCTCAAACTCTTTCTCCCTCTCCCCCTCAAACTCTTTCTCCCTCTCCCCTCAAACTCTCAAACTCTTTCTCCCTCTCCCCCTCAAACTCTCAAACTCTCTCCCTCTCCCCCTCAAACTCTCTCTCTCCCTCTCCCCCCCCTCAAACTCTCTCTCCCCCTCAAACTCTCTCTCCCCCTCAAACTCTCTCTCTGCCTCTCCCCCTCAAACTCTCTCTCTCTCTACCCCCCTCAAACTCTCTCTCTACCCCCCTCAAACTCTCTCTCTCTCTACCCCCCTCAAACTCTCTCTCTCTCTACCCCCCTCAAACTCTCTGTCTCTCTATCCCCCTTCAAACTCTCTCTCAGCCTACAGATGTGCTACCTTAATTTTACCCTGCTTCTCATAGCAGGAAAATGAAATTGGAATTATTATGTGGATTATAATTAATGGACATTTTTGTAGGGGTTGATACATTTTCCGTTGGTGCAAATCGGGTGGTTATTACATACTTTAGAAGCCTTTTAAAACCTTGAATACACTAAAATTTGCAGGACACATCTCTGCAACAACAGTGATCAAATTAAGATAGCAGATCTGTACCACTGGGAGTCATGGCCTGGACAGAGGAAGTGGGGGAGCACTCTATGACACAAGGGCTATTTTTAATGTGTTACTGCAACTACAATCATATCTGAAATGACAATAAAGTAATGGGCTATAAGTACAGGGATAGAGTGATGACAGACACGACATGTTGAGTTGAATAATGGTGAGTCTGGTGAGGCTTTGTCCATTTGAATTCTCTTTTATAGCTTCAGATAAGAGTCTGAATCTCAAATTGTACCCTATGGGCCTTGGTCAAAAGTAGTGCACTATATAGGGAATAGGGCCCGGTCTAAAGTAGTGCACTATATAGGGAATAGGGCCCTGGTCTAAATTAGTGTGCTATATAGGGAATAGGGCTCTGGTCTAAAGTAGTGCACTATATATAGGGAATAGGGTGCCATTTGGGATGCAAATTACATTTGACAGATTTAAAGGGGTAATCTTAAACTTAGAAATGCCTCATGAGAATGTTGTACCCCATTAGAATCCAACATGATAAGCTTGATTTACTCCAATGTGAATGTAAACAAACACTGTATAGCCTCAAAACATGGTTAAAACTATCATTTGTATATAATTGATGGGCAGAATTTGAGAGTGGTTCCATTTCTCCAGCCACCCCATCCCTCAACTTTTTATCAAAACGGTGGCGGGGAGCCCTCTTTGTTATTGTTTCAACTGCGGATGGCCCTTTTAATCTTCAGAAGACAGACTTGTTTTTGTCCTCCGAGGTGTATATAGACAGATGGCCATGACAGGTGATGCTATGGGCTGAAGTCACACACCACCTGTGTCTCACCTCTCACTGTCTGACAACCTGAGAAATGTAACACCCCACCAGATCTAACAATCAGTACCACCGGATTTAAAGACTATCATTATGTGATTCATAACCATCACAATAGGTGAGTTATACTTGATACATACACGTGTATATGCCTCTTCAGCTTTGTTAGTGTTGTGCCTTAAACATCCTCAGTAAATTGGTCTGGCCATCCAACAAAATCTCCAAATACATTAGAATATATGTAGTTCTCACTCATTCCTGTTTATTCACATGGGGTGAAGCCGTATGAATGAAGGATCCTTCAGGTTCTGACTACAGTCGTGGTGGTGAGAGACACCGATGGGGTAGCTACTATTGGTTTATTAGTTACCTGCAACAATGTTAGGCCTACTGTTTCACTTCTGATAACTCCACAAACCGGCATGTCAAAAGGAAGGCAGTCATAGCCAGTTAGACATGGTATAATTCTCCTCAGATTGACACACACGGTACGTAAGCAATAACCGCATTACAAGATAACCAACCGTGTCGAACAGCTGGAAATCAAGGAGGCAAAGTAATACATTTTCCCCTAGTGTGATGAACTAACAGTAGTCAGGTCTACATCTCACCAGAACTGAGTTTAAGGTCAGTGTGTGTGCCTGCCTGTCTGCCTCCACTCCTCTACAGCACTGAAATGTCAAGCGGCCATCGACACAGAAAGCAAGCGCACTGTTCTGAACCATCAGTGCTGAGTCTGTGTGTGCCGTCTGTCCATGGTTCTAAAATGACTGGCTATAACCAACGCACATGCCATTGACGTAGAGAGTATGTATGCACTGTCCATGGTACTGAAATGAGCGCGCAGGCGCTGTTGATGTACAGTTCGAGGTGGTAGGATTGGCTGCAGCCTACATTGATAAACTGCCAGCAGTAGGCTGGCTCCATTAGAACAGGATCCAACTTTAGTAATTGAACTACTAACCAGCCTGGAGGGCGTGAGGTCATGTGTGGTAAGCAAGTGGGTGGTTGTAATCGCAGTATTACAGAATGGGCCTTGGTAAACCTATGAGTGGTTGCCTAGGTTGTCATTCAATTTCATTGCATTGGGTTGACATTGCATCAATAGCCAAGTGCATGTTGTTTAAACTTAGCGCAGTGCATTTTACACAAATCAAAATGACATCGTCATCCACCAAAGCAAAAACACCAGACCTGTAGCCGACACAAAAACCAAACCCTAATCTTCTGACTTTTAAATGAGGTGAAGAAGCGCTCTCCTCACTCTCAAACAGTTTTGTTTTTATTGAGCGCGCCGAGCCAAGGCGTGGGGCACAGCAGGCTATTACTGGTCCTTGCTCCACTATTATTGCGGAGAGGAGTTATGATGAATCATGCCTGACGCTGTTTTCGCAAAACCCATCATTCAATCCAAGCAGAAGTCTACAGCCTCAAGTCACCAATCAAACCAAGTGTATTGTGACGCAATTTCACATTCAGACTACATAAATAGCCTCCAATAGCCTAAACAAACATAACTGACATCCAGAAATCTCTAAATGTATAAGTAAATTCACATTGTTTATAACACTATGCTACAATGCACAGAAAAGCAAAACAGTATGGTGAATGATACTAAAATAATTGAGCATATGTGGCTATATTCTTAGTTGCTATTCTGGCAAATCCAGTTTGAAGTAAGTAGCAGAATATGGCTCATGGACCCCGTCAATATATTGCATTGATTTACTCACTATACGCTATTGCCTTGGCTGAGATTTCTAAATGGCTGTGTATGTAGACCTGTTACCTGCCTCTGAGTGACTCAGTTCATTTCTCTCCCTTACCGTATCTGCTTGACATCCCCGTCTGATAGCACACCGCCATCACACATAACACGCTCCATAGTCGCTGAGATCCCATGGTTTTCCCCAAGACAGACAGAGCTGTTCAGCGGTGCGTTTTAAACCCTCATGATCCGTGTCAACTATCGGAGGGACTTTCTAATGTCGCACATCCACTCCGACTCCAAAAGAAGGACGTGGATTTTCGGCAGCAGAAGCGCACCAACTGTGAGTGCGACAGCAAGTGTTGCGAGAAATGTGTAAATCCCGGGATGCACGCTGCTTCGGATCAGGAACGGAAGGGGTTAGGCTTTCTGCATGGCTGGTTTACCTTTGGGAGACCCACCATTGCATCATAGCCCACTAGGCGAAATTAACAAAGTTCAAGTAATTTTTACCATGTATTCCTCAGTTCCTCTAAATATACTGAGGAAAAATAGAAACGCAACATGTAAAGTGTTGGTCCCATGTTTCATGAGCTGAAATAAAATATCCCAGAAATGTTCCATACTCACAAAAAGCTTATTTCTCTCAAATTGTGCACACACTTGTTTTACATTCCTGTTAGTGATAATTTATCCTTTGCCAAGATAATCCATCCACCTGACAGGTGTGGCATATCAAGAAGCTGATTAAACAGCATGATCATTACACAGGGGCACCCTGTGCTGGGGACAATATGAGGCCACTCTAAAATGTGCAGTTTTGTCACACAACACAATGCCAAGGATGTCAAGTTGAGGGAGCGTGTAATTGTCATGCTAACTGCAGGAATGTCCAACAGAGCTGTTGCCAGAGAATTGAATGTTCATTTCTCTACCACAAGCCACTTCCAACCTCATGTAACCACACCAGCCCAGGACCGGACAGCTGATGAAACTGAGGAGTATTTCGGTCTGAAAAAAAAAAACCTTTGGTGGGGAAAAACACATTCTGATTGGCTGGGCCTAGCTCCCAAGTGGGTGGGCCTCTGCCCTCCTAGGCCCACCCATGGCTGCACCAGTGCCCAGTATTGTGAAATCCATAGATTAGGGCCTAATGAATTTATGTAAATTGACTGATTTCCTTATATGAACTGTAAACTCAGTAAAACTGTTGTGTTTCGATTTTTGTTCAGTATATTTGTCAACATTGTATGTTGTTTCACCACTGGTACTAGACTTGCTAAAGAGTGTGGGCCAAACACTTTATTTCAATTGGAGATCCAGTGCAACATCAGAGGCAGAGGTTAGAGAAGCAGGCCTCAACCAGAGGGTTGCCGGTTCAAATCCCAACTCAAGACGGGAAAATCTAGTGCGGAAATGCATCATCTGCCGTTGTGCCTTTAAGCAAGCGACTTAACCCCCTATAAATTGGTCCAGGGGCGCTGCAGTGCCCATTGCGTCCAGCCTTTAGGACTATATGTGTGTGGAATGAGTGAGTGAACAAAAACAAGGGAAGGAGAGAGGATGTGTAGATTAAAAATGTATTATTTTATAAACCATTTTAGTTCATCAGAAACATCATTTGAAGGAAACTTTCCTTGCCTCTGAATGTGTGCAAAACGTTCTGCTGTAGCACTGTGTCATGTGAGTATACAAATAACACAGTGTGTAGAGAGACCCAGAGGAGGACATCTGTCTGTCCTTCTGTCCATGCTGTGTCCTTCCCCCAGGCTAGTCCACAGTCACCATGTCTCTCACAGTGGGGAAGAGCTCAAAGAAGCCCTGGTAAGAACAGACGGAAGACACATCATCATACATCAACATAGTGAGACATTATGGTTCACTATGTCTGGTCAGATTACAACACAATTAGACCCATAGAATGTAGACTGTCTGATTCCACTTTCACACTAACATGCTGTTCCCACACTGTGCTGGCTCTGATATTTTCCTTACACATTGTCCAGCAACTACAGTAGATGTGTACCCAGGCCAGGAGAACCGCTTGGCTCAGTTTGGCTCATAGAGAAACAGCAGAGTGAAAAGGGTATCAGTGTGATGAGTGGGTCAGGGGGTCATTCCAAAGCCACATTTTCCTAATTGACAAGCATTCAAGGGAATTGGAAATTTAGTGTACTTCCTGAATTGACCCCAACCCTGGAGTGGGTTAGTACAGGGTCCAGTACCTTGAATAGGTTGGTAGACTGGAGCACCCCGGAGGTGCAGCACATCTCCCTGATGGAGTGCATGGCCAGCTGGGGGGCACCGATGTCCAGCACGGGGATCCCCAGGCGGGAAGACAGGATGGGGCCGATGGTGGTCCCACAGGGGCTGTCGTTACGCACCATCACATCCTGGGGCCACAGAAAAAGGGTCAGGAGGGTAATGAATTAACACATGCTTACTAGGTACAGTTGAAGCATCTGTGGAGAGAATAAGACACATGTACTGTTACATTCAGATTTATTTTATTACATTTCCATGTGCCATGGATGCCCATTAATCACTCAGACATACATTGGATGTCAGCTGTGTGGGGAAACTCAACATGAGTCAGAACTGGAACTGTCCTTCCTGCATCTCTGCTATTTAAATCTGGCTTTACACCGGTCCATTCCTCGGAGTCCATATGGGGGTGAATGAGTGCACACTTCAGGGAGGGAAATGGACCAGAGCGGTAGTTTCACCAGGCCCTGAGGTGAATAAAGTGCCCTTGTGGGAGCGGAACATCCTTCATCTACTCTTAAGAGGCAGACGTTCTCATTTCAGTCTCCCTCATCTCTCCCATAAGCTTGGTTTAAAATAACCCCTACACCACCGGCTTGGTTTAAATCCCCACTACACCACCGGCTTGGTTTAAATCCCCACTACACCACCGGCTTGGTTTAAATCCCCACTACACCACCGGCTTGGTTTAAATCCCCACTACACCACCGGCTTGGTTTAAATCCCCACTACACCACCGGCTTGGTTTAAATCCCCACTACACCACCGGCTTGGTTTAAATCCCCACTACACTACTGCACTTTCTTCACCTCAGCACTACTTTGCTAGGAGATGTGCTCCTTGCGGAGTGGATTTAAGAAACAAGATCACAAACCCGCGCAGTGCACCACACACAGACACACAGAGACACACACAGACACACACACACACACAGACACACATTACCTGAAGAGGCACACCAACACGACTGGCGATCTCTCTCAAGATGGAGGCCGTCACAGCCGTAGTGGCATAGCGCTGGTTACTGTTGAATTTAACTACAGGACCCTGAGAGAGAGGACATTCAGACAATCACACGGACTACAACCTCAGATATCTGTATAGAAAACATACATAAATGTAGAGCACGTCTGCCACAAATATTACACAGGTCCACCATGACTATTTTACCTAAATCTAAATTGTAGACATTTTTTGTAGAAGATTCCAACAATATGTCCACCAGTTCTAATGTGGGTTTTCAGTGCGTATTGCTGAGGGGCTAATTTGAGCTCTGTACCTTGTGGAAGGCTGGTCTGTGGTTTTCATCATGCTTCTCCCTAGGGTGAAAATGAAAGTCGATTAAAACTAGAAACACAGCAAACATCTTTCAAACGGTCTTCTGGTCCCAGCTGGCACAAAAACAGTACAACAGCAGTCAATTATATATCCAATATGATATAAATATATAAATGAGACTATTATTCCCCAGGTATACTGTACACTGACTGGTAGTTGGGATGTTGTTCTTGAACCTGACTGGTAGAGACAGTGTGAATGTTAGTATGTTTTCTATGGGCTGTAACAGCACATTGTCTCTAGTAACATCCCAACTACCAGTCAGGGTCTAGAACATCATTCCAACTACCAGTCACGCTTTAGAAAAAGGGTGGAGAATCAGGACACAACCTCTGACTGGTAGTTGGGGTGTTACTAGAGACAGAGGTTGTGTCCTGATTCTCCACCCTTTTTCTAAAGCATGACCGGTAGTTGGGATGATGTTCTAGAACCTGACCGGTAGTTGGGATGATGTTCTAGAACCTGACCGGTAGTTGGGATGATGTTCTAGAACCTGACCTCACTTGCACACTTTCTGTCATGGATCTAAAAACATTTGATTGGTGTAATGGGCTGGAGGAGAGGCTCCACCATTAAATCCATGGCAGGAAGTAGACACTTTGGGAAAATGGTGGAGAATTGGGATGCAACCACAGAGTGATTAACAGTACGGCGTTTCTATAGGGAGTAGGAGTAAACTGACTGGTAATTGGAGTGTTACTGTAGAGACTGGAGTGATTGACAGGTTACTGTATGGTACTGACTGGTAGTTGGGGTGCAGGGCGTGGGCCATGTCGGCGCTGATCATGAAGGAGCGTGGCACCGCCTGCTGGAAGGCTGTGAGGTTGGTGGGGGAGGAGGACAGTCGACTCAGGATCAGCTCTGTCAGGTTGGACGCTGCCCCCTGGGCGCTCTCTGACCCCACCTACAGGCCATAGGGGGGAAGTGTTAGGTTAGGGTTCACCAAACCAGTTCCCTCCTGTAGGTTTATACTCCAACCCTGTTGCTGGAGAGCTACCCTCCTGTAGGTTCACACTCCAACCCTAATTTAGAGCACCTGATTCTATTAATTAGCTGGGTGATAGGCTAAATCAGTCATTTTACAACTGGGGTTGGAGTCTAAACCTACAGGAGGGTCTCTCTCCAGGAACAGGGTTGGAGTCTAAACCTACAGAAGGGTCTCTCTCCAGGAACAGGGTTGGAGTCTAAACCTACAGGAGGGTCTCTCTCCAGGAACAGGGTTGGAGAGCCCTGAGTTAGATATACAGAGGCCATATTGACAAAACATCTCAGAGTAGGAGTGCTGATCTAGGATCAGTTGTACCTTTTAAATTATAATTAATCAGAGGGGGAACCTGATCCTATATCAGCACTCCTTATGAGAGATACTTTGTGAACATATCCCCAGGGGTTTTTCCTAACCACCAGAAAACCCTGGGCCCTAGTTATAGTTCATTGCTATAGGCCAGTGATAAGGAGAAGCCCTAGCTCTACACAGAAGGAATTTAGCCAACACAGGACTGGGGGACCGACCTCTTCATTGTCAAACAGAGTCACCATCCTGATGTTGGGGTCTGTGGCCAAAGAGTCTCCAGATATGCAGGAGACCATCAGAGCCTAGTGGACAGAGGAAAAGAGGGTAAAGGTTAGGGGAATTAAGGTTAAAGTGGAAGTAGAGGTTAGGAGAATAAATGGTAAGGTTAAAGAGGACGTTCACATTATGGTGGTAGTCATGTTCCCAATTCCTCTCGTCCCTCTCAAACACACCGGAGGAAAAGATGTGAGGTTCCTACTCTCAGAGCTGTACTTTGAGAAGGAGACCGGTTGATGAGGTGGCTGGTGTTAGTGTCTGGAGGTGGAGTGTTGAGTTGGAACAGAGGAGACTCACCTGTAGGGCACAGTAGCAGCTGTGGAGGTTGTCCAGACGGGGGGAGTAGATGAACTCTTCAAACACACCTCCAATTGCCTATGCAGCAGACACACACGTCAGTAATCTGTTATCGATGGCATTACCAACAGAGGGGGAGGAGGTGTTGAGGAGAGGAGACTCACCCCTGGCTGAGTGTCAGCCAGACACAGCTCAAAGTCCAGCAGGGCCTCAGGCTGAACATCCAGCTCTGAACACAGCACCTTGACCAGGGCCGGGTGGTGCTTCTCTGCCTGGACGAGTGAGAGAGATGGAGAAATGTACTAAAGGCCTACTGAAGTTGTGTAAGGCAAGTGATTGATTAGTGTGTGTGGTACATTGGACTGTGTATAACTATCTAGTACTGCAGAGTGTACAGTGAGAGATATGGATAGTTAAGAGTCTTACAAAAGTGGTGGCATTGCAGGCATCCCCAGTGGAACAGCAGCCAGTCTCCAACTCCTCCTGTACAGCAGTGGCTAGGATGGGCACTCTGTCACACAAACAGTTACTAAACACTTATTTTCCTGTCCAATTCATGTTTGTTCTCCTGGTCCCTTGAGGGGTATGTCTCCTCCCCTTCAACTGCACTGATGTGAAAGAACAGAAGAGGTGACAGCAAATTCCAGCCATACTGCCTGCACCTGTCCTGTCGTCAGATCAGTGTAGATGGAGGAGAGGAAGCCAGTTAAGACTTCTGACATGCAACCTGGGACTTACAGGTGGTTCTCCTTGTTGGGGCCGAAGGAGTCGTTGATGTCCCTCTGGAGGTGGATGGCCAGGTGGGGGATCCTCATGATCGGCCGGGGCACGTGAACCAGACGATGGACCAGCTTATCTCCAGTCTGCAACACAATAACACAACAACTCCCATGTAAGGTCCTCTCACAAACACACCTCCATTCTCCAGACACACTTCAACACATAGTTCATGACGGTTCAGAAACCTAAGAATGGGCCAACCTTAATGTTTCAGTTGTGAATGAAGGGTTAGATGGGTAGGGTTACATTGCCATACCTTGACCATAACACGACCGGCGATGGTCAGATCCCGGTCAAACCAGGTGTTCCAGATTCCTCCTCCGTAGCACTCCACCCCCACCTGCAGACAGCCCTGTTTGGTCTTCTTGGACCGTGGCTTAATCTGAATCAACCACACAGAGAGAGAAGGGTGTCAAGTTAGCGACCAAATACAAGTATGACCTACTATCCCCAGTGGTTGGCGGTGTTAGCCCTGGGTCGTGTTCAGTAGGGTACACCGTAGCAAATCAATTTGCAACAGAAAACTAAAACATTTGTTCTTTAAATGGACAAGTTCAGACATTACCTGACTGTTTCAAAAGTTTTGTCCCGAATGAACACGGCCCAGTCATGAACACGGCCCAGTCATTTTCCCAGCGTATCCCAAGTGTAGAATTTCATCCTTACCCTCAGACAGGGGCTGTCTGTGTGTGCTCCAATCATAGTGAAGCCATTGCCTGGCTGGAAATGTCCACCCACAGCAAAAGCGATAATGGAGGAGTAGTTACGGGTCACAAAGTACTGTTGAGAGAAGAGGAGTAGTTAGTTCTCAATCAAGCGCAGTTTGAAAGAAAACAATGTGGAAGGACCACCAGAGGGCAGGCTGGGCTCACGGATAGTAGCCCAAGAAGGCAACCAGAGGCAATTAAGCACAGCTGAAGGTACTAATGACATATTCTCCTTCCCCTATAAGAGAGAGTATGGAACCAGCAGAGAGGAGAGGAGAGGAGGGGGGGAAACTATCTCTGGAAGATGGCCACTGAGACAGAGGAGCTATCCATGAAGAACCACTAAGACGGTGACAATCCCCTGACTGACTGACCTTACTGGCAGGCTTGATGTTCCACTGCTCAGTCTCCTTCAGCTCAGTAAAGCCAGCCCCCAGCAGACGAGACTTACACTCCTCAACCACTGCTCACAAATAGGACAGAGTGAAAAGAGCAGGACATTAACTTCAGGCCACATCGTTCCTTTTATGAGTTACAACCTGTGCAACCGGGGGACATATCAATTAACTGTCTGATAAGAGGGTGGCTTTAAGACAGGTCAGGAGGAGATCTAGGCGAAGGATAATGTGAATGGACTGTACATGGATCAGAGTGCAAAGGTAGGCTACACAACAAAACGGCATCCGTACAGGCTCAGAAAGAGGACATCCGCCTGAAAGATATCTTATTTAGAGATCAAGGTCCATTTAAGTTAGGTCCAAATAGGGTCTCCCACTGCATTTGGTTACATGCTCTTGACAGCTACATGCCTACAAAATATTATATTGCCATTGTTCTGAACCTGTAGTACTGACACCATTTCTTTAACTATCAAACTACCAGTCCTAGAATGATTCGTGTTCTGACCGTGGTATGGAGACACTCCTTTGTTCACGAACTGGAGGAACTCCTTGGCAGCAGTCTGCACAGCTTCCTTTGAACTTTTCATGATCAGTGACTAGAGAAAGCAGAAGGATAACGTTACATGCCATGACTGACACAGCATTGCATTGGGAAGCAAAACAGAAAGAGATATTGCTGAACAGCAAGCAACATACAATTTAGCAAGAAGTGTCATAACATGACAATAGACTGTATGACTAGTCCAAAAACAGAATACACGTTTAGCTGAGTGAAGAATTAGACAGCAGGCTAATCCTTGCTTGCTAGCTAGCTAAATCACCTACGTTAGCTAGCGAACACATTGTAATGCAAACCTTAGACACAGCAAACGCAGCTTCTAAAAGTTGAATCAGACCGCTCTGAGCTAGCTACACCGCTTAATAAACCGACTGCAAAATCATAATTTATGGCGCTTACCTGCATTAATGTTTAACTGGACTTTTAAACTGTGTACCCGGTGTAAAGCACCCGAGAAATCTGACAGATTTGATAAAGACCACCGATGTAGAAACTAACAATGGGTCATTTGAGGGGAGGGGAACGTGGTATTGCCCTCTGCTGGCCAGGAGGTGAAAGTGAAACAAACAGTGGATAAGAACCAAACACAGTATACACAAGATCGTTCCAACATCCAACTTGGCCCACTAATACTAGACATTTTAAAGATTGGAGACAATTTGGGAAGCATAAGTCAACCAGGGATCAGTTTTCCCCACTTTTCTACAAAAAGTTTAAAGGATACGTATATATGGCATTTTTTAGCCATTTTATTGTGCTTTCCAGACCCCCTCAAACATTTAAAACAATCAATGGGCTGTATGTACCAATTATTTATGGAGATATGGTCATGTGAATCTAGTCCAAAATCGCCACATGCATGCAGCTGGTTGGTGGCCATATTTAAAATTACCACCAGGGGACTAAATGGACAAAATCAGTTATGGCACTATAGCCAAAATGACATATTAACACATTCCCTATATGTGTGTGAAATGTTAGTGGCTCTATCACAAAGTAGCAAAAATCTTCATGTAGCCGCTGGACTATGGTCAAAATGACCCCTATTAAAACTGCAATATGTAACGTTTGGGATAACCAGACCTAATTCACAAAAACTATAATTTCTTACATCTGTCATTCTCATTGAAAGCAAGTCTAAGATGTGGTAGATCTGTTCTATGTGATCTATTTCTATGCTTCCCATTCTTAAATTTAGTTGTTGCGTCTTTTACTTTCAGTTTTGTACACCAGCTTCAAACAGCTGTAAATACAATATTTTTGGTTATGGAAAATATATTTAATAGCGGTTCAGATGGTACAATGATTCTTTACACTATACTTGCTTGTTTTGTCACAAACAGAAATTTGGCGAACTCTTATAATTTTTGCAACCAGGAAATGAGCCATTTCTGCATAGTGCACCAATAAGGTCTTAAGTACTTTATGATCAGAATTACTTTCTATATTACCTGTGGGATTTATTTAGTGGGAAGATAACATTAGCAATTTTTATATTGTTTGGAATGATTTGACTCTATTTTATCCTGAAGAAGGCACAGTGATGCTGAAAAGTTTGTGTTTTTTTACCCAATAAATGACTGGGAGGTTATACATATGGAGTGTGCGACCCTTTGTTTTTATACCCTATTTTCTTCTAACAGGAAATCCAGATGGCAGCCATTTTATTAAAATATCAGTCCTGGTTGATTGACAGGCTTCCCAGACTGCCTTCAATCTTTAAAATAGTCCTTAAGGTAGCAGGTATTAGTGTACCAAGTTTGATACTTGTATTATAAAATTGTACAACTATTGAATGTATCCACTGGATGATATTGCGTGGCAGCAGAAAGATGAGCACCAAACCAAACTGTCACCCTCAACAGGCAGAAAAATAATGTTACAATAATTAAAATGTTTAAAAAACAATAGTGTAGTATACAGCTTTCTGAAGAAGCAACATCATGGGTATTTGTGTGCGTGCGTGCACGCGCGCTTATCTATCACTTTGTTTTGTCAGTTAGAGACAAGCTACTGATGTTACTGCAAGTGTCTTATGAGTAGATAGAAAGGCTTTCCCACTAATATTCTCAATTAAATGTTAACTACAAAGTATGCCTACCTGGCTGAATGATATCATGATTATTATTTGTTTCAATTGGGAGGGGATTTGTTTTGCAAACTGCCATCGCAGTAGCCTACAGAAACATTGTTCGTGTCAAGGGAAGCCAGTCTGGATTTGGCTTCAGACCAATCACATCACAAGCCAAATGTCTTTATTGACAGAAAAAAATGTAATTGTTGCATCTTGTTGTGTTGTTGTACTCCGGTGGTTAGCTAGCTAGCTAAAAATGGTCCCTTTCCCAAATTAGCCATGGATGGAGATAGGTATTTGGAGTTGTGGTTTTACTTAATTCTCCATACAGGCCACTGACACTCAGCCTCCAATATTTATGCTGCAGTAGTTTATGTGTCGGGGGGCTAGGGTCAGTTTGTTATATCTGGAGTACTTCTCCTGTCCTATTCGGTGTCCTGTGTGAATTTAAGTGTGCTCTCTCTAATTCTCTTTCTTTCTCTCTCTGAGGACCTGAGCCCTAGGACCATGCCTCAGGACTACCTGACATGATGACTCCTTGCTGTCCCCAGTCCACCTGGCCGTGCTGCTGCTCCAGTTTCAACTGTTCTGCCTTATTATTATTGGACCATGCTGGTCATTTATGAACATTTGAACATCTTGGCCATGTTCTGTTATAATCTCCACCCGGCACAGCCAGAAGAGGACTGGCCACCCCACATAGCCTGGTTCGTCTCTAGGTTTCTTCCTAGGTTTTGGCCTTTCTAGGGAGTTTTTCCTAGCCACCGTGCTTCTACACCTGCATTGCTTGCTGTTTGGGGTTTTAGGCTGGGTTTCTGTACAGCACTTTGAGATATCAGCTGATGTATGAAGGGCTATATAAATAAATTTGATTTGTCATGACTTGGCCCTCTTTGGGGATAGCGAGTACCATCCCCATCTCTCTGCACCATCCTCTCTCTCACCACCTCTCTCTCGCTCACACCACCTCTCTCTCTCTCACCACCTCTCTCTCTTCCCCCTACACCCAGGCTCTGTTATGCAGGTCATAAATTCCTAGAGGAGTCTCTCTCCTCATGGCCAGACAGTATAGAGAGAAAGTTTCACAGGAGAACAAAGGAACCTCTTCCACATCACAGAACTTGAGAACTGAACAATGTCCATGTTTTGGAGAATGTGTACACGGTCTGGGGAGAATCCAGCTACAACCGGCCCATTTCGTTTAATGTTTGTGAAACTTATGAGACAATACGGCCACATTACCATAACTCTGTTTATACAAGAGTCTCAGTTGCGAGGCTTGCAATCTAATTGTTGTATAAAATAAATGAGTAAAGATTAAACTATTTGTGAAATTATGTAATGTGATTTTAAACTGTTTAATGAAGGAAACGCCAATTCCCTTTGGAGTTTAACTAAGTCATAGGCCCACCCCATGAGCACATACATTGATCTGGCTCCATGGGACAGCCCTTTCCTACTGTTCTGGATATAACCCCTACCTTGGGAATTTCCCTTTACACCCGAACCTCAATTACCGAGAGGGCTAAGGTTTGAGTAGAGACCCTAAACTGGAGTATAAACTAAGGTTGTAATGGTTGTTGAAACTCAGACTATCGATACCGACAGAATAAGAGCAAATCTTTGATACTAATTACAAGTCTGCAGCTAGGAATTCTATACCATTGAATGCAAAGGCCGACAACCGCCGAAACATCTATTCTATAAGAACATTTCTGAATGTTACTCTGAAGTAGTCATTCTAACCAAAGACTCCAGGGATTCAGAGAGGGGCGGATGAATTTCCAGCAGAAAGAAGGATGATTCCAACAGAGATCACGACGACACACTGAGCCTAAATCTATATATTGATTGCAATTTTTCCCGAATGAGTGAGCGTTCATGTGCAAAGGATTAGCATTTCAATGGTTGTAATTATCAACTTTGTAGTGTCTATTATCTTTCGCGCACTTCTCATTTCTGTGATTATTTAGTTAATAGAGACAATTGTTGTATGGATGATTCATAGTGAAGACTGGGTTCGTGCAGATAACCAAAAATGTACGACGTTTGGAATGAGACTAACGTAAAGAATAATTCATTAATTAGAACACTAGTTGATCAGATATTTTAATATCTGAAAGTTGTATTAGGAAAATGATAATTTGTAATCTGAATATTTTCCTTGGTGCCCCGACTTCCTAGTAAATTACATTTACGTGATTATTCAGTTTAATAACGTAATAATAATTACAGAGAATTGATTTGATAAAACAACAGTCTTCAGTTTAATGTTGCCAAAGACACGACAGACTATAACAGCGATTGTGATCCAACCATTAACGTTCTTCGTCGGGCGAAAGAGAGGAGGACCAAAATGCAGCGTGATGATAATCCATTTTAATAGAATACTTAAACAACAAACAAAACAATAAACTGACGAAATGAACCGAAGACGAAACAGTCCCGTAACGTAAACACTGGAAACAGGAACTATAATCCACACCCCACAATACAAAACAGGCTACCTAAATATGTTTCCCAATCAGAGACAACGACTAACACCTACCTCTGATTGAGAACCATATCAGGCCAAAACACATAGAAACAGACAAACTAGACATACAACATAGAATGCCCACTCATATCACACCCTGACCAACCAAAACATAGAAACAAACAAAGCAAACTATGGTCAGAGTGTGACAACCATAAATTCATATATTGTGCCCCTGGCTTGAGAGGATGGAAGTTCAACATGTAGCTAGATGTAGAAGGTTAATGTTAACTAGTTGGCCAGGCGTATTGTTGTCCATGAAAGGAAGTTAGTCTAGTGAGCAAGTATTTTATCCAGGTAGCCTAGGACAACAGAAACTAAAAGCGTGTACTGTATGACAGAGTGATAGACCGTTTAGGCAACATGAAAGAGGAGGATGGCATCATTATTTTTCTACAAATAGGGTGAGTCGACATGTTGTTTGTACTTGCACACACACACAGGAATCAGTAATATGGACAGCCATGTCATATTTAGTTTACATTGATTATTGACTAAATCTTTTAGTTGTCACTGTATTAGACTAAGCATAGGTAATTATGTTGAAGTTGAAACATGGTGCTGGAATAGTGGAGGCAGCTCCTGTTATTCTTTGTGACTTGCGGTAGCTCTCCATTAAATCAGTTGTTTAGTAGTCCGAAAATGTCTGTCGTGGAAGATTCAGAATTTGTTGGTAACATTTGTAAGATGTTTTATATTCATCTAATGTGTGTAAATTACTTGTCATCAGAATGGTATTTTTGTATAATACTGTGGCGAGGTTGCAGTTATCTGTTCTATGTCAAAACTAAGTTGCCTGGGCCGCTGAGAGGGGAGAGGTCAAAGTGTCATCATGTGTAAACATATCTTTTATTCCCTACCTTTCCCAGTGGGGAAAGGAGGGTTTGCAGTGTCTGGAATCATTCTATGCTCCCTCTTATGTTGTTTCTATCTTAACCTATAGCCTCACCCTCCTCTCCGTGAGTTTGTCCAGGAGGTTGTATTTAGAGTGGGTTGTATCTAAATGACAATTTGATATATGCCTGTTGATATGGAGGATTGGTTTATGGTTCTGGGGTTTAGGAAAGGAGACAAAGCTGAACGATGAATTATGTCTATGCTGTCTGACTATGTGTATCTTTGCTATTAAAGGAACTCAGCTGCAATGTGTGGGGGGGCTCTCAGATAATTCATTGAGAGACACTGAATTTATCTGAGAGTCACAGGATTGTGATAGAGCTGATATAATTAAAGATGGACTTTGATAACTAACTCTGACTTGTGTGTGGTTTGCGCTCATGATTTGGTAAATAGAAGAAATTTCCACGACATGTCAGAAACATTAAACCAAAAGGTGTGGTTTAATTTATTCTGCCACTGTGTTTTCTTATCGTCTCAGCCTTTAGGCCTATATATCATGGTGTCCAGGCAAATTAACTAATAGGTTATAGAGCAAACATTGTAATTATCACAACATAAAGGTTGTAATATGGCTTTTTTTCTAGATTGGCTTCCCGGTGATTTTACCAACGCATCACTACTGGTGCACATACATTCTGGGCTCTATTTTATAAGTATGTAGGGTTTATAAATGAGGCCCCTGGACTTTATTGCCCTGTTGCAGATGTATCAATAAGGCATTGGTATATAAAAGGTCATAATTTAATAATAAAAATAATTAGTTATATCATAAAACATAGCAGTGGGTAGATTCATTTCCTGTTATAACCTGGAGGACAGATGTAACCATCACTTACATACACTTGGTATACAGTAACCCCCCTGTCTTGCGGTGGTGTCAGAATCTATCATTGTTGATAGAGCAGGAAGTGGACCTCTTGACATGTGTATTTATTGTTATGCAGTACGTGGTGGTTGCACTGCAGAGCCCCTAGACACAGCCCACTAGATGTATTGTCATTGTGAAAGTCACACATAGAAGCTAGAATACATTTACACAGCACCACTTCCTCCTCTCAGCCAGCACCAGATCATGTAACTGTTTCATACCTGTCAAAGGACCATCACTTTGGTTTGCCTTTTGTTCTGCCGTCGGTCTGAGCAGAAAATATTGGACGAATATTTGGTTTGGCAGTGGGTCATTATGTGTGGAAGACGTGCATTCAGGCTTTCTCTGCTTCTGCTGGTGTGGTGTGTGTGCACAGCCTTTGAAGGTAAGATTTGTCCTGTTCTCAAACACACAGCATGCATGTACAGTTTGTACAACACTGAAAAAGGAAAGGGGTCCGGTCCTCATGTTTCATTTGTTAAATATTAACGGCATTATCATTACCTCGTATAAGAATAGGAGTTCTACTCAGCACAATCTGAACTGCATTTATGGAAGCAGAAACGTTTGCGTCAGAATATATATATATGTACACACACACACACACACACACACACACACGCAACTTTCTCTTATGCAACAAACTGGGAATTGCAATTGTAGTCAATGCAAAACAAACATTTTAAATGAAACAATACACTTACAACCCATTTCCCTTCATGTTTACAGAGAATCAAGTGAAAACATTGGAAACAGGAGCAGATTTGGGCACTCTTTCCTGTCTAAACCAAACCATTCATAACATGACGTATGTAATATGTAAGGTAGATAGAGTGAAAAGTGGTGGGAGTGAGTGTCAAGTGTCTCTTCGGTTTGGCCAAAATGGTACAGACAGCACTTGTGACCCCAGAGTCACACTACAGATAGAGGGTGACAGAGTGTTTCTAAACATCACCAACATACAACCATCTGATGAAGGGAACTACACCTGTGAGTGTGCATATAATGGAGGAACACATTTTTTGCATCTCAATATTTCTGTCAATGGTAAGTGTTTGGTTTGCGTGTCACATTTAGCTTGAACTGTGAATGTTTGCTCTCATTTAGTCACTTCTACCATCTCAGTCCAAGTGAACTGGATTGTATCAAAAATAGTCTTAAAATTGAGCATCTGTCAACAATGTAAATGACCAGAGTGGAGGAAGAGAAACAAGCCATATAGGATCACAATGAGTTCTTCTCTTTTCTTTTTCAGGATCCCATGTCACAAACAACCTTTCTTTCACATGTCCTTTCAATGTCATGATAATTACAGCCTTTGCAGGATTTGTAGCCGTCGTGGTCCTTGTTGGAATAATCAGGAAGAAACGTCATCACAAGTAAGAGATTCTTGTTAGCTTGTTAAAAGAAAAGTTGATGGGTATTTGACATATTTGGTAATTGAATTAATCAATTCCTTTGTTATGGAGGTACTGTAATAATAAAATGTAAGTTCAAGCTCAAATAGCAATCTGATCTACAATTGATATAGAGAACTATGGGACTCAGAAATATGCGGTAGGCTATACTTTAGGTCCAAGATTTGTTTGTGCTCGCTTGCCAACTAAATGTCAATGGTGTGACTATGAGTGACAAAGAGCTGCCAATAGAGCATGAACAGATAAAACTGAGATCATATGAAATACCCTGATGTATGATATAGGCTACTTGACCTACGTTAAAGTCTGACTCGATAAGGTTATTGTAGGTCACTAATAACTGAACTGTTGAGGTTTCTCACTTCCTGCCTTGTCAAAAATTAGTGTTGGAACAAAACATGCATGCAGCCACGCACAAACACACATAACATTTTGTTCCAGAAAGCATCTGCTGTGTAAAACCATTTTATGTTACGTTCATTCACAGGTCTTCTGTTCTTTTACACAGCAGGAGAACACAGAAGAAAGCGGTGTACACCTTTAAAGAGGTGATGCAACAATACGGCCCTTTCAATCAGGGCTGTTACTGCTTGATGTTACCTGGAGTCATAAGACTGTCAGGGCTGTTACTGCTTGATGTTACCTGGAGTCATAAGACTGTCAGGGCTGTTACTGCTTGATGTTACCTGGAGTCATAAGACTGTCAGGGCTGTTACTGCTTGATGTTACCTGGAGTCATAAGACTGTCAGGGCTGTTACTGCTTGATGTTACCTGGAGTCATAAGACTGTCAGGGCTGTTACTGCATAAGACTGTCAGGGCTGTTACCTTGATGTTGATAAGACTTACCTGGATTGTTACCTGGAGTCATAAGACTGTCAGGGCTGTTACTGCTTGATGTTACCTGGAGTCATAAGACTGTCAGGGCTGGCTTGATGTTCTGGAGTCATAAGTACTGCTTGATGTTACCTGGAGTCATAAGACTGTCAGGGCTGTTACTGCTTGATGTTACCTGGAGTCAGGGCTGTTAAGACTGTCAGGGCTGTTACTGCTTGATGTTACCTGGAGTCATAAGACTGTCAGGGCTGTCAGGGCTACTGCTTGATGTTACCTGGAGTCATAAGACTGTCAGGGCTGTTACTGCTTGATGTTACCTGGAGTCATAAGACTGTCAGGGCTGTTACTGCTTGATGTTACCTGGAGTCATAAGACTGTCAGGGCTGTTACTGCTTGATGTTACCTGGAGTCATAAGACTGTCAGGGCTGTTACTGCTTGATGTTACCTGGAGTCATAAGACTGTCAGGGCTGTTACTGCTTGATGTTACCTGGACTCGTAAGACTGTCAGGGCTGTTACTGCTTGATATTACCTGGAGTCATAAGACTGTCAAGGCTGTTATTACTTGCTGTTACCTGTAAGGTATCTGCAGACTATGCTCCTTCACATTTTCAATTGAATTTGCCAACATTTACAAATATTTCCAAAGCCCCATATGAGATTCTACAGTGTAATATGGTGACATATTGTTAATGTCTTTGTAGGTGGAGCAACAGGACATTGAGCCCTACAGCACGTTCACAAGGAGAGACAATGGGCTTTACTCAACTCTGCAGCTGACACCTTCTAACCCCTGACCTCTGGCACCGTTGACCAATGACGACATGTCATTAGACACCTTTTTCTATCACTAGGGGTTAAATACTATTTCACCAGCCCTGGATATACAACTGTACAGTATGTCCATTTACTGTATATATTGATTACTGTAATGCCCCTATTTTTACAGCTGATACACTGACTTTATATAGTTCCATTGATTGGTTACTGACACCTGGCTGAATAGGCCCTGTACTGTAGATCGTCTTCTGTTGCTGTAAATATCAGCACTTACTTTATGAATCATGCACATTCTGTTACGTAGAACCAATGTTCCTGTGGACAGATGTGATAATGTGCATTTTCTCCAGGTGTCAGTGTATTGGATTGGTAAAAGATATTCCCTGCAGCAGTAGAGATTTACAGTCATCATCACAACATGCTTCGTGACAATGTATTTTCCTTGCTTTCAATGGTCCATCTCCATGTATCATGTAGGCCTACATGAATTACATGTTCAGGTGAAGAGATGTAACGACAAAACTAAAGCATTCATTAAAACTTCACTTCCAAACAGATCCATGGCCTCTATAGAGTAATATGTATACTGTATGGATGTAACCCAGCATGTACACTCTAGAGGAAAACAAACCATTATCTACAGTACATCAGGCTTATATGATATAAGAACCCTTCAGCCTTGTGGTGGAGCAGAATCTATCATTGTTTGTGTATAAAGGAGGAAGTGGACCTGTTGAGGTGGCTGTAGTTAATAATTCGGCCTCGTGGTGCTTTGCAAAGACCAGGATGCACTAGCAGAGGTCCCAGTGTTTCTGTGAAACAGTAAGACTGGTAGAAGCTAGACAACAGCACCACTTCCTCCTCTCAGCTCTCAAGGTCCATTATAACTAGTCAACCCAAGTGTTACTTTGTTTCTCTATTGAACAACTAACGTTGGATAGACGTTGAGTTCTGTACTCGGTCTCAGCAGACAACATTGAGTAATGTGTGGTTCTGCAGTTGGCCAGTATGTTTGGATTCAGGCTGCTTCTGCTTCTGGTGCAGTTACCAAATAAGATATCAACTTTACTTTTTGACAGAAATGTTATAGGTGCAAAATCCTCTCACAAGCTCCCTCACAAACCACAGGGGCCTCATTTATAACCATTGCGTAAATTTCACACTAATGCGTGTGCCATTTCTGAAAAGACTGGGCACCTGCATGTTTCCAATTATAAATCAGACCTGTCTTGAAACTGTATGCGCATGAAAGAGTATTAAAACTCTGCCTGAAAATGCCCATCATTCAGCTGTGAATGGTCCTGGTGCACCAAAATAAACAAAAAGTGTCAAGGGAAGCCAGTTTGGATTTGGCTTCAGACCAATCACATCACAAGCCAAATGTCTTTATTGACAGAAAAAAACGTGAATTGTTGCATCTCGTTGTGTTGTACTACGGTGGCTAACTAGCTAGCTAAAAATCTGCCCTTTCCTAAATTAGCCATGGATGGAGATTTAGACTTGTGGCTTTACTTAATTCTCTGTACTGGCCAATGATTATAACGTCGATTCTGATCCAACCATAAATTAATACATTGTGCCCCTGGCTTGAGAGGATGGAAGTTCAACATGTAGCTAGATGTAGTATGCTAATGTTAACTATCTGGCCTAGTGTATCATTGTCCATGAAAGGAAGTGAGTCTAGCGAGCAAGTATTTTAGCCAGGTAGCCTAGGACAATAAAAACTAAACGCGTGTACTGTTTGACAGAGTGATAGACCATTTAGGCAACATGAAAGAGGATGGCTGTAACGGCATTCTACCTCCTCTTCTGAGGAGGAGAAGCGAGAAGGATCGGAGGACCAATGCGCAGCGTGATAAGTGTCCATAACGTTTATTTAAAGACATAAACTGAACACTACAAAACAATAAATGTGAAACGAACAAAACCGAAACAGTACCATGTGGCAACAAACACTCACACGGAAACAAACACCCACAAACCAACAGTGAAACCCAGGCTACCTAAGTATGATTCTCAATCAGAGACAACTAACGACACCTGCCTCTGATTGAGAACCATACTAGGCTGAACTCAAAACCCCAACATAGAAAAACACACAGACTGCCCAACCCAACTCACGCCCTGACCATACTAAATAAAGACAAAACAAAGTAAATAAAGGTCAGAACGTGACAATGGCATTGGTGTTTCTCTGCAAGTAGAGTGAGTCAACATGTTTATTCTACTTGCACGCACACACAGAAATCAGTCCCATGGACAGCCACATATTTAGCTTATGTTGATTGGACTAAATAGTTTTGGGTATCTTTTAGTTATCACTTTATTAGACTAAGCATAGGTGATTAGATGTTGAAATGGTGCTGGAATAGTGGAGGCAGCTGTGACTCGAGGTAACTCTCCATGGTCCTAAACCAATAGTTGTTTAGTAGTCTGAAAATGTTGGAAATATTACCTTGTTTGACCATGCTGTAGGTCACATAACTGTTTGTTACATAGCAATATGTTTTGTAGACTTCACCGGACAGATGTTGATCTCAGTTATATACAGTAATTAATTTAAAAAAGGTATGGTTGAATTTATTCTGCCACTGTGTCTTCTTATCATCTCAGCCTTTAGGTCTATACATCATGGTGTCCAGGCATATGAACTAACAGGTTACAGAGCAAACAATGCAATTATCACAACACACAGGTTGTAATATGGCTTTTTTTCTGAATTGGCTTCCCGGTGATTTTACCAACGCATCACTACTGGTGCACGTACATTCTGGGCTCTATTTTATAAGTATGTAGGGTTTATAAATGAGGCCCCTGGACTTCATTGCCCTGCTGCAGATGTATTAAAAAGTAATTTGTATTTAAAAGTTAATAATTGAATGATTATAATAATGTTGAATTATAATCATAGCAGTTGGTAGGTTCATTTCCTGTTATTAACCTGTAGGACCAGATCTAACTATCACTTACATACACTTGATATAAACCCCCCCTCAGTCTTGAAGAGCTGTCAGAAGCTATTGTACTGCAGAGCCCAAGGGATGTATTGTCATTGTGAAAGAAACACAGAAAATAGAATACAGTTACACAGCCGAGAGGAAGTGGTGCTATCACAAGATTATGTGACTGGATACAACCTGTCAAATGACCATCACTTTGGTTTGACTTTTGTTCTACTGTTAGTCCGAGCAGAAAATATTGGACCAACGTCTGGTTCTGCAGTGGGTCATTATGTGTGGAAGACGTGCCTTGAGGCTTTCTCTGCTTCTGCTGGTGTGGGGTGTGTGCACAGTCTTTGAACGTAAGATTAGTCCTTTCCTCAAACACAAAGCATGCACAACACTGAAAGAGGTCCTGTCCTCTGATAGTAGTGAAATGTTAATGCCATCAGCATTACCTTGTATAACAATAGGAGTTCCACTCAGCACCATTTGAACTGCATTCAGGGAAGCAGCAACATTTGATTCAGAATATTCTCATTCATTTGTGAATGTATAATAAAAAACGTTTTTTTTTACACACCTTTCACTAATGCAAAAAAAATAGTGCATTGTAATGCTAGTCAATGCAAAATAAACATTTTAATTTAAACAATATACTCACAAGCCATGTCCCTTCATTTTTACAGAGATTCAAGTAGAAACATTGGAAACAGATTTGGGAACTCTTACCTGCCCAAACCATTAACGACATTATTTATGTAATATGTAAGCTAGAGTGATAAGTAGTGGGAATGTCTGTCAAGTGTCATATCTGACCCCAAAAAATATTGGTACAGACAACACCTGTGACCCCAGAGTCACACTACAGATAGAGAGATGGAGTGTTTCTACACATCACCAACATACAACCATCTGATGAAGGGAACTACACCTGTGAGTGTGTATTTAATGGAGGAACACATTCTATGCATCTCAATATTTCTACATTGTAGAATAATAGTGAAGACATCAAAACTATGAAATAACACATGGAATCATAGCATCCAAAAAAGTGTTAAACTTATCTAAATATATCTTAAATTCTTCAAAGTAGCCACCCTTTGCCTTGATGACAGCTTTGCACACTCTTGGCAGTCTCTCAACCAGCTTCATGGAGGTAGTCACTTGGAATGCTTTTTCAACAGTCTTGAAGGAGTTCCCACATATGCTGAGCACTTGTTGGCTGTTTTTCCTTCACTCTGCAGTCCAACTCATCCCAAACCATTTAAATTGGGTTGGGGTTGGGTGATTGTGGAGGCCAGGTCATCTGATGCAGCACTCCATCACTCTCCTTCTTGGTCAAATAGTCCTTATACAGCCTGGAGGTGTGTTGGGTTAGGGTCTTTTACCAAATAGGGCTATCTTTTGTATACCACACCTACCTTGTCACAACACAACTGATTGGCTCAAACGTATTAAGGAAAGAAATTCCACAAATTAACAAGGCACACCTGTTAATTGAAATGCATTCCAGGTGACTACTTAATGAAGCCTGGTTGAGAGAATGCCAAGAGTTTGCAAAGCTCTAATGAAGGCAAAGGGTGGCTACTTTGAAGAATCTCAAATAAAAAAAATATTTTGATTCATTTAACAGTTTTGGTAACTACATGATTCCATGTGTTATTTCATAGTCTTGATGTCTTCACTATTATTCTACAACTTAGAAAATAGTAAAAATAAATAAAAATCCTTGAATGAGTAGGGATGTCCAAACTTTTGACTGGTACTGTGTATGCATGCATGCATGTGTGTGTGTAGTACCAGAGCGAACCATAGTATTACAATGGCTCCCTCTGGTTTTAGTGTTGCTGAACAGTAGAGCCAGGCCATGAGTGTCTGTCACCTCCACAGCAACATGCATTATTAAATCAGTCATTTTAGTTCTTGTTTTTTTTTAAAGAAACAAAAAGGAAAATAAAACTGCAGTTCCACTAGGTGTCGCTGTGCTGCATTTGAAAAAGGACTGTCACGGTGCTATTGAACGGATAGTGATGCAACATTTCTGAAGTAAAAATTCCAGAAAAGTGTCCTGTCTGATGACATATGTGAATGCTTTATATTTGTGTAAGAGCCTTGCGTCATCTGATTGTACCGAATTATCTCCATACTTTAGATTTACCGTTGAGTTTGTAACATATTTTATATGGTCTATATTCTGTACTGTAGACTACATCAATTGTTAAGAAATATGTGTTTCAGAAATGATCATCTTTGTCTTTTCACTGTGTCTGTTTTTATGTACTTTAGATACATAAGTGTTGAGATGCAGCTGGAATCATCCTCTGGTTGAGTGAGACAGCGTCACATGCATCAATGTCACCACAGTAATTTAAGACCACAACTGCTAACCAGAATATTAAACAGGTTCTTCCCAAGATATAATGAAAATGTTTGGTTCAGATATTGGGATTAGAACACACCTTTTTGCTCAATTTCCCCTGTCAAGTGTTTTTATCAAAACTACATATGTACACAATTAGCCCCTACAGTGTTGTGACACTGTACACACTGCAGTACAGAAGCTCTGGAGAAGTTTCTTTTGTCTGGCATGGGATTTACACCAGCAACCTTCTGGTTACTGGCCCACCTCTCTAAACTAGGCTACTTTCAGTTTTACCAGATAACTCTTAGTACACATTCCAATACCCTTTATACAATCACAGGATATCAAAATGTACAGTGATTTCTGATAATGAGTGTCTACTGTAAGTATCATTATGACTGCTCTCCTTTCCTGGAATTGGATTCGGTTACTACCGAGGCCATGGAGAGTGGCCCAGAGTATTGTAATAACCCTCCGGTAGTGGATCCTCTTTCATTTTATTCCTTCCTACAGTAACCATGACTCAGGCCTTCTCTTGGGCCACTCCCCGAGACACCCTCGGAGATCAGCCATCATTGATGGCGACCCTGGAGTGGGCTCAGGGATTCGAACCAGCAACCTTTCGGTTATTGGCCCAACGCTCTTAACCGCTAGGCTACCTGCCACCCTTAAGGCTGCTCCTAGCTAGACTGTAAATGGTCAAATTACAGAATGATGGGATTATACTTTAATAGGACATGCAGTTTATGATGTAATAAAATGTACCATTACAATTATAACCCAATTATGATAATAAAATGAACTATATTATACTCAGTGGTGGACCCAATTGTCATACTTAACGACACCATAATCAAAAATGTAAGTAAAAGTGAAAGTCAACCAGTAAACTACTACTTGAGTAAAAGTTTAAAAGTATTTGAATTTAAATATAAATAAGTGGGGCAGCAGGTCGCCTAGTGATCAGAACGTTGGGCCAGTAACCAAAAGGTTGCTGGATCGAATCCCTGAGCTGACAAGGCAAAAATCTGTCGTTCTGCCCCTGAACAAGGCAGTTAACCCACTGTTCTTAGGGTAGGCTCTCATTGTAAATAAGAATTTGTTCTTAACTGACTTGCGTAGTTAAACAAAGGTAAAAACAATAATTAAGTATCAAATGTAAATAGAATTGCTAAAATATACTTAAGTAGCTAAAATAAAAGTATAAATAATTTATAATTCCTTATATTAAGCAAACCAGACAACATTTACAAACAAAAGATGTGTGTTTAGTGAGTCCGTCAGATATTCTCGAGAATTTGACCATTTTCCTGTCCTGCTAAACATTCAAAATATAACGAGTACCTTTGGGTGTCAGGGACAATTTATTTAGGAATGTAGTGGAGTAAAAGTTGTCAAAAAAATAAATAGCAAAGTAAAAGTACAGATATGCACAAAAACTGCTGAAGCAGCACATGATAGTATTTTTACACCACTGGTTATACTAATGTGATGTTAACATCACCTTCAATTAATGAAGTCACATAAGTATCTAAAGAGCTTTCAGTTTCACTTGTGTAATGCAACTAGTGTTTTCTACCTACTGGGGCAGTGGACTTCCCCTTTTGCTATGACATTCAGACACAGTCACTCACTACACATCTCCTAGGAAGAGGAAATTCCACAACCCATAACACCAGACTAACAATGAAGACCAGCAACCACCAGGATGAGAATCTGGGAACTTCCTACTGACACAATTACCAGAACAGCACTTAATGTGAGAAGCATGTTGAAGAAACTCTGTGAACCCCTATGATAGACACACTACTTACTGTAATAGATTTCAAATCTTGAAAATGTCTCACTCATAGAATGCTCACCTTATTACCATAACACGGATTCATCATTTCCCACATTGTAAAATGTTTTTGTACAGTACCAGTCAAAAGTTTGGAAACCTACTCAATATAAGGGTTTAAATTTATTTTTACTATTTTATAAATTGCAGAATAATGGTGAAGAAATCAAAACTATGAAATGACACATCATGTAGTAACCAAAAAAGTGTACAATATATTTTATATTTGAGGTTCTTCAAAGTAGTTCCCTTTGCCTTGACAGCTTTGCACACTCTTGGCATTCTCTCAACCAGCTTCATGAGGTAGTCACCTGGAATGCATTTGAATTAACACGTGTGCCTTGTTAAAAGTTAATTTGTGGAATTTCTTTCCTTCTTAATGCATTTCAGCCAATCAGTTGTTTTGTGACAAGGTAGGTGTGGTTTACAGATGATAGCCCTACTTGATAAAATACCAAGTCCATATTATGGCAAGAAGAGCCCAAAAAAGCTCAGAGAAACAACAGTCCATCATTACTTTAAGACATGGATGTCAATCTATCCAGAAAATTTGAGAACTTTTAAAGTTTCTTCAAGTGCAATCACAAAAACCCTCAATCACTATGATGAAACTGGCTCTAATGAGGGCCGCCACAGGAAAGGAAGACCCATAGATAAAGTCATTAGTTACCAGCCACAGAAATTGCAGCCCAAATAAATGCTTCACAGAGTTCAAGTAACACACACCTCAACATCAACTGTTCAGATGAGACTCCATGAGTTACGCCTTCATGGTCAGATTGCTGCAAAGAAATCACTACAAAAGGACACCAATAATAAGAAGAGACTTGCTTGGGCCAAGAAACACAAGCATTGGACATTAGACCGGTGGAAATCTGTCCTTTGGTCTGATGAGTCCAAATGTTATATTTTTGGTTCCAACCACCTTATCTTTGTGAGACGCAGAGTAGGTGAACGGATGATCTCCACATGTGTGGTTCCCACCGTGAAGCATGGAGGTGTGACACTGTCTGTCATTTATTTAGAATTCAAGGCACACTTAACCAGCATGGCTACCACAGCATTCTGCAGCGATACACCATCCCATCTGGTTTGCGCTTAGTGGGACTATCATTTGTTTTTCAACAGGACAATGACCCAACACACCTCCAGGCTGTGTAAGGGCTATTTGACCAAGAAGTAGAGTGATGGAGTGCTGCATCAGATGGCCTCCACAATCACCCAACCTCTACCCAATTGAGATTGGTCTACCCAATTGCTGCTGCTCCAGTTTCAACTTCCACCTGACTGTGCTGCTGCTCCAGTTTCAACTGTTCTGCCTTATTATTATTCGACCATGCTGGTCATTTATGAACATTTGAACATCTTGGCCATGTTCTGTTATAATCTCCACCCGGCACAGCCAGAAGAGGACTGGCCACCCCACATAGCCTGGTTCCTCTCTAGGTTTCTTCCTAGGTTTTGGCCTTTCTAGGGAGTTTTTCCTAGCCACCGTGCTTCTACACCTGCATTGCTTGCTGTTTGGGGTTTTAGGCTGGGTTTCTGTACAGCACTTTGAGATATCAGCTGATGTACGAAGGGCTATATAAATAAATTTGATTTGATTTGATTTGAGATGGTTTGGGATGAATTGGACTGCAGGAAAAGCAGCCAACAAGTGCTCAGCATATGTGGGAACTCCTTCAAGATAGTTGGAAAAGCATTCCAGGTGAAGCTAGTTGAGAGAATGCCAAGAGTGTGCAAAGCGGTCAAAGGCAAAAGGGTGGCTACTTTGAAAAATCTAAATATATTTTGATTTGTTTAACACTTATGGTTACTACATGATTCCATATGTGTTACTTCATCGTTTTGATGTCTTCACTACTATTCTAAAACGTAGAAACTAGTAAAAATAAAGAAAAACCCTTGAATGAGTAGGTGTGTCCAGACTTTTGACTGGTACTGTAGATTGACTGAAATGTATGCTATGCTATGTTCATCAAGTGCAGTTAGTGTAGGCATGTTTAGTTTCTGGGATGGAGCATTAGCAGCCAATTGGTTTGGAACTGGCTGTGGTTACAGTAGCCTTTCGATACCTTTGATGTGGTGACCTCTACATTGTATTTTAGTTCGGCACAGAGCATGTGAACCCAAAAAAATGTTACGTCAAAATAAATACATTTCCGCGTTTATTTTGTCGCAATGACGTCATTCAGCTTCAGCCTAATGTGCACCACAAAAAAAACTAAAACAAAAAACTAACAGTTCCTTCTTCCTTGTCACGTATTTTACAGTAGATGTCACATTGTAATTGGCTACGGCCGGGAACCACTGGGGAACTAGGCTACTCGATACCCCCTCAACAATTTAAGGGCTTTCCAAAAACATTATTTTTAACTTTCGTTGAATCTGACTCACTTCACGTGCAACTAAAGAATCAATATATTATGGTCCAACGTGAGAAACAAAACCATGAGCTTAAGTCAACATTCACCAGCTGAGAATGAATACTTTTCTCGTTCTCTTATGCTTGCTCTCTGAAGGTAAATTGTTTTCCATGGCTTCTGACTAGGGGTTGATTCTGCTCATATAAGATGAGATGGGTTAGGTAAACAACATTTCCCACGTTTAACAGGTTATTGATTATTTTGTATGTAGGCTAAACTTGTTTTATTTATTTACCTGTTAACTTGCCTTCTTCCTTTTGTAGCGGTCTCTGTCAACGTCGTATCTAGAGGAGACACCAGGGTTGACTTCAATGCCGACGCATCATATACCTGCACCCATGCGGACCCGACAGGTGTGCTGCAAGTCACCTGGCAGAGGCTGTTCAAAGACGACTCGGTGGAGAATCTGGCCACCTACAGCAAGCGGTTTGGAGCTCAAATCATAGACCCGCACCGAGGCAAGGTGGTTTTCACGGAAGCATCTCTCAACTCGACGTCTATTACCGTGAAAAACGTAACATGGGCAGACGAAGCCTGCTATATTTGTTCCTTCAATGTTTACCCGAGTGGATCAAGACGCAAGCAGACGTGTCTTACCGTTCAAGGTATTTAATGCACTGAATAATAACAGTTTTAGGGCGTTCCTCTATTGTTCTCTATTCAGTTGAAGTTACAACATTTTAATGTAAGTGATATTGTAACTCCAAATAATAATCGTAGGTCAGCACAGGTACAAGCACACCTGGTCAACTAATTATTCAGCCCTTGATTAGACCTAGTTGAATCAGGTGTGCTGGTATAGAAGTGGAAGTCACTGGGAGTATCCTTGGAGATTATATTTTTTGGGAAACACTCTTATCGAGTATTCATAAAGACTTCATAAGCAATACATAAAGTAGATTCAGATAGTATTCAGACCCCTTTACTTTTTTTCACATTTTGTTACATTACAGCCTCAAATGTAGTACTTAAAAAAAAAAAAAGATTTGCAAAAATGTCTAAACATGTATTTATTTTATACATTTTATAATAAGCCTGTAAGGTAACTAAATGTGGAAAAATGGAAGAGGTTTGACTACTTTACGAATGTACTGTAGATGCTAAACTAATACATTTATAAGCAAAACCCCCAATACATGTAATATAAAGGTCCTTACATCTGGTGCTTCGCTAAATATAGAATAATCCTTTAGTCAGCCTTTACAGCAGGACATTTGCTAAGGAATGATATCTGAATAATACAGTATGGGCAGTTTATTAGGGGTTTTATTGGGGGAATAGAAACACTATAGTTAAGAACACCAGCTAACTTCAACTATAAAATCACCATATTGGCATTGTTACATCACTGGCAGGATTTCCCAAAACTGTCTGAACGACCATGAACTCTGCTGCATTAATAAGGGACATTTGCTGGTGTCAAAACATATATAAAAACATGATACATATTTTGAAAGCTCTATTCTTAATTGATCTGTCTGGTAAAATAAGTCATATAAATAAACTCAACATGATCTAATATTCCCTGTTTCATCTATTCAAAGGTGTATCTGAAGTGAGAGCCACAATGCATAAAGTCCCCAGCACTGAACCTAAAGCAGACATGGAGGTTGTGGTCAGCTGCTCTGCCACAGGTAAACCAGCACCTTGGATCCAATGGAACCTATCTGCTGCAGCACTCATAAAGACACCTAACAACTGGACTGTCATTAACAAAGACCAAACTGTCACAGCCAATAGCAACATCACCCTCCAACTGTTGCCAGGCTCCGGGGGATACGTGGACTGTATCGTAAACAATGGGATGAGGACACAGAGACACGAGCGGGTCCTGCTTCCTATTCTCCCTGGAGAGAGGGAGGTTGAAAAGGGTACGTAAATGTTGACGTATTATATACTTCTAAACCATACTCTTTTAGCGTGTCAGAATAGAACGGTCCAACTTGAAAACATTGTGAAAACAACATCATCCTTAGCCTTATATCCTTAGCCAGAATGTTGCACTATTGCACGATGATGCTGGTCACAAGGCTATCACGACATGCCCCTGGGGATGATATAGCCTGTTAAATAGTTTGCCAAATTCTTGATGTTAATAGTAAACATTTACATTTGGATACATGAATTTGGCGTTCTATTTAACAGGCTATATCATCCCCAGGGGCATGTCGTGATGGCCTTGTGACCAGCATCATCGTGCAATAGTGCAACATTCTGTTTCCTGAAAACAGAACGTAGCGATTTCAGGCTGGTTCCAAGACGCTAATGTTGTGATGCTATTAGTGCTGTTAGTAATCTTATCTCACCAGTTGGGTTTAATATTGACCACCATGGCAAAGCATCACGAGTCACTCCCTTTTTAAAATCCCACTGTAGTCAAGTGTTGTGTTGAGTTCTGGGGAGTTTCCAGCCCCTCAGGGAAGCTACGTGATGGATGATATGATTGGATAGATGGGACAGAACATGATATCAACATGTTATTCAAACTGAATGCATTAAAAAAGGAAGGGTGTAAAATTCCTTGTTTTTCTCTTCGGAGTAAATGCTGTCTCTCCAAACACATGCTCACTGGAGTTTCATGTTTCACCCTCCAGATGACAAGAGGACATCCCCGTGGGTGGTTGCCGTTCCAGTGTTCCTAATCATTTCGCTTTTAGTCATCTTGGGTTGTGTCGAGCTTCAAAAGAAAAAAGGTGAGTCCACACAAGATTATCTGTAATATCTTTATTTTAATCGTCTTAGTAAGACAAGTGGAATGAATTGAGTCATCAACTCTATATATGGTTCTGTCTTTTATCAAATAAACTGAGCAACGCAAGCCTTAGCGCTCCGGAATGTTTAGGGATAATGTCCTTTTAGATTCACTGTAGTACAGTATAGTAACCTTCACATTCTATCTGGCAGGTTGCAGGCAAGCAGCGTTGGCAACCACAGCAGACGAGCAGGACCGTCTTAGGAGCATTGTGTAAACATCTGTCTGTTGTTGCTGCCCGTGCTTATATGCACTGTAGCTGACCGCTGTTTTTGTTGAGGACTGGAGCACCTGTTGTTACTGAGCCTGGATGTTGAACCTTGTTGAATCATTCTTACACAGTCATAAATAAGCTAATTAACACATACATTATACAAGCCATGATATGGTTAATGCTGTTTAGAGGTACTGAAATGGCACTTTTAGGTTTGAGAGATTGAAGACCTCTTGTAGGTGAGTGTTGTGATATGAGGTAGGTTACTTGTTGCCTGGCTACCCAAACTCCTTGCTCCAGCCAAATGTTACGCCAAAGGACATTAGTTTCTTCTTCGCAATGAGTCTGGATTTGAGTACCTCCCCAGCTTTTCACCGAATGCCAACACATTCTGGGCCATCTGATTTGTCCAGTAACGATGGGTTGAGTCACAGCTAGAACACATGTGGGTTAAACAGGGGTTTGAAAATTCATCATTGGCTGTTACTGTGATTACTTAGAGACAATCCAATCGCTGGAGACATTGTTTTGTACAACGCCCGTCGTGCCCCTCGTCACCACAAACGACTTCAATAATATCCCTACCCATATTCAGACTAACGTATGTGGTGAAAGGACAAAGCAGTGGAAGAATTTAGTTTGAGTCGTCAGGCTAGGTTACCTCATCTATTAGGACAGCACCACCTACTGTTTGACTGTACTTTATTATAACATACACCAAGTAGAATAGATGTATCTTTTTATTTTATGTTCTAAATAACCTAGTAATTTATTTTATTTCAACCCACTTCAATGTGATTGACCTTGTTGCACTTTTGTTCAAGTTTACAGTGCATTGTTATTATAAATCTGTGGAACCACAGATAGTTGTGTTGTTCTTCCTGTTTTATACCAGTGTAATGTGTGAATGTATTTAAGACCTTAGAATGTAATGATGATAATGATAATGATGATAATGATGATATTGATGTAATGATGATAATGATGTAATGATGCTAATGATGATAATGATGATCATGCACATTTTTGCTCTTTGATATATCATCTTGTTTGAGTTCCTATTGTTATTTGTTTTGATAATGTATGTTGCTTGTTGTGTTCGATTCCATTTCCACTTGATTTAACACTGTTTATAAATCAGGCTATTATTCTTGCTTGATCTGTAAAATGTTTTAATTGTTTTTAATTATTAAACATTCTTTATATGGATTGTGTTACCACCTGTGATATAAAACTATATGCTGTATTTAAAAAATAAAAACTGCCCATTGTCACCTTGTTTACAGTAACATCACCATTTAAAATCAGGGGTAGATTGTTATAGCTCTGTTTACAGTAACATCACCATTTAAAATCAGGGGTAGATTGTTATAGCTCTGTTTACAGTAACATCACCATTTCAAATCAGGGGTAGGTTGTTATAGCTCTGTTTACAGTAACATCACCATTTAAAATCAGGGGTAGATTGTTATAGCTCTGTTTACAGTAACATCACCATTTCAAATCAGGGGTAGGTTGTTATAGCTCTGTTTACAGTAACATCACCATTTCAAATCAGGGGTAGATTGTTATAGCTCTGTTTACAGTAACATCACCATTTAAAATCATTGTTATAGGGGTAGGTTGTTATAGCTCTGTTTACAGTAACATCACCATTTAAAATCAGGGGTAGATTGTTATAGTAACATCACCATTTAAAATCAGGGGTAGATTGTTTAGCTCTGTTTACAGTAACATCACCATTTAAAATCAGGGGTAGATTGTTATAGCTCTGTTTACAGTAACATCACCATTTCAAATCAGCTGTTTTAACATCACCATTTCAAATCAGGGGTAGATTGTTATAGCTCTGTTTACAGTAACATCACCATTTCAAATCAGGGGTAGATTGTTATAGCTCTGTTTACAGTAACATCACCATTTCAAATCAGGGGTAGGTTGTTATAGCCATGTTTACAGTAACATCACCATTTCAAATCAGGGGTAGGTTGTTATAGCTCTGTTTACAGTAACATCACCATTTCAAATCAGGGGTAGGTTGTTATAGCTCTGTTTACAGTAACATCACCATTTCAAATCAGGGGTAGGTTGTTATAGCTCTGTTTTATAGCTCTGTTTACAGTAACATCACCATTTCAAATCTAGCTCTGTTTACAGTAACATCACCATTTCAAATCAGGGGTAGGTTGTTATAGCTCTGTTTACAGTAACATCACCATTTCAAATCAGGGGTAGGTTGTTATAGCTCTGTTTACAGTAACATCACCATTTCAAATCAGGGGTAGGTTGTTATAGCTCTGTTTACAGTAACATCACCATTTCAAATCAGGGGTAGATTGTTATAGCCATGTTTACAGTAACATCACCATTTCAAATCAGGGGTAGGTTGTTATAGCTCTGTTTACAGTAACATCACCATTTCAAATCAGGGGGTAGCTCTGTTTACAGTAACATCACCATTTCAAATCAGGGGTAGATTGTTATAGCCATGTTTACAGTAACATCACCATTTCAAATCAGGGGTAGGTTGTTATAGCTCTGTTTACAGTAACATCACCATTTCAAATCAGGGGTAGATTGTTATAGCTCTGTTTACAGTAACATCACCATTTCAAATCAGGGGTAGGTTGTTATAGCTCTGTTTACAGTAACATCACCATTTCAAATCAGGGGTAGGTTGTTATAGCTCTGCGCCAAGCTCACTTGGCTGTGTGTGTGTAATATTTTAGCTCCTTTGTTTTAAGTCATGAGAAGAGTTCCTTTAACCTTCTCAACTAAAACTGGTAAAACAATGGTTCTGACACTGGCTTACACTGTTTAAAAAATTTTTTAAAGTCTCACCAGCTGAGTTTACTTTTAGCCTGGTGTATGGGGAGGGGCCATATGTGATCCAACCTCATGTTGGTTGGACACAGAGGAAAAGTCCCTCTCGTGACTAATATAACTCAGTTTCACCATGTCTCCTGCACACTACAGCTACCTGTGTATTATACTAATAGTCTAGTCATTTCTAAAAGGTGAGCTAATTAGTTTTATGCATGATATACTGCATTTGTCAGAATTGTTTTCTGAATGTACACAATATTGCTGATACTATTGCTTTTCTTCATGAAATGTAGTGCTTTTTTTGTCACGATTGTCGTATGAAGGAGACCAAGGCGCAGCGTGGTGTGTGCACACTCTTTATTAAAAAGACTGAACACCGAACAAACTAACAAAAGAAATATGAAGCTATACAATAGTGCTGACAGGCAATTACATTGTCAAGATCCCACACCCGAAAGTGTGAAAAAGGGCTACCTAAATATGATCCCCAATCAGAGACAACGATAAACAGCTGTCTCTGATTGGGAACCATATCAGGCCAACATAGATATACAAAACCCCTAGACCTACAAAAACCCTAGACATACAAAAAACTAGAGTACCCACCCTAGTCACACCCTGACCTAACCAAAATATATAGAAAAACATATCTAAGGTCAGGGCGTGACAGTACCCCCCCAAAGGTGCGGACTCCCGGCCGCAAACCTGAACCTATAGGGGAGGGTCCGGGTGGGCATCTACCCTCGGTGGCGGCTCCGGTTCTGGACGCAGCCCCCCCTCACGCTTTTGTGGAACCGGACCGTGGATCATCGCCGGAGGCCCCGGACTGGGGACCGTCACCGGAGGCCCCGGACTGAGGAGGCGCACTGGAGGCCTGATGCGTGGTGCTGGCACTGGTGGTACCGGGCTGGTGAGAGAAGAGAAGAAGAGGCACAGGACGTACTGGACTGTGGAGGCGCACTGGAGATGCAGCGTGTAAAGCCGGCGCAGGATATCCTGGTCCGAAGAGGTGTACTGGAGACCAGGAGCGCTGAGCCGGCACAACCCGTCCTGGCTGGATGCCCACTCTAGCGCGGCAAATGCGGGGAGCTGGAACAGAGCGCACCGGGCTATGAATGCAAACAGAAGACACCGTGCGCATCACTGCATAACACGGTGCCTGACCAGTCACACGCTCCTCAGGTCTAAACCCAGACTCTGCCAATCTCCCCGTGTGCCACCCCTCAAAAATATTTTGGGGCTGCCTCTCGTGCTTGCCTCGTTGGTAATACTCCTCGTAACGTCGCTGTTCTGCTTTCGCTGCCTCAATTTCCTCCCTCGGCCGGCGAAACTCCCCAGCCTGCGTCCAGGGTCCTGCTTCATCCAAAATCTCCTCCCAGGTCCATTCCTCCTGCCCACGCTACTTGGTCCTTAGGTGGTGGGATCTTCTGTCACGGTCGCCGTATGAAGGAGACCAAGGCGCAGCGTGGTATGTGCATATTCTCTTTATTAAAAGAATGAACAGCGAGCAAAATAACAAACAAACCGTGACGCTATACAATATAGTGCTGACAGGCAACTACACATAGTCAAGACATACAAAAAAACCTAGATATACAAAAAAAACTAGACATACAAAAGCCCCTAAACATACAAAAAACGAGAGTACCCACCCTAGTCACACCCTGACCTAACCAATATATATAGAAAAACAGAGATATCTAAGGTCAGGCGTGACATTTTTACAATCTCATTCCACGGAGGCCGAGTGTCTGCCGGACTTCGCTCCACCCTCGCACTTGATTTATGGATGAAGGTCACTAATTAGTAAGGAACTCGCCTCACTTGGTTGTCTATTCGATCTGGTTGTCTAGGTCTTAATTAAAACAAAAACCTGCGGACACTCAGCCCTCCAAGTCAGTTAAGAACAAATTCTTATTTACAATGACGGCCTTATTCAGGGGCAGAACGACAGATTTTTACATTGTCAGCTCGGGGATTCGATCTAGCAAATTGATTAGATCGAATCCCCGAGCTGACAATGTAAAAATCTGTCGTTCTGCCCCTGAATAAGGCCGTCATTGTAAATAAGAATTTGTTCTTAACTGACTTGCCTAGTTAAATAAAAAATATATTCTCCTGAAAAACAATGAGGAGATGGGAGAGGCTGGCCTTGCAGTGAGTCAAGCTGTGTGTAAATTGACTGCAAACAATTCGGAATTTAATGCATTAATGTTTCTTATAAAACATTGAATGTTAGCTAGAGACTGGTACTCAGGCTAGTCCATTTCCCCTTGACACATGAATATCTTACATGTCTTTCCCACACACACTTGGTTGTGCATGCTGGCTGCACATGTATCATATTCGTACAAATCAAATCTGCTTGCTGTGTGGAGCATAGTTCAGAGGCCACCCTTATCTTTGATTTCACACTCAATTTGCTGGGCCAATCAAACGGCTGTAGGGAGAGACTTACTTCACAGCTACATGTTTGAGCAAGCAATGGTACTGACACACACACACGAGAAAACCTTCATATAGGTTAAGTTAATCTCACCATTAGATTCACTTAGCTTGATGATACATAATGTTATTACCTCCAACCTTGCGACGGTGTTTTCCTGATACTGTGTTCACCGGTGTTTTCCTGATACTGTGTTCACCGGTGTTTTCCTGATACTGTGTTCACCGGTGTTTTCCTGATACTGTGTTCACCGGTGTTTTCCTGATACTGTGTTCACCGGTGTTTTCCTGATACTGTGTTCACCGGTGTTTTCCTGATACTGTTCTGTGTTTACTTTCACTTTCACTAGAGGAGGAGTTGTGGAGAGACTAGCAACTGTCCTTTTCTCTGTGGGAGGAGCTCACAACACAAAATTGGCCAACAAGGTTTCTTGTTAGTTTTTAAACTAAAACAACAGAGCGTGTTAGTATTTAAACTATCCAACGGACTACGTTACCATGCCTCCCACAATGCTTCATTTGAAAACGGTTTCTAGTATGAAATACTACTTTGCCACACATTATCCAGAGGTCCATTTACATCACCTTGCCTCACCTGGCCACACATTGCTGCCATGGCTCGTGTTAAAAGTTACCTTACTCTTCTGCTGCTATTCCTTCCTGAGGGTGAGTTACATCTGTGTTCATATGAAATACATGATAGGTCTGTAGGTCTTAAATGTAAGTTATACAGTATTATCAATTTCAGAGTTGCGTTTCATTATGAGATGGAGAAAACTACACTACACTTATAGGTGCATGATGCATAAGTTGTAACTGCAGATAGTCCTTAAAGGAATACATTTAATTCAATAAAAAGTATTATATTTTGAACATTATTGAAGCTAAGGTGTCTTTTTAACTGGTGAATAGCCAGTCCAGTAACCATCAGTATACAAACATCAGCATCTTCCTGTTCTATGCTGTAAAACATGCAACTTATAAAAAGTCCATGGAGCCTAAATATCCCAGTTTCCTGGACATTTGAATTGGGGGGATTCTTTAGCTGACATGAAATACTTCACTGAGCCAATGATTTTTACTCAATTTGAGATGAATCAAAAAACCTGAGTTTGCTGAAACTCTCAGCTTAAAATACTGTCTTGGCTCAAAATACATGTGTCTTATTAACAAAAAGTCTAGTAGTTTGCCTAATTTCAGTTTATGTGACAAAACCATCCATGCTTAGTGTAGAGAATCATTGTACCATCTAAAACACTGTGAAATATATTTTCCAAAACCCCCCAAAATATTGTACTTTCAGCTGCAACAAAACTGGAAGCATAGAAATAGCTCACATAAAACAGATCTACCACTTCTTAGACTTGCTGTCAATGAGAATGACAGATATATAATTTCTATAAATTAATTTCTTTGTGAATTTGGTCAGGTTGCCCAAAAAGTTACATATTCCAGCATTACATTTGATAGGATTTATTTTAGCCCACCAAGGGCTAGTCTTCCAAGAGTCCTTTGAAATGTACAAACATACAGAATGGGAATTGAAATTATTGATGCAACACTGCGTATACCTTTAAATTTATTTATGCAGTTGTCTTATCCCTTCACAGTGTTCACTGCAGGTTGCTAAAATGTAGTGCTGTATTAGATGTGTGTACTAAACAGGCTGTAACTATCTTCATGCAGGGCTCTCTCAGCTGGTGAGAACACAGCAGGTTGTCATAGCAACCCTTGGAGAGGATGCTCACTTCAGCTGCAGGCTCATGAAACCCAAAGATGTGCTTCAAGTCACCTGGCAGAAAGTGACACCAGGGGCGACTGAAAATGTGGCCACCTACAACAAACGATTTGGACCAGTAGTCAACCCACCTTTTCAGAGGAACGTGGAGTTTGAAGACGAGGGACTGCAGAACTGCTCTATTGTCATCAGAGGAGTGTCAAGAGGAGACGAGTCCTGCTACAAGTGTCTGTTTAACGCCTATCCAGAGGGAGCTATCAGTGGCAGGACCTGCCTCCAAATTAATGGTAATATATGATAACTAAGGAGGGGTTTAAGGGACATTACACTCTATAATCCAAATTGTATAATGTGAATTCACTTTAACATTAGACTACTTTTGACGTCTTAAAACAATGTTATGTCCCTTTAAAACAGGAACAATGGCCTCCAATGCCTCCAAATCCATTGTTCTACCTTGACCTGTGTGTAAATGATTAACCCAGGAACAATTCCCTCAAATCATCATGCATCCATTTGACCTTGATGTACATGAATACATAATAGTATTTACATTCACTGTGACCTGTGTCTGTTGTTTTCCTATAGAGCTGTATGGACCCTCACTCCTCATCACACAAACCAACAACAGTCACACCACTCTGTCCTGTTCTGCTACTGGACGACCTGCTCCTACAATAACCTGGGACCACATAGAAAACATCTGTCTAGACAAATCCACCATGGCTGACGTCACCCATCCCAATGAAACAGTCACTGTCACCATAACTGCCATGGTGGCAGCGTCCAGTCTACCTGACAAAGACACCAGGGTTGGGTGTGTAGCATCATCCGTTGGGGCCGTCAAGGATGTTTCCATGGTGATTCCAACTAGGGATCAAGCTTCATTTGCAGGTGAGAAATGGTTAGGGTTAATACCACCATAATATATATTGACATGATCAGGAACATGATGTCATGGTGATTTAGGGCCTGTGTTCATGATGATGTACTTTCTGTGTTCACGATGAAGTACTGCCTGTGTATTTCTGTGCTAGGTCAATCTCAGGTCTCTGATGATGACAGGATCAGTGGTTGTTATTCTAATAATGACAGGTCATAATCAACCTATTGACTGGCTCTTTTACTATTCAACTTTCAGGTGTAGTGCAGAGCCATATTTAGAGTCGTGGCCAAAAGTTTTGAGAATGACACAAATATTAATTTTCACAAAGTCTGCTGCCTCTGTGTTATGGCAATTTGCATATACTCCAGAATGTTATGAAGAGTGATCAGATGAATTTTAATTAATTGCAAAGTCGCTATTTGCCATTTCCACTGTATTTCAGCCCTGCCACAAAAGGACCAGCTGACATCATGTCAGTGATTCTCTCGTTAACACAGGTGTGAGTGTTGACGTGGACAAGGCTGGAGATCACTCTGTCATGCTGATTGAGTTTGAATAACAGACTGGAAGCTTCAAAAGGAGGGTGGTGCTTGGAATCATTCGTTCTTCCTCTGTCTACCATGGTTACCTGCAAGGAAACACGTGCCGTCATCATTGCTTTGCACAAAAAGGGCTTCACAGGCAAGGATTTTGCTGCCAGTAAGATTGCACCTAAATCAACCTTTTATTGGATCATCAAGAACTGCAAGGAGAGCGGTTCAATTGTTGTGAAGAAGGCTTCAGGGCGCCCAAGAAAGTCCAGCAAGCGCTAGGACTGTCTCCTAAAGTTGATTCAGCTGCGGGATCGGGGCACAGGAATGGCAGCAGGCAAGTGTGAGTGCATCTGCACTCACAGTGAGGCAAAGACTTTTGGAGGATGGCCTGGTGTCAAGAAGGGTAGCAAAGAAGACATTTCTCTCCAGGAAAAACATCAGAGACAGACTGATATTCTGCAAAAGGTACAGGGATTGGATTGCTGAGGACTGGGGTAAAGTCATTTTCTCTCATCCGGAGAAGACAAGTTGAGCACTACCATCAGTCCTGTGTCATGCCAACAGTAAAGCATTCTGAGACCATTCATGTGTGGGGTTGCTTCTCAGCCAAGGGAGTGGGCTCACTCACAATTTTGCCTAAGAACACAGCCATGAATAAATAATGGTACCAACACATCCTCCGAGAGCAACTTCTCCCAACCATCCAGGAACAGTTTGGTGACGAACAATGCCTTTTCTAGCATGATGGAGCACCTTGCCATAAGGCAAAAGTGATAACTAAGTGGCTCGGGGAACAACACATCAATATTTTGGGTCCGTGGCCAGGAAACTCCCCAGACCTTAATCCCATTGAGAACTTGTGGTCAATCTTCAACAGGCGGGTGGACAAACAAAAACCCACAAATTCTGACAAACTCCAAGCATTGATTATGCAAGAATGGGCTGCCATCAGTCAGGATGTGGCCCAGAAGTTAATTGACAGCATGCCAGGGTGGATTGCAGAGGTCTTGAAAAAGTAGGGTCAACACTGCAAATATTGACATCAACTTCATGTAATTGTCAATAAAAGCCTTTGGCACTTCTGAAATGCTTGTAATTATACTTCAGTATTCCATAGTAACATCTGACAAAAATATCTAAAGACACTGAGGCAGCAGACTTGTGAAAATGTATATTTGTGTCATTCTCAAAACCTTTGGCCACGACTGTACATGTATGAGGCTTTGGTGTAGTGTACCTGGGAAGTTGACCTCTGACTTCTCTTGTCATCTCTCTCATTCACAGGTACAGTGGATGGCTGCAGTGATGGGTTCAATGTGTCTCATTGCTGGAATCTGTGTAATACTTTGGTTTCTTAAGAGGAGAAAAGATACCTCATCCAGGTAGAGATACAAATATTACCTTGAAACAAAAAAACAGTTACTATGAATTTAATATGTGATTTGACTGCCAGTTGTTTACCAGTTGATCTCTAATTTGATGTACAGAAAATCCCCCGTGTCTGACCCAGAATTCATCAGGACTCCAACAAAGACGACAACTGAATGGTGAGACTCATTCTAAAGAACCTGTAAGGGGTCAATAGGTCCATCAAATCTATTTGAAAGAAAACCTAAAACATGCTAATATATTTGTTAAAAAATCTCTGCCACACAGGTAAAAAAAAACTTGTGTGCTCTTGTCAGTACATTGACATGTTTTATTCATTTCAGGGAAACGCCAACCTCCAGTCCACCAACCAGGGACACACAAACCTTCACTCCATCACGAATGTGAATAGTTTTACAACTTTATTTCATTATCTTTATAAAGTGCTTGAAACAGGGAAGAATAAACTTTACAGAAGAATGATGTACTTCTGTGGTGGTCATAGAGTAGTCATGGTGACAGCATCATGTACTCTGCTGCATGTTGATAACTGTTCTGCTTTGTGACTCATCATGTCACTAATGCACTAGATATTCTCTCAACTTGGGAAAGATGTGTATTTCTTTAATCAAAGAGTGGTCATGTTTATTATGTCAGTGTTTACATCACTGTCTGCAGGGCCGTTTCTAGCTTTTTGCCCTTCCTCTTGGCAGCTTAAAAGTTATTGTCCTGCAATTCAACAGTATGTTGAGACCCCGACTGACTTCCTAAAACATATGATATTTACTGTATATAAAAACATTGTTTTGGTTGGGGGCCCCCTAGTGGCTGTGGGGCCCTAAGCAACCGCTCACGTCACTTAAGCCTAGAAACGGCACTGACTGGCT
Organism: Oncorhynchus tshawytscha; assembly: GCF_018296145.1. Classification (NCBI taxonomy): domain Eukaryota; kingdom Metazoa; phylum Chordata; class Actinopteri; order Salmoniformes; family Salmonidae; genus Oncorhynchus; species Oncorhynchus tshawytscha. Next base: position 423,374 of record NW_024609794.1, read on the forward strand.
GTTTCCATAGATAATATGGTTCTTATCAATACATTGACCATGTTCATTTCTTTCAGGACCACACCAATCTCCAGTCCATTCAAAATGTGAGTATTTGTACAACTTTATTTGATCGTCCTGGTAGAATGCTTGAAACAGATGATTGTGAATGTTAAAATGGGTTACAATAACCCCAAAATTCAAACATTACTCAAAAATGTACTTTTTGTATTTCAGGTTAGACTCCCTCAGCTCCTCAGCCAAGCGTATGATGCAACAAGCACAAGGTGTTGTAAAGAAGTAGGTTTAAGTCCTCTTGTTTTTTGGGCGGGTGTTTTATACCGTATTCTCTCATTGAACGAGAAGCCCTGGAATTATGTTTTGAGGTGGTAGTCATGGTGACTGCATACATGCAAATTAGTTGCATTTGCTGCATTGTTGTTATGTTACTCACATCACTAATATAGTATACTCCATTCAGTCGATATTTAAATGACCTTCTTTTATGCAGAATATCTCCTGAGAGACCAGATGACCTGCAATGTAGAAGGTGAGCTGAAATCATTACAAATAATTACAAAGATGCAGTCAGAAGTATATATTTTTTAATAAATATCTATGCCATTCTGTTGTATCTTTCTTAGGAAACTTTTAGAGGGTGACGAGAACTGAGGGACTTACCATACTGCCTCACACATCTGTGTGGTTCGGTTTCTATCCATAGGCATTGTGGGTACTGAATAGTGGACTGAATGGCTGACACACATAGGCCTGCTGGTTGTTGTATATCTAAATACAGTCTGTATGTAAATATATTTTATAGTTGGTTAATGATGAAACATGATAAATCCACACTAGACTTGTTTGTGGTTTTATTCTTCACTTATTTATAAATCAAGTGTGGTGATATTATAACCTACACAATGTCATAATGTCGACTACTTTCATGGTGTGTGTGGTTTTCTTTCTTCAGTCTTTATAAATCAAATGTTTTTTATGATACACAATGTTGTACTGTCCTTGGTTGTGTGTGTTTGTTTTCTACTTTTATCAATACAATTTTAAACAACGTTGTAGTGTATGTTGTGACATCAGCTTGTTATACAGTGTGTCATAAATCTGCTGCTGGGAATGCTTAAAAAATGAATTGTCTTTGATTCTTCTAACACTCAAGAGACCAACCGAAGTTACAAACAAGTGCCACTAGGGGTCGCATAAATATAATTTTAGGGAGAGAGGTCGTAGAGAAACGGGTTTGATACTGTAGTTTTGCAGCTGACTCTCTGATGTCTCATGAAGAGGCAGAACACATCACACCCTGGTCTGTTTACTTTAAAGACTTTTGAAACATGGATGTGATAGTCAGTGTGCCAGATTGTTTTACCCCATACAGAGGACATAAGTAAGTCTCACTAACTCCTTGGTCATGTTAACTGACTGATAGTATCTCATAGACCAAAACGTATAAGATATCCTAAGCCTGTGTTAACCTCTGACCTTATTTTCAGCGTTTATTCCAAAACCCTATTCTTTCTCCATTAATTTTTCCCATAGAAAGGGCTGAACGAACCAGAGGTAACTAATTTTCCCCATGGGAAGGTCTGAATGAATCAGAGGTAACTCATTTCCCCCATGGGAAGGTCTGAACGAATCAGAGGTAACTCATTTTCAGTTTTTAGGACTACAAGCTGGAGAGCTCTATAACCAGGAAAAACTCCAAACACTTACCTTTGACAGAAATACTGAAATGCAAAAGATGTGTTCCTCCATAATGTGAAGACTGACAGGTGTAGTTCCCTTCAGCAAATGGCTGTATGTTGGTGATGTGTAGAAACATTCTGCCACTCTCTAGCTGTAGTGTGACTCTGGGGTCACAAGTGCTGTCTGGACGTTTTGGGTCAGATCAATATGACACAGGACACTCATCCCTCTTCACTCTATTTAAATAACATATCATTTGAGTAATGTAACTCAGTGTTTGGTTGTGGCAGATTAGAGGAACTGCTGCTCCTCCTGTTCCCAACGTTTTCACTTGAGTCTGCAAACAGGAAGAGAAGCAGATTCTGAGAGTATTTTTTTCATATGATAGGTTTGATTGATCATGAAGCTAAAAGGTAGGAAAGTGAAAAGGACAGTTTATTCTTAATGACTATTAAAACTGTAATGAACAATTACTGTGTAGGCCTAACTCCTGTAAGTAGTGTAACAAGTACTGTAATTACTCATTGTTACCCTGTACTTAGGGTACAAATGAAATAGATCATGCAATATCTCTCTTACCGTCATTAGCTGTGCATAGACCCCACAGCACCAGAAGCAGAGCAAGTCTGGATACACTTCCACACATACTGACCAACTGCAGAACCAAACGTTGACCCAACACTGCCTGCTCAGACCGACTACAGATGTGGAGTATTTACTCAGAGGAACAAAATAAATCTCAATCAAACCAAAGTGATGCTGCTTTGACTGGGTCCCCTTGCACAGGGGATTCTGAGAGAGATCAAATATTATGTTCAGCCCAACAAAGATTGTTTTGAATCAACTGTAGTATTTAATACTAGTTATTTTAGAGGCCTCTTCAGTGGATTGAGCAGAATGTTGTAAATGTGTGAAACTTCCTCCTCAGCAGTGTCATTGGGGGTTGGCAGTACTCACTAAGGAAGCGGTACGACATCCTTTACAGTGGTGCATAATGACTCGAATCAACAGTTGCGCTCAGCCCAACACTGGGGGCGCTGTTGAGGAAGTTTAAGGGATGAATGTAGCACATGGAGATGTGTGAAACTTCCTCCTCAGCAGGGTCATTGTAAGGTCACTTCCATTTTAATTCCAGATCAATTCAGAAAGTAAACCAAATTCCAATTCTAATTCCAAATGTTCCTAATTGAAAGGCATCGAAGAGAATTGGAATAGGACTTCGAATTGGAATTTCAGTGTACTTCATGAATTGACTGGAATTGAATTGGAATTGACCCCAACCTTGCGCCTCAGCTTTAAGGGTCCCGCTTGCGTCGCCTCATGAGCTTTTGAGGTGGCGTGATCAGCTAAGATGCATGAGGGAGAACGGTCACGTGTGCTAGTAAGGCAGAGGTCCCGAGTTTGTGCCAGGTATGTGCCGAATCGGGGGGAAGCGGTAGTCACTGAACACCTTTTTCAATAAGTAAGGGGCAGGCGGTGCTGCTGTCTCGATAACTCCACAATCTGGAGTTTGTGTTTCAGCCCAGTGGTAGTCCAGCCACAAACTGAGGTAGAAAGACATCACAAGCATAATATCTACATAAGGCAGTGTACCTTTTGCAGTTATGACAGGTGTCAGGACATATGCTGACTTAATGACACTTCCCACTTAGGCAAAAAATTGCTTCTCCTATCAGGGTTTCTTCTACAAAAAATACAAAATGAGGACACATTGGCCGATTCAGTGTTGATTGAAACTAACCAATACCTGCATCAGTTCTACGCTTGATAAAAACACCCTTCAGCCTTGTGGTGGTGCAGAATCTATTGTTGTTTGTGTCTAAAGAAGGAAGTGGACCTGTTGATGTGTCTGTGGTAGATCATAAGACCTCTCTGTGGGGCTCCACAAAGACCCCAGTCACAAAGACCAAGATGCACTAGCAGAGGTCCAAGTGTTTCTGTGAACCACTTCCTCCTCTCAGCTCTCAAGGTCCATTATAACCAAGTCAACCGAGTCAAAGTAGCATCACTTTGGTTTGATTAAGTTTTATTGTGTTCCTCTACTGAGTAAATATATCATATCTGTAGTCAGTCTCAGCAGGCAGTGTTGGGTCAACGTCTGGTTCTGCAGTTGGTCAGTATGTGTGGAGGTGTATCCAGACTTGCTCTGCTTCTGGTGCTGTGGGGTCTATTCATAGCTGTTAACGGTAAGAGAGAGATCATGGGATACATATTTAATTTGTACACAAGCCCTGAACCTTACAGGAGTACTTACAGGAGTACTTACAGGAGTACTTACAGGAGTTAGACCTACACAGTAATAACGACACTGCATTGTAAAGTGTAACCAAATAGTTCACTAGTTTTAATGCAACTTTAATACGGTCAAAAAGACTCAACTTTCTTTTTTACTTCCCTACCACTAGCTACTCATGCTCTTAATTAAACACAAACACAAGAACAAAATGCCAACTATACAAAACATTCTCTAAGATGGTTGAAACATTTCCAAATTCTGTCAAATACAGTATGTCTATCTGGCTTATGTTTGATTTTATAAGTCTAATGGGATGTAGCTAGATAGTAGCTAGATAGTGTAGCTAGATAGTAACAAACTGGAGGTTTGAACTGAGGGTAGAGATGAGGATTTCCAGTTAATGGCTTTACATTCTGTTACCGCAAGTAGACCTAGATTACAAAACTTTCTCTGATATTGATCACCAATATTTACATTTCCCAACAAACACAATCGTGGAGATGAATGGATATAAATTCCTAGACCTAATGTAATGATAGCACATACATTATCCCAGAATGGTGTCAGTTTGTCACAGGACCACAGCATATGGAATAGAGTTCCTTTGTGCTTTTTGCATCTCCAACAGAGATGTGACATTTCTGGGTGACATTACATGCATTCTGGCAGGACTATAGTAAGTCCTATGAATGATCTTACATTGCATTAGTTCATGTCTTTGTAGGAGCAGGTATGAACATTTTAACATATCTGTGACCAATGGTTCTCCTTCATTTCTTCATTTAGATCTGTTTACCATTTGTTCATTATAGGTTCTGAACCATCAGGTAAAGTTTCAATCAGCCCTTGATATAACTTGGCAATCAACTTCTTTGTCGTAGCAGCTTCTTTCAGTATTTTTCTATGCTAGATGCCTTAGGTTCATCCATATTCTGTTGAAGTGACTGAATATGATTTCTGAGAAATCGGCCTTGGATAATGTAATTGATTGAATGACAGTATAGATCCATCACAGTAAACATGTTAAATTAATGATGCCCCTTTGGAACACGACTTAAAGATGTCATCACTAAATGCTGGAGGTAAGGTGGGGTTATAACAAATAAGGGTGTCTGCCAATGTTGTTTCTTTCCACCTCATGAATTTGATGGTGGTATGATGGATTACATTGAAAAAACTGTGGAGATTGTCTGGACATCCTTTTTCTTATCAACCCTGTTTGATCTGAGTGAATTAAGTTCTACATGACTGTTTCTATTGTTTTGGGATTGATACAGTTTGTTATAAAACATTTTAAAGACTGAGTACATTTCAGAAGGAACCATTGTTATGCTACCATCTGGGGTTTGAATGCTATGGATGGTACATTACTCTTTCTTCATTTACCAAGCAAGCATTTCCCCTGCACTTTCACCTTGCTCAACATCTTGTTGCTTGGATTTCATGGCAGCAATCTCTGCAGATCGAGAGTTTATTGTTTTATATTCAAGCTTAAAAGTGTTCAACTGTTGAAGGGTGTCAACATTTATCTATGTGTTTTCTTTCTAAGTTGTGGATTTTCTGTTCTAGTATTTCTAATTCTTTATTGGTCTTATTTGTCTAATGTGAAGAGTAAGACATGATACAACCTCTCATGTATAGATTTAAGACCTTCCCAGACTACAGTTGGGCATACTTCATTGCCTACATTTATTTCCAAAAACATGTCTATCTGTGTGTTGTGATATGAGGTAAACTCCTTATCTCCAAGAAACATTGTGTTGGATCGCTATGTCTCTGCTATTGGCATGGGAGGTTTGAGCTTAAACGTGAAAGACAATGGGCTATTGTCTGTAATTATTCTAGGAAGGTATTTACATTCAGAAACACAGTCAATTAAAGCCAAGTTTACAATAAAAAAGTAAATGATTGAATATGAGTTTTGGAGGTGAGAGTAATAGGAGTATTGTCTTTCAGTTGGATGTTTCTATCCCCACAGTTCACACAGTCCCATCTCTTTGATGTTGTGGTTTAATACCTTAGACATGTTAGGAATAGGATTTAGTTTATTTGATGACTTGTCTAGAGTTGCATCCCATACACAGTTAAACACCTCATATAATATTCCTGTTACATTGAGATAGTATACGGTCATGAATTCACTTTGGGTCGTCTTCTTTTGGACATTAACAATTCAGTAAAGTGGCTTTTTCTTGTGCCAGGTTTCTTTTTACCATTATAAAACGTCCATTTGGGTCTGTAGTCATTTCTGTAGAGTGAAATGGGACTTTTTATTAATGAGAATTGATAGAACTACTCATGCTCAATCAAACCGATCTCATGAAATAATATACTCACAATCTGTTTCTCTTCCTGTTTACAGTGACTCAAGAGAAAACATTGGAGACCGGAGGAGCAGATTCCACTCTTCTCTGCCCAAACCAGACCCTCACTGACATCCTTACTGTAGTATGTCACAAAAATAGAGTTATAAGTGGAGGTCATGAGTGTAGAGTATCACAAGACTTTGAAACAAATCATACCAACAGCACTTGTGACCCAAGAGTCACACTGCAGACAGAGAATGACAGTGTGTTTCTACACATCACCAACACACAACCATCTGATGAAGGGTACTACACCTGTGTATGTACACATGATGAAGGCAATTCTGGTATAAACATACATATTTCTGTCAATGGTAAGTGTTTGGTCTGATGGGATTATTGACAATCATTTTAAAATGAACCCAAGCATAATGCCTTATCACCACATATTTAGTGGAATGCATGTCATGTGCAAAAGTACATTCAGTATTTCATATGTACAGTGCCTTACGAAAGTATTCGGCCCCCTTGAACTTTGCGACCTTTTGCCACATTTCAGGCTTCAAACATAAAGATATAAAACTGTATTTTTTTGTGAAGAATCAACAACAAGTGGGACACAATCATGAAGTGGAACGACATTTATTGGATATTTCAAACTTTTTTAACAAATCAAAAACTGAAAAATTGGGCGTGCAAAATTATTCAGCCCCTTTACTTTCAGTGCATCAAACTCTCTCCAGAAGTTCAGTGATGATCTCTGAATGATCCAATGTTGACCTAAATGACTAATGATGATAAATACAATCCACCTGTGTGTAATCAAGTCTCCGTATAAATGCACCTGCACTGTGATAGTCTCAGAGGTCCGTTAAAAGCGCAGAGAGCATCATGAAGAACAAGGAACACACCAGGCAGGTCCGAGATACTGTTGTGAAGAAGTTTAAAGCCGGATTTGGATACAAAAAGATTTCCCAAGCTTTAAACATCCCAAGGAGCACTGTGCAAGCGATAATATTGAAATGGAAGGAGTATCAGACCACTACAAATCTACCAAGACCTGGCCGTCCCTCTAAACTTTCAGCTCATACAAGGAGAAGACTGATCAGAGATGCAGCCAAGAGGCCCATGATCACTCTGGATGAACTGCAGAGATCTACAGCTGAGGTGGGAGACTCTGTCCATAGGACAACAATCAGTCGTATATTGCACAAATCTGGCCTTTATGGAAGAGTGGCAAGAAGAAAGCCATTTCTTAAAGATATCCATAAAAAGTGTCATTTAAAGTTTGCCACAAGCCACCTGGGAGACACACCAAACATGTGGAAGAAGGTGCTCTGGTCAGATGAAACCAAAATGTAACTTTTTGGCAACAATGCAAAACGTTATGTTTGGCGTAAAAGCAACACAGCTCATCACCCTGAACACACCATCCCCACTGTCAAACATGGTGGTGGCAGCATCATGGTTTGGGCCTGCTTTTCTTCAGCAGGGACAGGGAAGATGGTTAAAATTGATGGGAAGATGGATGGAGCCAAATACAGGACCATTCTGGAAGAAAACCTGATGGAGTCTGCAAAAGACCTGAGACTGGGACGGAGATTTGTCTTCCAACAAGACAATGATCCAAAACATAAAGCAAAATCTACAATGGAATGGTTCAAAAATAAACATATCCAGGTGTTAGAATGGCCAAGTCAAAGTCCAGACCTGAATCCAATCGAGAATCTGTGGAAAGAACTGAAAACTGCTTGTTCACAAATGCTCTCCATCCAACCTCACTGAGCTCGAGCTGTTTTGCAAGGAGGAATGGGAAAGAATTTCAGTCTCTCGATGTGCAAAACTGATAGAGACATACCCCAAGCGACTTACAGCTGTAATCGCAGCAAAAGGTGGGGCTACAAAGTATTACCTTAAGGGGGCTGAATAATTTTGCACGCCCAATTTTTCAGTTTTTGATTTGTTAAAAAAGTTTGAAATATCTAATAAATGTCGTTCCACTTCATGATTGTGTCCCACTTGTTGTTGATTCTTCACAAAAAAATACAGTTTTATATCTTTATGTTTGAAGCCTGAAATGTGGTAAAAGGTCGCAAAGTTCAAGGGGGCCGAATACTTTCGCAAGGCACTGTACTTGGCTTTAGAACGTGCGTTGAAGATGTCGTTCCCATAGCAACGATTAAAACATTCCCTAACCAGAAACCGTGGATTGATGGCAGCATTCGCGTGAAACTGAAAGCGCGAACCACTGCTTTTAATCAGGGCAAGGTGACTGGTAACATGACCGAATACAAACAGTGCAGCTATTCCCTCCGCAAGGCTATCAAACAAGCTAAGCGTCAGTACAGAGACAAAGTAGAATCTCAATTCAACGGCTCAGACACAAGAGGCATGTGGCAGGGTCTACAGTCAATCACGGACTACAAGAAGAAATCCAGCCCAGTCACGGACCAGGATGTCTTGCTCCCAGGCAGACTAAATAACTTTTTTGCCCGCTTTGAGGACAATACAGTGCCACTGACACGGCCTGCAACGAAAACATGCAGACTCTCCTTCACTGCAGCCGAGGTGAGTAAGACATTTAAACGTGTTAACCTTCGCAAGGCTGCAGGCCGGCATCCCCAGCCGCGCCCTCAGAGCATACGCAGACCAGCTGGCCGGTGTGTTTACGGACATATTCAATCAATCCCTATACCAGTCTGCTGTTCCCACATGCTTCAAGAGGGCCACCATTGTTCCTGTTCCCAAGAAAGCTAAGGTAACTGAGCTAAACGACTACCGCCCCGTAGCACTCACTTCCGTCATCATGAAGTGCTTTGAGAGACTAGTCAAGGACCATATCACCTCCACCCTACCTGACACCCTAGACCCACTCCAATTTGCTTACCGCCCAAATAGGTCCACAGACGATGCAATCTCAACCACACTGCACACTGCCCTAACCCATCTGGACAAGAGGAATACCTATGTGAGAATGCTGTTCATCGACTACAGCTCGGCATTCAACACCATAGTACCCTCCAAGCTCGTCATCAAGCTCGAGACCCTGGGTCTCGACCCCGCCCTGTGCAACTGGGTACTGGACTTCCTGACGGGCCGCCCCCAGGTGGTGAGGGTAGGCAACAACATCTCCACCCCGCTGATCCTCAACACTGGGGCCCCACAAGGGTGCGTTCTGAGCCCTCTCCTGTACTCCCTGTTCACCCACGACTGCGTGGCCACGCACGCCTCCAACTCAATCATCAAGTTTGCGGACGACACAACAGTGGTAGGCTTGATTACCAACAACGACGAGACGGCCTACAGGGAGGAGGTGAGGGCCCTCGGAGTGTGGTGTCAGGAAAATAACCTCACACTCAACGTCAACAAAACTAAGGAGATGATTGTGGACTTCAGGAAACAGCAGAGGGAACACCCCTATCCACATCGATGGAACAGTAGTGGAGAGGGTAGCAAGTTTTAAGTTCCTCGGCATACACATCACAGACAAACTGAATTGGTCCACTCACACAGACAGCATCATGAAGAAGGCGCAGCAGCGCCTCTTCAACCTCAGGAGGCTGAAGAAATTTGGCTTGTCACCAAAAGCACTCACAAACTTCTACAGATGCACAATCGAGAGCATCCTGGCGGGCTGTATCACCGCCTGGTACGGCAACTGCTCCGCCCACAACCGTAAGGCTCTCCAGAGGGTAGTGAGGTCTGCACAACGCATCACCGGGGAAAACTACCTGCCCTCCAGGACACCTACACCACCCAATGTTACAGGAAGGCCATAAAGATCATCAAGGACATCAACCACCCGAGCCACTGCCTGTTCACCCCGCTATCATCCAGAAGGCGAGGTCAGTACAGGTGCATCAAAGCTGGGACCGAGAGACTGAAAAACAGCTTCTATCTCAAGGCCATCAGACTGTTAAACAGCCACCACTAACATTGAGTGGCTGCTGCCAACACACTGACACTGACTCAACTCCAGCCACTTTAATAATGGGAATTGATGGGAAATGATGTAAATATATAAACAATGCTACCTTATATAATGTTACTTACCCTACATTATTCATCTCATATGCATACGTATATACTGTACTCTATATCATCGACTGCATCCTTATGTAATACATGTATCACTAGCCACTTTAACTATGCCACTTTGTTTACATACTCATCTCATATGTATATACTGTACTCGATATCAGCTACTGTATCTTGCCTATGCTGCTCTGTACCATCACTCATTCATATATCCTTATGTACATATTCTTTATCCCCTTACACTGTGTATAAGACAGTAGTTTTGGAATTGTTAGTTAGATTACTTGTTGGTTATTACTGCATTGTCGGAAGTAGAAGCACAAGCATTTCGCTACACTCGCATTAACATCTGCTAACCATGTGTATGTGACAAATAAAATTTGATTTGATTTGATTTGATTTAGCTTACCTTGATGTTCTGTGAATGTTTTAGTGTCTTGTTTTGTAACATCTGTCATAGAACTTAAATCTGACAGAACTGAGAGAATCTCTGTAGTCACAATATTGGATTTTGTCATCATTACATGTCTTAAATGGAGAGACTGTCAACAACACATTGCCTTAATGTAAATGAACAAGATGGTGGAAGAGAAACATATAAGATCATCATATATATTTTCCCCTTTTTCAGGAACCCAAGTGCAAGAGGCCACAGACAACCGTCTCTTCTATTGGGGGATGATATCAGGCGTTGCAGCATGTGTAGCTGTCCTGGTGTTTGGTGGTGTAATCATGAGGAAAATTAATCTCCGGTAAGATAATATTAATACATTGGTAAAAGAGTGTTTGACAGATTTTTGGTATTTGAATAATTACTTGGAAGCACCGTAGTAAAAATGATGCATTCTCAAATACATATTAGATCTACAACGAGGATAGAGTACAACAATGATGAAAAGCATGAAAAGGGCTTACCAAGAAAAACATCCAAAAGGACTAATTTGAGGCAGAAAGTAATTGGAGCACTCAACAAGAAAGGCAGAGAAGGATTTATTTTAGCTCAGTGTATAGGATGATAACAGTTGAGTGTTCCAACTCCTTTCTGTCTCGAATGAGTCCTTCTGGAAATCTTTCTATGTAAGCCCTTTACATGCAATGCTATATCTCAAACTGACACATTTTTAAATATCCAAACACCATGTATAAAATACAGACTACTTGACCTACTTTAAGTCTGAATCAATGAGTTTGTACTGATCACTACCCACGGAGCAAAAACTGGTTGAATTAATGTTGTTTCCACTTAATTTCAACAACAAAATGCGATGTGATGATAACGTGGAAAACATGTTGGATATTTATTTATTTTACCAGGCAAGTCAGTTAAGAACTAATTCTTATTTTCAATGACGGCCTAGGAACAGTGG